>NW_019525183.1:339286-405751 GCF_002814215.2 Seriola lalandi dorsalis | reverse complement strand
CCCCTCCCGTGATTTCACCTCTGACAGTCGTGCCCTAGTTATTTCTCCATCCTTGTCAGACACACTAGCAGGTCTCAGCGGCTGCCAGCTGTGGAGGAGAGGACGTGGAGATCAGCGCAGATGAGAAGTGAAAAGGATGAAGGGAATCCAATCGATCCAAAACCTCCATCCTAATCTTGTTGACATCCTCAGATGGTGCAGACAGCAGCCCTGAAGCAACTTTGGGGAAGACATTAAATCTAAAAATTGTATTTTTTTTTTTTTTTCTTTTTTTTTTTAAAAACATTTTCAACACAGCTGGTATTTTAATTGGAGAAAACACAGTGTGTGTGAACAGAGGTTAGTTAGATGCACATGCTCTGACTTCTCATGAAACATACTTTCATCAGCTTCAGGTACTTGGAAACTCTTCGGGCGCGTTTGATTTGTCAACTCGGATCTTTAAATGGCTCCAAAAAAAAAAAAAAAGGTCTTGACACATCAGAAATACTCTACTGCATCCCTGTGGCTGATGCAGGAAGTGCACTTACTATAACTCATGAAGAAGAAACCACATTATCTCTAGTTTCACATTTCCACTTCTGGCTTTTATTTTGAAGCAAATGTACAGTTGTTTGCTATAGATAGCTACAGAAAGGTTGGCAAAAATCCACAAGTAAATCTCCATATGACTCTGTTAAAAACTGTATACAAAAAGACCCCAAAACTGTACATTAATTAACATAACTACATTTATATATTGTATACATGTGTATATACCGTATCCGAGTGTACAGCGATTATAGATACTGTTGGTTATGAATACAGAACACTATACAGTAATCCATTGTAAAAGAGAAAAGATAACATTCGGTTTGAAGGCTGTCAGTTAAGGTGGTCTTGAAAGATCAGGACAGTGAGGACAAGAGTGATTGGTACAGTAAGACCTTAAATCCACCATTAATGGCTTTGAAAATTTCTACAGCAAAGTGTCAATCATCAGACGAGACGGTTCAGTGCAGGGGTGTATCTGAGCTAACACCACAGAAATCTCTTCTTTTTTGTATGTGAAGTCTTTAAAGCTATGCAAACATACATGTCCAGTGTTGTTTTGTCACAACCCAGTACGGCTGTTAGAAAACTGTACTACACAAATAAGACACACAAATACAGTTTCCAGAAAGTAAAAAAAAAAGACAAACAAAGCCTCACATGACGTCTAACATACATACAAAAAAATCTGAAGGATTTATTTTATAACGTATTCATTCACTTATATGGATCCCAGTTACAGGATGTTGCCTGACTGTATGGCAATAATTCGTATAGTCAATGAAAGACTCCCAGGTGCCTCTAAATGCCAATATTCAGCCAGGCTTGATTAAAAAACTCCAATAATAAAGAATAAAAGCTTCTGTGCTGGTGATTCTCTTTATGCAAGAGCCATCAGCTACTCTCTGGGATGATCTTAGTCAACAATTATATTGATTTCTCTTATTACTTATGGATTCAGGTGGGAAAACAGTCAGATATTACAATACTGAATACTGGCACACAGTTATGGTTGACAAACATCTCCCCTCACGAGCGTGTATCTGTCAAAGCCCAATTTGAATTCACACACAGCAGGAGGAAGAACAGGATCCTTGATTACATGTTTTACATTCACGAGCCTGAGAATATTAAAGGGCCAGTTCACCCAAATTACAAAAAAACAACAACAAAAACCCCCCAGTATTTTCTCAATTACCTCTAGTGACATCAACCCATGCAGATATAGTTTTGGTTTTTATTTTTAATATAGAGATATGTATCCCTAAGATTTGTTTCCACACCAAACATGTCATTTTAAATCATTATCTTATGCTTTTTCTTTTTCCTTTTGTAATTTGGCCGAATTGACCCTTTAATCAGCAAATCACAGAGACAAGTGGATTTTACCTCAGAATCCGATAGTATTACTGTTTTTATATAAATATTGAAGTAGAAAACCAGAATCTCAAGTCAGACATTAAAGGAAACATACACTGAATATTTTCTAAAAAAAATCCCAGTTTGTAATATTGATCGACTGCAGTTGATTGATCAAGCAGAGCTGGAGCTCTTCAAGTTTCCTATGTCTTTAAAATAAAGATTAAAGATCTTTCCAGTGTGCTCTGACCACTGAGTGAGACCGTCACTCACTCCTCACGTGGTGTATGGGAATTTTATACTTTATACATTAATGAAAACAGTAAAAATAACATTTCAGAGACAAATGCCCTCTTGGACATATATAAAAAAATTTTGAATAAAAAGAATAAAAAACAGACATTAAAATAAGTCGTTGAATGTTTTGGTGCAAGTGGTGATTAATTTGTTCATCGATTGTGTGTTAACGATAATATTTCAGTGCTGTATTTGTTCCAAATGAGTCTTCTTGAACAGTAGAATCTGCATAAGATTAACTTTTACATTCACATCCATCATCTGCAGTGCTTTCCCATCCGAATGCCAAATATTATTAGTCGTAAATGTAACATAAAAGCAAGCAAAGACAGTTCAGCACAGACAGAGAAACTACCACAAGGCACCTAATGTAAAGCAGCTACAAGTATCTCTAGCAGCAACAAGGCTTTGGTTCAAAAGACTATTCAAAGTAGAGTACAAAACGTTACTTCTACTCTGTCTCATGTACGGATGCGTAGATGGATGGATGGACAGACCTATGGAAGAATGGCCGAGACAGACGAAGAGGGTGATGATGAGGACGGGTGGAGGCGGCTGTCACAGAGGTAGGAAAACTTCCACATCACTTCAGCAGAGAGAGAGAAAGAGAGAGACAGAGAGAGCGAGAGAGCTAGAAAGACAGAGAGAGGGTAAGAGTTGAAACAGGAAAAGTGTAAGACAGAATTCATAGACTGCACAGTTGACAGTAGATAATCTCATTACACTCTTGTTACACCATCGTAAGGCTTTGAAGAGCATGAGCGATGAGCAATGAGATGCTATAATCAATCTAACACGCAAAACTAAAACACCTCACAAATGTATTCTGTTGACAACATAACGTGGAACAGCATCCGTATGAGTTATGAGTATGAATGTCTGATACCTGAATTTCCTACAGCTCATAAACGACAAGCTGACTGATGATGAAAGACAGAAATATGAGAAATCTTTTCACAACGTCTGCTAAGTGACGAACTCCACCGAGCGCACTAACGTTCAATGAGTCAGTTTTGCACTCAGGCACATCTGACTGTGATTTCACCAAACAGAACAGGTCAAAGTTTGGATCTGAATCACACAAAAAAAACAAAAAAAAACCTTGAGGTGCCATTTACTATTGACGACAGTCCTATGCCTGAAATGTTCACTTTTCTGTCACTCTTTTTTTCAACTTTTGTTCATGTAACAAACCAGCATTTTCCTCTATAACATGGCACTGCCCTTTACTATAACAGAGGTGTTGGCTGTTCCATTTATATTACTGCTCAGTTAAGTCAAGAAACGGTTTACTTTCGAAGGTGCAGACTTCAAGGTGAGCTTGAAAACAATGAAATAATATTTTTCATGAATCAGTTAAATAAACAGCTTTCTTGCAGAGAGTCAGATCAGAATATTGATACCACTCTCATGTTTGGATGATCAATACGAAGCTACAGCCAGGAGACGTTCAGCTTAGCTTAGCTGGCAGGTGGATTTATTTTACCTTTGATCAAACACCTCTACAGCTTCCGAACAAATGAATATTCATCTTCTCTAATAATACATTAGAGGTTTAGAGGTGTGATACATTTTCACAAAACCAGGCTACATGTTTCCCCCTGTTGCCAGTCTTTGTGCTAAGCTAAGCTAACTGGCCGCTGGTGGTACCTGCATGGGAATGGTGGTCGATCTTCTTTTGTGACTCTCAGCAAGAAGGGGAGTAAACGTCTCACTCTGGCAAACATGACGTCGGCCAAAACTGAGAACATGAAAGCGAGTCTAAATCTAATTTATGAGTCACATTAGAAAACACTTGTATTGTTTTCTGCTGCAGGAGAAGCAGAGGTTTTAGTGACTGTGCACTGACCTGTGCACCTGCATGGAATTAATAAAATATAATGGAAATAAGTTAAATTAATTATTAGATATTTGTTTCATTTTATACTTTTTTTCCTGCGCTGTCTGTTATATGGAGGTTGTGTGTCTGTCAGTGTATATTACAGTGTTACAGTTATGATTATATGTGTGTTCTCCTGAATAAATGTCTATATGATCAATGAGCAAATCTCAGAAATATTAACTACTAATTTAAGGCATCAATTAGTTTGGAGCACTTGATAGAATCCTTGCGTTATGATTGGTTGTAAATTTTTAAGGTGCTGAAATAATATGCAACCAAAAATCAAACCTCCCCAAACTCGACAACTGATTTACAGACCACACATCTAATTATATCGCTCAGTTGTTGCCTTGAGGAGGTCAGGTTTTTCTTTCTTCAGGTTCTTTGGTTCATAATCTCTGTGGTATTTACATTGCTGACATTAAGGCATTAAGAAACAGCTAGAAAGCCGTCACACAGCCATTTCTACTGGATTCTATCACTAAATCAACAAGGCAGAAAAACTTAGATTAGTCTCTCAGCATTATAGATAAATATAAGATGAATATCTATAGTTAAAGTGCTTCAAAGACAATAAGAGAGAAGGAGATCCTGCAGAGATGAATACAGCACAAACACTAACACGACCACTAGCTATCAGCACACAGATGTACACACTACCCCCCCACACACTCTACACTACCTACAGGTGAGTTTAAAAGCTGAAGTGTTGGATGTGGAGCTAAAGTTGGTCTTTTTTTCTTTAAGACAGAATAAAGAATAAGTAATAAAAGAGGAAGAAAAGGCCGACTCAGATCCACTTTTCAAACACTCAAGCTTCACTTCTCTACCACACCCCTCCTTACAATGCTGTAGGATCTGACCCCAGAGTCCTACGGAGTATTTCGGGATAACAGGTTTGCGCACAGGCAACACCAGTTAGTCCTATAAAGAGGCAGAAGAGACAGATGGAAAGAAGGAAATAAAGAGAGGAATTAAAGAAAAGAAAATGTTTGGTCAGAGAAAGCCTGTGCCTGTACTATCTTCATCATCATCATCATCAGCATCAGCAGCAGCAGCAGCAGCAGCAGCAGCAGCAGCAGCAGCAGCAGCAGCAGCACAATTCCAGTCACAACACACCATGATCAGTCTTTAAAAAGTCATATAAATCCTACTAATTAGAGAAAAGTACACTTCAGCTGCCCGCTGTCAGAGGCAGATGGATTTAAAGGGCCAGTGCACATATTTTTAGTGTGACATAATGTGCTTTATGAAATCACTTTCATTTCATTGTGACATCGGTACACTGAGCCCTTTGCATGTCGTGGCGGTGAGCGAGGCCCTGTGGATGGATTCCTTCCCAGAGCCGTCCCACAGTGCTTTGTGCCATACTCGGCTGCTGACCTGGGAGTAGTTATGAAGGTTACGCCAGCTCAGTAACATGAACAAATTCAGTTACTTTTGGGTGACTTTACTTCCCAGCTCTGATAGCAGTGACCTGATCCACATCTGGACCAATTTATCATAATCACTCCTTTTTCTTCAGTTCAACTCCAAACTGATGCCATTGTATCTGATATCAGAATATAAGAATAGAAAAACAACAAACAAAAAATAAATTAGACTGAGGTCTCAGGCCCCGCCCCGCTGTAAGCGTGTCCCTGTCTTGGGTGGCGGGACCCATCTGCGAACCGGAGGAGCGGGGTGAAGGTGCAGTAGTCTGGTGCTCTTTGCCAGCGCGTGAACATGACTTTCTTGCTAAAGGGTTCAGACCTTCGAGGGTTTGGGGCGTTCCTTTGGTGGGCCGAGCCTCGCCGGTGGCTGCCAGCCTTGGATGGGGCATGGAGAGATGCCAGGGGGGTGAACTCGGAGAGCTGGCCCTTATACAGTTTATCAGCGTTCTGCGTGAGTATAAAGAGGGAGGAGAAGGAGACAGTGCAGGAGAGAGATTGAGAGAGACAGAGGGAGAGAGGGAGGAAAAAGTAAAAATAGACAAGGAAACATGTTACTTGTGGAGAACTGCAGAGAGCTCTCAGACAGCAGGTGGAGGAGATACATTGAGGAGACATTGTTATCCCAGCTGGCCAAAATTCACACTGTGATATGGTTAACTAACAAATTGTGGACACGTACTTTTGCATGGTCTGGAGCTGTTTTCCCAGAGTTTTCCCAGTTTGGTGACATAAAAAATGACTGACCTCAACCCAAAACCCAATCCAACACCTCTGGGATGAACTGGAGACTGACTTTGTATTTGATCGGCTTCTTCTCTCTCAGGGGTTTTACTCTTGATGTTTTGGAGCAGAGATTACAGCACAAGCTTCAGTTAAAGGAAGGTTACAGTTGAAGAAGCGAGTTCTAAATGAGCCACTGCACAAGACAAGACAATTTCCTGTCCTAACTCTGCATTACCAGACTATTCAGTTGTTTGTTTATATAATATAATTAATAAAGTATTGCAGTGCCTTTAATCTAATTGGCCAGCTGTGATAATAATGTCCTGTGCGCTCTTTTTAGACACAGGCAATGCACATTACACATTAGTACAAAAAATAAATAAATAAATATTGTAGCACCATGTAACACCATAAGCTTGCTTTTATAGAACCAAACCAAACCATGCAAATGAAAAAGTGACAAACAAGCATGAACGCTCAGTCCCACTGTGAATAAACAGTCTTCTGCCTCTGTAGCGATGCTGAAATGTGTCACTAGAGGGCGCCAGAGCTCCATGTAAAGAATTACCCAACAGGATGCAAGTATATTATACAATACCTGGAGAAGTGTCGGCTCATTCGGCGTTCACAAACGCACACAGACACACAAACAAACACACCACAACTCACGTGTTAGTCAGGTACAACGTCCAAAAGTCAAACCTGGGAACCACACACCACGGCAAGGTAAACCCCATCACTGCAGGATGTTAATCCATTACCAAATTACCACCATTACCCGATCCAACCATCACACACACACACACACACACACACTGGCAAGGTTGTGTGTCTTTTACCGTGCTGAAGACCTCTTAGGTTTCTGTGACAGCTACTCCATCTAGTAACGAGTCAGTACTCTGGTAGGCCAGGGCCCTCTCAAACGCTTTATCTCTCATACACTGTGGACACGCACACACACACACGCAAATACACACACACACGCAAACACATACACACATTCAGACATAAACACATGAAGGGTCTCCCACTTAAAGATAAATATACACATATTCTAAACTTAAAAAGGAAACCGATTTCTAAAACAAAGACGTAGATGCACTGGCATGCAATCAGACTGACGAGAGAGTCACTTCATGCAAACGAGGGGCAGGGAGAAAGTAAGAGGATATAGAAAGAGGAAAATTCAGAGAGAAAGAGGGAACATTAGAGACAGGAGGAAAGGCAGAGGGTCACCTCCAGGAGGGCTGGGTTAGAAACTGATTCTGCTGGAGGTCTGAGACAGCATAAAGATGGTGGAGGGCTCGGAGGCAAGGCACCGACGCTTAGTCTGCCACGGAGGAGAACCAGAGGGAGGGGTATGGCAGGAGAGGAGGATAAGGGCGGTCAGAGGGAGGAGTGAATGAGGAGAGGGGAATCAGTCAGATCTTTTAAAGAGCTACATGATCAATGTGATTTAAAACAGAAAGCAAAAGTTCTTGTGAGGCTTCCAGAGAGAGGCTGAATTATACACAGTGTTCACATTTAAACAGACGAGAGATAAAGTCTGTGTCAGTGCATCAGAAATATCTCATCATGGGAAAAGGAGAAATTTAGGTCATGGAAGAAGACACATGAAAAGGCTTTAAGGTCATTAGAAGGCAAAAGTTCAGACCTCACTGCAAACAGTAAGAAAACAAACACAACAGACTGTACACATCGACTTTCCTTCATTCACTGCAGTAACTGATCTAACTATCGAAACAATCACACGGGCCTGAAGGAAAGTCCCTAGCTAACCATGTGCTGCATCTACACCAAAAATAACATCAGTGCTGTGCTCATCACAAGCTCCTCGGACTAGATTCCAGAGCCTGGGAGTGGTGTGGTTTAGTCTTTAATCTAATTATCTAAAAATGTATGATTAGTGTCTTCAGTTGTTGCAGAGAAGACAAATCAGCAAACATCTAGAAAAACATCTAGAAAAACAATTTGTTCTTTTGTCTTTGTTATTTTTCATTATCAATCAGTTTGCAGATTCTTTTCTAAATTCATTAATTAACCCTTTAGTCTATAAAATGCTAGAGTCACAGTCACAGTTTCCTCAAATCTCTTCATCTGTCCAACCAACAGTCAAAAACAACAAAATGTTGGAGAAGCTGGAATCAGAGTTTTTGGAATAAATTAAAAAACTTTTCCAACTATTATTGTGTTGTATACAGTGCGTTTTCTCTTTTGTGTCTATTTCATCTCCTCCTCTTTTCCTTTTCTTCTTCATGTGACACCCTCGATAACATGAATAAAGTTTTCTTGCTTGTTACTGGCTGTGTTGTAAACAGTGTCCTTTACAGTGAAGTTTTGCTTTGTTTAATAACGACAAACTCACTGCACTTTATCTCTAACATCAAGGCCCAGCTCTTCAACACCAAATCTCTATTATTCAAACTTCATAGTTTTTACTCATGCGAATTCAGTGCATGCTTTCCACACTGTAACCTGCAGACGATTAACATTACTGTAGATTACACAGGAGAACGCCCACTCCCAGGTTCTGCAGCAGTACTAACTCTCCATTAATAAAATATTTTGAGTGTTCGTTGCTAAAAAATACATATACACCATCTCTATTGTCTTAGACTTAGAAATGAAGGAGCACTGCACACAGACAGAGTGGAGCTTACTGACTTACATCCAACAGAGCAGGGACATAGCCAAAGCCAGCATACATCTGCTGACCCACAGTCATCAGTTAGACATTTGCATTGCATTAGAGTTAGTAGTAATAGTGATTAATATTCACAATACAGAAAGAGGCTAATATTACTGAAGAAATGAAGCCGCAACATCCTGTTTGTGACAGGACCAAAAATTAGGTTTAAAACGGTACAATTTAAGATGCAATTTTATTACTTTTTAAGTTAATAATACAATATATTTATGTATTGTGTATGTACTGTTATGTGCACTGTACCCACCTGTATGCGTTCAGTAGTTGTTGGCCACAGCGCCCTACAGATCACCTTCTTTACCACATCCGGCAACAAACTCGCCGTTATCAGAAGGATTATACTGAGCCAGGCCGGACCACTGGACAACATCTGCATGAACACATAGTACATTCTCTGGTAGTTGAGGAAGGGCCTGGAGGAGAGGAGAGGAGAGGAGAGGAGAGGAGAGGAGAGGAGAGGAGAGGAGGAGAGAGGAGTTAAGAAATCCATCCACATTATTTTAAGAATCAAAAAATGAAATATAAAACTGTTTTCCAAACCTACCAGATGATTCCTCCCCACAGCAGAGAGAAGACCACAAAGAATATCAGTGAGCCCCAGATGACAAAATGGTTGATCCAAGTCCAGTAATGAGTATCTAGAGCCAACTACAAGAGAGACAGGAGACATGTCATATACAGCTCACTTTAATCATGCCAGTGAGGCTTCATTCAGCCTTCCTTGAGTGCTTCTGTGAGTGCAGATACTGTCCATACTGTGTGTGTATGCGTGGTTACCTTGAACGTAACAGTGAAGACTAACACAGTGAAGACCAGAGTCCCAAACGTCCAGTTTCCAAACATCTACAGAAGCAAAGGGACAACAGCTGCTGTTAGCGACACGTTCAGGACATTTAACGTGAACTACAATTCACTCTGAATCTCAAACATACTGTCACATCAGTGAGTACACACTCTAATGTTGCTGCAACTCATTGTGTAATGTCACACGCTCAGCTGGAAACTGGACAGATTCAAAGAAAATGTTGCTGAACTTGCTTAAAAACCGTCTGTACTCCTTTAACATGCATCACGAGTGACAGGACTGTAATCCGGGAAAATTCCCAAGTAACTGCCCTCGGCTCATTCAAGATCTCTCTGGAGGCCTGGTGTTAATGTGGTACACAGTGATAAACTGAAGTGCACATATTCAGTAAAGAATCAATCAATCAAACAGATGGCAGGGAGTTCAGATTATCAATGACTGATGAATGGGAAACATGTGCGATGATGGTTTAAATGTTACGAGAAGAAGTGATGTGCTTGTTAATTGTGCTACACGCATCATTTACAAATGAACAAATCGTAATTAGTCATGTAAGTTTAAAACTTAGAGTCTCTTTGTGACTGAAAGTTACAGCCTCACTGATACTGCGTACGAGAGGACTACAGTATAATTAATACACTATCCACAATATTCCTATGATAATGATGGTAGTGTCCATGACCATCTTTTAAACCAAAGCTTGAATGCGCTCTTTCTTAAAAATTCATGATAGTCATAAAGATTATTTGCCAAAATCAAAACAATGTCATACTTTTGTCATTTAGATTTTCACCCTAACTCAACTTTGGACACAAACATGCAAAAAATATAATGAGACAACCTTTTTATTTTTGCTGTCATGTGATATGTGAATAAAAAAAAGGAAAAAAAGAAAGTAAAGACAGGCAATATAATGTAAAAAGTCAGCCTGACGTTATAGTGACAATGAAATTATGACATCATGAGCTGTGACATGACAAAGCCAGTGAGCCTTAAAATATTTGGTGGCTGCCATTATTAAAGCAACATAGTATGATGTTCAACAGAATGAACTAGTAAGATTTTTTTTTTTTTTTTTACTTTTACTAAATATAATTAAAAACAACTGTGGCTGATGAAACCCTGAAGGAAAACTTTTTTCTTTAAGAGGGTACAATAAAGAATAAATAAAACGTGTTAAAAGTGACACAGCATCACTTAAAACAGACGTCCTTGTGTAAATAATCCATCTACCTTACAAAAGATAACATTTCAAGGTATATTTCAATGTTCTGGGTTTCCCCTTTTACTATTTGTAACAATTCAAAGCCTCAGATTTGCATCCTGATGGATGAAAACATCAGCACTAACTTCATTCCACCCAACAAATAAGCCCATAAATAGTCCTGATGGTTTGGAGCGTGACCACAGTTGTGACAATGCTCTTGTGATCTAAAAGGAGAACCATCATCTGCAGGAGAATTAGATTAGGAAGATTGCTCAAATGTCATGTAATGGAAGTAGGAGTGCAACATTTTTTCCATATTTATGTATCCTGTGCTTCTAGCCGAACACACACACACACACATACACACATACACACACACAATGCACACACAGTGTATAGCTAAGGTGTTTGATCACTACAGGGAGGTCACTACACAGAGGCCTACAGCTGTTGCATCTACAGCAGGCACTAAGGGCTGGACGTGAAATGAACGGTGAACAGATGACGAGTGGCTCGGTATCAGGATGTGTGACGGGACGAAACAGGAAACTGAAAAGTGAAACTAGGGAGAGATGACAGAGAGACAGGGACAGGCTTACCATCTGTGTGTTGGTTGTCATTAGCTGGGAGGAGGAAAGAGAAGCAAAAAGAAAAAGCAACAGAAAGGTAAGAGAAGAGGAAGAAGAAGAGGAGAAGGCCAGAAGAAGAAAATCATAATAAAATAAACAACAGTTTTGTGGCTGGAGAAGAAAAAATAAATTAAAATTAGATGCAAAACAATAAGTGAAATCAAGCAACTCAAAGCAGTCCAAGAGGTTTCTGGGAGAGTAACACTTCTTGAAAATGAAAGAGAACACAGAGGAAGATGGTGGAAAACCCGCCATGCTGTCGAGTCTTGGATGTGGATGGAAGAATGTCTGTCATCTTTTATACATAAAACTGTCAGTCCACTAAAATCATTCTTTACTCAGGGGAACACGTTAGAGCAGCAGCCGTCAAACATTTTCTGCCGGCTGCAGAAATGCACAGAGGGTTATTGTGTTGTTCGTACAAAGTGATTTCTAGTAATTAACTGGTGACATTATGAGGAAAACTGCAAGACAATTAACTGTTTTACCTGGTGTTTCCACCACCTACAACCTGACAAATGACCTGCAAATATCTACTTGAGCTTACGACACAACAACAAGCTACATATCAGACATTGACCACGCTGTAAAATGAATCTGCAGTGCAGACCTCCTTTAACTTTGAGAGCTACAATCAGAGTAAAAAATAAAAAGCCAAAAATAAATCTTTCTGATGCTTCATAGTAAGAAATCTACTATCAAAGCAACTGTGTGTCTGTCATAAAGGCTGCAGTTAATACACCTTAAACCTGGGAAATAAAAGAGAAAAAATCTCTTTGATTTATGTTTATTAATAAACTGAAAACATCCCAAAAAGACAGAAAAAGACAAATGACAAGCAGCAAATCATAGATGTGGTTGTGCCTGTCGAACATGGAAATCAACCGCAAAATATTTTCTACAAAATTATGCAGCCTACGGTTTAATATAAATGTAAATGTCCAGGATCCATGGCTTTAAATTTAACATATAAAAGTGGAGATAAAGGCAGCAGTTATGTCTTCACTCAGCGGCCTGTGGATACTGTGTCTTTGACAATAAAATTAAAACAATGTCTATGAGCTGGCATAGACACATTGGTGTTACCTGTCCGTTGCTGGTGAAGGTGGTGTTGTCAAACAAGAAGTAAGCACCAAAGAACATCACGATAGCGTCGTACACACCCAGGATGGTCCAATATATGAAGATGGGCCACCGCAGCAAAGAGTTCTTAGCAATATCCCTAAAGATAAACACAGCATAACAGTAAACATCATGAATTACTCATGTTGCCCTCCTCCCACATGAGTGATGACACAGTTATTGATCAGTACTACATTAGCTGCCTTAGGGACCTTTCCTTTACCCAGAAACTGATGAAAAGAGATATCTTGATTTGATTTAGCACAGGCCTCATATGCAGTGATTGATGAATACATCACAGGCTACAGGTACAGGCTCCTCATAAACACTACAATAATACATGATGTAAGGCCTTTTATTTCTCTTCAGAAGTCTCATTGTTTGTGACAAGAGACGAGGGTCATACGATGAGACAAGGGAGAATTCAGCCTGAGAGGAAGAAATTCTTCACATGATCATGTGAAACCTCGAGTTTTCACTTCGGAAAAGTTTGAGCTGTGACCAAGCTGAATCAGTGAAGTGAAGAAAGAGGCGGAGGCCTGATCTGGATGTATTCAACAAATGTCTCCTCTGCATGGATGTAAAATCAGTAGGGAAATGTTGGTGCCTGCAGTTTATTGAGTTAGTGTCCTTCTGCTTTTGAAATAACTCAGTGTTATTACTTTGTAGACCAGCAATCCAGTGGGAGGTATTATGACTGAGAATGTCTCAAATAATCTGAAAATTCAATCTTTATGTGTTTCTTCTGCTTATAAAGGTGAAGTAGACAAGTAGTTAGAATATTAGAGAGCCGATGGGTGTAGACTTCTCACACCTGCTGTGCTGCCCCGCATTCACTGAAGGTTTTCAATGGTTTGGGAAGATTTCAACACTAACCTATAGAGTGTAGGGTCCTTCTTCAGGATGTCCATGTTAATGTGCTGCTCTATGAGACTGTAGAGCAGGATGGGCAGCGAGGTGAAGCTGATGTTGTACAGAGTCAAGTAGGCTGTATCATACAGAGGCTGGGGAAACAGACAGAGAGCAGCATTTCAGTCAGTTTGACTTTCATTCCCAATGATTGTTTGTTTATTTTGTGTGTGTGTGCGTGTGTGTGTGTGTGTGTGTGTGTGCGTGTGTGTGTTTACCTGTTGTGAGAAGCCACAGAAGAACTGGTAGAGGAACTGGGGGAAGATGAAACATACATTCTGCGAAATGACACAAATAAATGAGAGAAGAAGCAGGCAGCAGGTCAGTATTTGAAACTGTGAATTAAAGTATTAACATCCCTTAGTTGTTTTTCCTAAACAAACGTCTTAAACAAACACTGCTCCTACCTTATAGAAGAAATATTGCACAAGTTCAGAGATGCGAATGTAGTAATAGTGTCCGTGGACGAGCAGCATCTTCTTGAGGTGTTTGAACTTTGGGATGGCGTAGTCACTGTTCCTCACTGCCTGACGACCCTCCTTACCCATAATACCTGGAGAGGCGGACAGAGGTTTGTCACTTCCTGGTATTTCAGATTAAAACTGTAGCAACTGAACACATTTATATGCTACATTTTTTGGTTAAAGTAGCACTCTACATGTTTGTACAGTAACTGCAGTGTGATGCAGGCTGCAACGTATTGTTTGAAGTAACTTAACATACAGTTGCATGTTGATCAGATGGTGCAGGATGGGTGAAACTGCCACAGTACTAACCAATGCCAACATGGGCCTCCAGGATCATGCTGACATCATTAGCTCCATCTCCAATCGCCAGTGTGATTGGGTGCTCCTTGGAAGCTTTGATCAGCTTCACAATCTAGAAAGAAAAAGTTACATCATAACTAGGAACTCTTACTGAGTGAAAAACAACACAGACGCCATCAGAAGTCTCTTTACCTGAGCTTTCTGGAGCGGCGCCATTCGACAACACAGCACCGCGCTGCAGTTGCGGCAGATTTCTAGGAAGATCTCTTTGTAGTTCCCTGAGTTCGAGTCCTCCTGGCCGGGCCTCAGCACTGCAGAGAGGGTGGCTCCGTCGATGATCAGACCATAGTCAGTGCAGTCAGCTGATAAACTACACAAACACAAGACCAGTCAATAGGGAAAGGGTTGCTTAGCTGCCATACAAGACTGAGGGAGTCACATTGTCTCTTCCAAACACAGACGCTCACCCAGAGAAAGTGTCCCTGGTCATGCCCCCGTGCTGCCGCAGGACGGTGCGGCTCAGGTCAAACAGGACATCGTGCAGGCTCTGCTCCTCGGTGCGTTTGGTGGTCAGCTCCAGGATCTGGGTGTTGCGACGGAAGAGCTTGCTGGCATAGCAGGTCGCAGCTGCCGTCTCCATCTTATCTCCGGTCAGCACCCACACCTTCATGCCGGCCTTGTGCAGTGACTCAATGGTGTCCGCCGCTTTTTCCTGCAGCCTGTTGTGGAGGGAAGAGAGAATGTGTGGAAGTTGATGTTTTAGCTGCACAAAAATAAATATTCAAAATATTGCTCAGAGGCAACAAGAGAGACATTTTCATCGTTTTCTGTCTGCCTCTATTTGCACAGGATGAGCAGACTCCTAATGTCCTCTGAGTTACAGATCCCTTTGAAGCCTGCACTATAACTGTCTCAGTAGTGTGTGTAATTGGAGGGTTGAACTGCCACTTGGTCTTGCTCAGTTTGGCTCACTTAGAAGTGGGGCAGCACTTGTCATGGCAGCAGCACGCAAAGACTCAAGAGTTAGAGCTTAGCAGTGTCTGAAGTGCACACATAATGGCTATAAGACACCAAAAGCAATAAAACAATAAAATTGTTCTTTAAAAGAGATCCTCCACCTGTCCTCCACAGCAGTGGCTCCCAGCAGTATCAGATCCTTCTCTATGAGGTCATAGGCCTCCGCCAGACGTTTGTCCCGGTCCTGTAGTGCCAACTTGGCCCCGTTCAGTAGGTGGCAAACCTCCTGGTACTGTTCAGGGCTCAGAGGCCTATAGGCAACACAAAGTGTCCTCAGACCCTCCTGGAGGAGACAGAAGATTCAAACAGGGTTAGTCTGCTCATCTCTAGAGAAGAACACATGCACTTTCCATCCATCTAAACAAACAGCAACATCCAAACATTCAGAGGTCTCTGAATGTGAGTGCGTGGGCAGCAAGCGCTCTTTCTATCACCAGTACAACACCCACTACAGATCATTCTGCTCTCACTGAAAACAACAATTTATCTGCAGCTGCAACCTCGACGAGTGCGGTCTGCGTGACCTGGTTTCCACTACAGGTTCCATTCACTGTATTTAGTTCATCTTTATGAGTAAACTGAACCACAAACTCCGCCCTCAGATACTCTTGTTCTGTGATAATCAGCTCTGCATTGTGGGAGTTATTTTGTGATAAGATGTTGAGTTTTACTGCTTTATTATATGTACTTGTCTACAACGTGTCCAGTTGGTTAAGGTGGGTTATTTCTTTAAAGTAGGTTAATTTGCTAAAGTTTAGCACTAGTTTGCTTCACAGTCAACTTGTATCACAACCTGTATCACAGCTAAAAGGGAAAACTGCTAGTGCAATTTTTGTCTATTAGAAGCCACACTGGAACCGCTATGGAAAATTACAGAGCAACTGCTTGGTGGAAGTGTGGGCCATGCTCCACTGATCTACTTCCTATGGTAACCATAGGAACAGCTGTGGTCATGTGCTGTAGCTGTGGAAACCAGTGAAGTCTCAGAAATGTTCCCAGAGAAAATTACTTTGTGTTAGTTTATGGGTCTATGAGAGAATGAGAAAAGGTGTGTGTGTGTGTTCGTGTATGTGTGTGTGTGTGTGTGTGTTTGTGTTTGTGTGTGTGTGTGTGTGCTCTCACCACTGCGTTGTGCTCCACCCGAGCTCTAACCTGATCCACCTTGCCTGAGATAACCCTAGGGAAGATGGAGGAGTCTGCACCTTTGCAGAACAGATAGAGCTCACCTGCTCACAAACAAATATACACACACACACACACACACACACACACACACACACACACACACACACACACACACACACACACACAGGCGAAAAGAAAGGAGGAGAAAATGTGTCAGATAGAAACCATGCATGGAAATCTTTGCTCTACATAACTCTATATATAACAGTTTGTTGTGTGTTACCAGTGCTGGCCCTGACAATGACGCTCATCCTCCGTCTGACTGAGTCAAATGTCAAAACCTCCAGCAGCTCAAACCTGATAAAAAATAATAATAATAATAATAATTATAACAATAATGATAATAAATCATACAAACAACACTGAAAATATTCTTTAGTTACATTAAAATCCTATGAAAACCTTTATAAAATCCTGCTTCATGAACTCAAACATGAATTTCAGGCAACAATACTAATCTCTGTTCACCACCGATCAAAATTTATAATCAAGGCTGGAGGGCTGCAGGTTTGAACTGTTACTAGGCTACTCACACTTGTTGCAGCACTGACGTAATATCACAAACGCAGTTCAGATCAACTCTAATCACTCTAAATTAAGAATTAACTAAACATGTTGAAACTGTAAACTGCGCCCAAAATGTCAAACAAACCTAAAAATGCCATTGTAATTTTTAGGACTTTACCAGTGGGAAGAAAAAAAAAAAGGAAAAGTAGAACAATGATAAGAAGTACAATAGTGGCCATAAATAACTTATACAATAAATAAAAAGCTGATAAGAGAATTGTTGCTGACGGTTAAAGAGATAAACAACATTGTTTCAAAGGGACACGCTCACCTCTCAATCTCATCCTCTCTATTCAAGATCTCCATGTGACTGTCCTTCAGTCTCAGGTAGGTGAAACCGAGCCTGCGGCAAAGAGCAGCACACCATTATTGTTCTGTGTGTGTGTGCAGATGGTTTTAATCACAATTCAACAGTCTGATTATCTCTGGCATTGTGTGAGTGTGTGTGTGTGTGTGTGTGTGTGTGTGTGTGTGTGTGTGTGTGTGTGTGTGTGTGTGTGCACTCCACCTCTTCATTCCCTCCACCAGCGCCACCTCGTCTGGAGAGGAGGAGATGTAGAAGGAAGTGGACTTGCCCTGGTGGATGCCATGCTTGATCCCGTCCACCGTCTCCTCCTCCTTCACCTGCACCGTGTGGCACAAACACAGCGCCCGGAAGAACAGCTCCTCGTGCTCCTGTGGTGGACGACCAACACGGTGTTACCCTCAGACACACACACACACGCACGCACGCACGCACGCACGCACGCACGCACGCACGCATGCACACACACACACACACACACACAGATAGGCTATGCTCACCCTGGCATCAGGACCTGGCGATGTATCGATCATGTCCATACCGGCTGCTCCAGGCATCACCTAGCAACAACACAAATCAGTTAATGTATCTGACATATTAACATGAACTGAGAAAATCAGATTAAAACCACAGCAACAGAAGACAACTGTTGTGTTCACATTAGTTGAATGGCACAAGATCACAAATACCAACATCAGGCCTAAAAGACCTATCGACCCATCCATCAGGTTGTTACCTGTCCGTTACAGATGGCATGAGGCACGTAAACATGTCCGTCCACACAGCACTCTATAAACTCCATGTTGTTCTCTGTCAGAGTCCCTGTCTTGTCTGTGAACACATACTCCACCTGGAAAGAGAGCAAAGTGTCCTGTATGTGCGTTTGTCTTTGAATTAATATCGAATTTCTTGAAACTTCTAAATCCTCTTTGTATAACACAGTAATATTTCCTTTACGTTGGTCTGCTCAGAGGGAGGTTGACTACCTGTCCCAGCTCCTCATTCAGGTCCGACGTGTTGACCACGGCTCTCTCCCCCAGCTCCTCATCGAACATTTCATCATCCCACATGATGAAGTAGGAGCCCAGGAACTTCTGCATCTCCACAGTGACGTACATGGAGACGGGAATGATGTAGTTGAAAAGAACCATGAAGGCCAGGAAGTCTGTGAACGCCCTGATCAGCTGAAGAGGAGGAGGAGGAGCATGGGGAGTGTAAGAAGGTGACCAGGCGATGAAGAAGCGAAGTGAAGCAGTGTAATTAACAGACTCACGATGTGCCTCTGTCTCTCCGTTTCTGTCCTCTCATTGTACCACGGCTCGTCTCTGTTGGGATCCGCCTGCCACACGTACTTCAGCACGGTGTTGATGAAGGCCTTGCTGATAAGAATGCACAGGTAGACCACCAGGTAGGCATTCATCGACCTGCAGGGGGAGACAACAAGCAGCTGCTTGAGGGTTTGCAGGATTTTTTCTTGTACCTTGTATCTTTTGTTAATTTAGTGGAAAAATAGCACATACAGAATAAGTAATATGATTAAAGGATGGTGTAATCATCCAAATTATCTATCTGATAAGCATTTGGCCATATCAACACAAAAAAATATCTGATCCACAGATAGAAACTACACAAACAAAAGCAAAAGGATTCACAGACACAGTTCAGTGTAGTCGCACAGGTACTACTGGTTTGGAGGTTTAGATAGTAACACACTGTACTTATGTGAATAGATTCTTGTGTAAAGAGAACAGCTGAAAAACGGCATACATACAAATATAATTCCAGTGAGTTAATCAGGCACACGCTGTGACCAAGTGTAAATGTAATCCACCTACAGTTGGTCATATCTACAAGCCATCTGGATACAAGACGCATGTCAAAGCCAGATGGAAAGAAAGTGATCCAGTCAGTGCAGCGAGCCAGAGACACACAAGGACCCTCAGTCAGTGAATAAATGAAGACTTGAAAAGTGAACAGATGGATGGAAGGATGGATAAAAATATAAATGATTAACTAAGCCAGTGATAATAGAGAAAAAAGGGATGATGCCAAAGGGAACTGATGCTAAAAGGTTCTCCTCCATAAACGCAACAATGAAGGAGGAAGAAACAGAGAGAGAGAGAAAGAGAGAGAGAGAGAGAGAGAGAGAGAGAGAGAGAGAGAGAGCTTACTTTTCTACTGCAGACCGTTTCTGAGACTTGGACTGGTAGTTGAGAGCCATCTTGGTTTCCATGCCCGTGTAGATGGCAACCGCTACAGGGAGAAAGGCGTGAATGATGAACGTAATTCTTGATCAGTAGTTTGACAAATTAAGGTCCATTTATTAGCTTTTTCCAGAGCTTTCAATCAAATCTCTCAGTATTAATCAGCGGAGCTTCCTCTGTTGTCATGGAGATATATACATCCACCTATTAATAAGAGACTGAAACTCCATTTTTATCACTTGATGACAACTGAACAAGCTTTACCCACTGAAGAAGACAGCAAAATGCAGTTGAAAGCTAGTAAGTGGACTTTGAGTTAACAGTCTTCTGTGAAACTAAGGTGAATGTATTTTCGTGTATTTCAGGTGATATTACCATAGATGTACGGAGTGTTCTTCAGTGTGGCTCCTCGGAGCAGCAGGTTCTCGGATCCTAACGGCCTGCACACAGACAACACCTCATTCAGACGGTTTCATCGTTGTCATAGTGATGGGGTTATTGATGTATTTGTTTCTCCCGGTGCACCTTTACAACTTGGTGAAAAATCGCAGATAAATGTGAAAATTCGGGTATCACATTTAGAGCACACACTGATCAGGAAAAAACGTTTCTTATGTTTGTTAGAAATCACCTAACAACCAAAGTTACATTTCTCTTTTATTACTGTTACATTAAGGTGATTCATTACAAAAATTAGCAGAGTGAGTCATTATACTGTGGTATGTGAGGGTCTGGGTTTACCTGGCCACCGGCTCATTGTCCATGTAGATGTTGACACGGCCCACAAATCTGTATAGGACAGAGGATGTGAGAGGAAACACTCAGATATTTATGCGGAAAGAGAGTGTTTTTCAGCTCTGTGAGGGTTTGAGTTGCACTGACTTGTACAGGTCCGGCTGTGGTTGTTCACACTCTATTGTGGCGTGGATGGAGTCGACCTCCTCCTCTGTGTTGTAAGCTTTGGTGTCCTGAACTGCATAATAGGTCTGGGAGGGGAGGAAGCGAGCAAAAATTGACAAATCAAGTAGTAGTAGAAGTAGAACCGAAAGACAAAGATGAAAATACAAGGGATGGATGGGTAAGGAACAAGAGAGAAATGCAGGAGAAGGTAGGCGATGAGAGGAGAAAGTAGGAAGGACAGGTGGTGAGAGGATGATGGGGGGTGAAGGGAATGGAGGAACAGAGGATGACAAATGATTAGAGAAAGCGTGAAAGGGCTTTTTGAAAAAGAACATTTCAGCTTGAATACTGGGACACTTACAAGGAGAAGTAACAATTTACAGCTATAAATCATCCATCATTAAATCCGATACATGATTATAGGTATAAACAAATAAGACCTTGTGAATTACAACTGGCAACCTTGATACACACACACACACACACCTTGTGGCTGCTCTCCCCATCCAGACTGGCTGTTGTAACGTAGCAGGTCCCGTCATCTCGAGACGTGGAGAGAAGTATGAGGTCGCACGGAAAAGTTTCATCTTCTTTCACAAAGACAACATCTCCAACCTGAGAAAGACGGACAGACAGAGGCCTTCTGTATTCATCCCTAAAATATACAGTGTGTTGAATAAAACTGTAACACATGTTAACAGTTATTTTAAATCTTTGATCCACTTTCTTCATGTTAAGATTTTCATTTCAATGTGTATCTGTTTAGGTCACACGAGAGCATTTGGAAGTGCTTGCACATTCAAATTTATTTCAGGCCATCAAGACGACATGGTCAAATTCGTCTCTGCCGTTTGCTTTCTCTGCAGCTGTGAACAGCGCCAGCACTTCTTTAATTTGAGATCACAAAGTGACTTGAGGGCTCATATTATGAGATGAAAGCTGAAAAGAAATGCACCACATGTACTGATTTTCCAACAGGGTCCAAAAGAAAAACGCACTCTCTTTGAGGACGACATGGCACTTATCCCTTTAGTATTGCTAATGCACTTTCTTCTAATACAGTTTGCCTAACAAGCTAACCTTCTGCTTCACCACCTGCAAGCTTCTCAAGTTCAGCCAACAGTCAGATATTTTCTTCCCTCACAGGACTGTTGATGCTGTAACAGATCCTCCCTATCTGTTATTTTAACTTGTATTTCACTCTATGAATGTGTTACATAACATACATTAATGTGACAGATTTTAAAAAAGCTAAATTGCTCTCAAATGTAGACCTACACACTCACAAAAACGCACACAAACACAGCTTAGCAGCAGGAAAATCCCTCGGCCTGAGCCAATACAACAAATGCACCAAAGCTGGGGTGAGAGTGATTTACCCTGAGCTTGCGACTTTGTTTGCGGACCACTTTCCCATGCTGCACCACGTGGACAGGACACTGGTTGACAGCGTTGTCTGCTTTGTGTCTCAACCAGTCCTCATAACCCTGAGAGAGAGAGAGAGACACAGAAGAGGGTGAGAGGGCGTGTAAAAGTGGGAAGGTGTGTGTGCAGGTTTTGCTCGTGGTGTTGTGTTTAATGTCAGCGCCAATAAAAGCAAATCAAGTTAAATTAAAGTGATCAGGAAAAACTCTGGGTCTCACCTGTTTAATGGCGGTGACAGTGATGACAAAGAAGAGCGGCAGCCCGCTAGTGATCGGACTGGTGGGAGTGTCGATGATCAACTGAGGTGACACACACACACACACACACACACACACACACACACACACGGAGCTGAATGAGTGAGGATGAATTTAGGGCAGAAGAATATATCAAGTCGACAGTTGTAAAAGTGGCACTAAGTAATATCTGACCTTTACAGGCCTCTGCAGAGAGGTAATGAGAAGTACAAGAATATTGACAGACCTCATCTCCTCCTACACTCAAACAAATAACGACTCCTTTGATTACAACTTTACAGCTACACTCACTAATCCTACTACACCCCCCGGAGAGGCGACTGCAGGAAGCCAAAAAAGAAAGAGTCAAGTGACAAACATTGAGCGTGTGCGACAGGTCAATCAGAGTAAAAACATAAAAGCAACACAAACTAAAAGAACTTTTGGAGTGATGGTTTCCCTTTTAGCAACATTATACTGCACAGAATGAGTAACAGTAAAATAATCTACATGTAAGGCATCTATTGATCCTTTCTGGCAAAACTATACTGTTGCAGCCGTCATTAATAGGACACACAAGTACTGAATATTCATAACAAGACAGCAAAATGGGCATTATCAAAGAGAAGGCAATATACAGATAGAAATTATTTTGAAGCATTTAACTGCAGAATAGAAGCTGGTAAGTACACGAACAAACAAGATCTTTATTTTGAAAGTTTGCATTGAATTAGAAATGAGAATGAAAGAAGAAGAAAAAAGCTTTTACCTGGACCAGAAATATGATGAGAAAGTAGAAGTTGGCGACTCTCCTGAACTGCTCAAACATATTCTTAGGGATGAAGTTCCAAAATGTGTACTGGAAACATGAGAGAGTATCATGCTCAGTCAAACAGTACAGTGATTGTTGAAATACAAACAAAACAAACAAAAGGTGTTCAAATCAGTCTGTTATCAACAGCTATCCATGTCAAATCCAGAGGGAGCAAGAACTTCCAAACAGACTGTAGTTTGTTTCAAATGGCCTGAATAAACAACAGCACACACAGAGAGACAAATAGACTAATAATACATGTAGTTTTCAGGATGCAGTTTCAATGGACAGTGCTTGTATTATGTACAACAAACACAAAAATTAAATCCCAACAGGGCCTGAGGACATCAATAGTTTTTTTTTAACTGCAGGACTTCAGATATAATCCAGCATCACAGTGCAAATGTAGATCTATTATCAACAATAGACATTTTACAATGTCTTTAAAAGATAATATCCATTCTTATAAAATCAGCTGGTCTACTGTTCCCAAAACACTTTCCCAACACAATGTGTAATTACCAAGAATAAATCACCCACACAATAAAAGAGCAGCTTGAACTGTGCTGCAGCACTAACTGTTCTTTCCTGTCATGTCCTTTTGTCTGTGACCTGCTCTCTTACCCTAAATACGGTAGAGTAGTAGAGTAATTGACTTTGAGCAGTACAGAATAAAGAGAGATCTTTAACCCTGAACGATGTTTCTGTACGAGCTTAATCAAGTGTGTTTGATCTCTTTGTGTGTGTAAGTGTGTGTGTGTTTTCACCGACCTTGGAGGAGACTATTCTGTTGTCTGGAAATCTTTGTTGTATGAAGGCCTCGGTTCCAGGAGGAGGCTCCTTATGTCCAATGTAAATGGTCCTGCTGTCCACCCAGTTCTCCTCACCAGCACACTGCAGGGAAAAAATACAAAAACAAGTGTGTGTGTGAGGATATGTGTGCTTCATGTAATGCCAGTTGTCATTATATTCTGTAGCTGATTTACAGCAGAAACCACAGGACGAATCTCTGCATTGACACGACCAAGGTATGAATTAATTTTCTGAATTAAAACATCCAACATCTGTACAATCCAACTTCATTTTCCATTTTCATTTAATGTCCAAGTTCATATAGATAAATGTGTAATGACCCTATACATTCACACACACACACACACACACACACACACACACACACACACACACACAGTCAATACCCTCCCAAACACCAACAACAGAATACTGTGTCACACACGCAAACAGATTCACAGACATTTACAGAGGGTTACAATGAATGAGTAATTTCTCCTCAATGAATGAGCGCTTTTGTTACCACGGATACACAGACCTGCATGTGACTCAGACTGGAATGTGGAATACACACACATGCGCACACACTCCCACACAGACACACATATTTGGATATATACAAACTGACTTGATAGGACACCTGAGGGCTGAGGTCTTCCTGTGTTGATGCTCCTTTTTTGTTCTTTTGGGGGTTTTTTTTCTTGTCTTCACAAACTAAACTCACAAAGATTTAACTGGTGGGATGTTTCTGAAACCTTTTCAAATGTATGACTTTAATGAAGATGATAGCAAGTGATTTTTTTTTCCCCTCAGTCTTTCTCCATTTGCCAGACACTGAGGTTTTAGCTAAACCATGACTACATTACATGACAGGATGTTACTAGATGTAGTGCACAGGCCTGCGGAGGCTCAAATCGCTTCCTAGTAACGCCTGATTGGTTTGTGGAAAGTCCAGTGACTCAAATTTAAGTGCTAATAACTATTATGTAAAATGCCACATGTGACATATCTTACATATAATATATAAGTCTTTAATCTTAAAAAAAAAAAGCCCTGGGAGGGATTGGCCAAAATATAATCATAAATAAATAAATCTGTTGCCTTTTGACAAAATCATTTACCACCTATACTGCTCCCTGTTGCAATTTGTTGCATACAACATCATCATTTTATTTTTTTGATAAAATCTAACTAAGAACTACTAATCCCAACAGAGAGCTTACAGTCCAGCCGTTATATAAACAAGAACAAACAGACATTAGACTGGAGAGTTTGTGGAGTATTCTAATACTCCAGCTTAAAGTATTTCAGGCAGGACTGGACTTGCAGGGGTAATGCACACACTTTATGACCAGCTGGAAGCACTAAATCCATGCAGCCCACTGAAAAGACAGTTCCCAATGTTTTACTGAACAAAAGCAACAAAAAAATGCAAGCAGGGAACTTTTTGTATTGTATCATCTTCTCTTTTTCAAAACATCATATTTCCCAAATCAGCCAAGCATAAAACCTTTTTTTCCTGGCATTTCCACTTATTTTTTATGTGCAAATTGGTGGTTGTAATGTTTTAAAATGAGAGAAGTCATCAACAGCTAACAACAGTTTAACTTGTGTCCAAAGGGTGTTCATGTCATAGCAGGCCACAGCCGTCTTTAAGCACCTGGTCATTTTCAGCGACAGCAGCCAGAATGAGGGGCAGGCCTGGGCGAGACAGCTAAACTCTGAACACACCTAATCCTCTCTCTCTCTGTCTGTTCCCTCTCTCAGTCTCTTTCTTTCAGTCAGGTGACATATTCCATACATGTCCACTGGCAGCCGTCCATCACAGCAATCGAAACAAATAAACATGGTGTTAGCTGCTCACTATATAGTGTGTATACAAACACACACACACACACACAAACACACGCATTCACGCAGGCTAACAGTAGGTGACAGTAATCTGTGGCTGGTCAATGAGATTGAGTGTCAAGAGGCCGCATGGCCCAGTTTCTATACTCTCTCTCTCTGTCTCTCTTACACACACACACACACACACACACACACACACACACACACACACACAAATACACACACACACACACACACACACATACATACACACAGTAACCTGTTAACTCACTGCTCTAAGATTACCTTGTTTAAGATGGAGAGCTATTTATATCCTGTGACCTCCAATTATCTATGGGAAAGCAAAGGACTGGAAATGGAGAGAAAAAGAAAACTGATGTACGAATAAAAACTGATATCTTCAACACATACACACAGTATACCACCTCTACTTTCCTCTTTGACTTTCTGAAGGCCTTTACTGACGCTGTGTCAACAGCTGAGTTCAGTGTCATTACATAATCAGTTCAGGTTATGTGCTTCCTATTGACAACCAGTTGTAAAAATAAATACATAATCAAACCAGCATCAGATCCATCATACCAGAGATGGACCCCAGTAACTGGCTGATATCCGATTTACAGCGAATAAAGGAGATGAAAACCAGATCGCACGGACAGCTTGCCAACTCTGTCGCCCACACAGTGTTGCTGTTCCTCCTCTTCGCGCCCACCTGCCTGCTCCGTCTGCTTCACCTAACACATTTGTTACACACCTCCCGTGAGCTGTCTGCATATGGAGCAGAACCATACATACACACAGCAGAGTGGCCGGTGCGCTATAAGCGAACGCTCACATCAGATTTGAGGATCACTTTTTCATAACAGAAGTAGTGTCTGGTTTCGGTCTCCTGCTGCTACTGACAAAACACTCATTAGTTAGCGATGCATTCTGGTTTGGTTTAAAGTTCATCATTTAAGGCTTTATACTGCACAGCTATCCTCTTAGTTAATCATACTGGACTGCCATTTTATTTCACTTCATTATATTTCAATCAAAAATGTCTGCATTAGTAAAATTCAGAGATGCTTGAAGGCTGTAGGCTAGCTGCTTCCCTACGTTTCCAGTCTTTATGCTAAGCTAAGCTAAGCGTATCCTGGCTGCAGCTTGATTGGTATCAGTCTCCTCAGTAAGAGTATTTCATAAAACGTTGAACTATTCCTTTAAATCAATCACCAGTACAGAGAGGCTCAAAGCTTACTGTTACACATGACTAAGTAAAATAAAGGACAAAATAAAGGCACAAATATTAACACAAAGTTTCTCTTCAGTCAGTCCAGTATTTCAATATTAAAAACAAGCATCAGCTGATTTTCATTCATTAAATGACTCAGAGGGAAAAAAACGATGTGCATTAAATACACACCTTGTCATTTGTCAGGTGAGCCTTTTACATGATTAAGACCTGGTAGGAACAATAAAGTTTGTGAGCGTTCGATGTGCAGTACACATGCAAAAGGACGTTATGATTATCCTCAAACTGCATAACTCAATAACTACTGCATCGTATACATAACAGTAAAATGAATCTGTACGAAAGTCATGATTATCGCTCGAGTCTGTGTTGATCAGATACAGTGAATGGAGACAGATGGTACTGCCTGGGAATCAGTGGGCCTCCTCTCTTACTGTCATCTCCCCTCCATTTTGCCCGTAATGCAGCTTTATTGGTTTTCTCACCTCTTTCCTCTCCATCTCTCACCACAACCTGCATGGCCTCTAAGCCGGCGATCTCTCTCCTATTGATTACGCTTAGCTTCCATCCGGATTCATGCTTTTACATGGAGGCCTGTGTGTGTTTAATCGAATAAAATAGCATCTTTGCAAAATAAAAGCTGGGCTTATAAAATAAAACTGAACTGTATTACCTTGGGCCTTTAGCTTTCGAATGTAACTGGAGACTTTGGGCTATTCTGGACCCTGATCATCACTGTTAGTGGCGTTTCATGTTTCAGGACGCGGCAGGTTTCAGGAGTGTATTTATAGTTGGAAGGGAAACATTTGTGGTCAGGCGAGGAGGATGGAGAGAGCTCGCAGGCTTTGTTTCTGTCCGTCTCACTCAGCACCCACATCCACTTTCCTTAAAGCCACATTAGTAGAAAACACAGGGATCACACACACACACACACACACACACACACACAGGCAAACCCATCCCTGCCACATCAAACGTATATGAGAGCGGTCATACACGAATACAATGACGCACAATGTAACCTCTGTAGTCACTGGTCCACAGGATATATTTAGACAAGCCCCACTTCTCCTATTCTTGTTATGTGTGTTTTTGTGTGTTTGAACATTAAAGATTGGGTATTTTAAAGTCAACGCAGGTGCATAGAACAGTTGTGTGTGTCTGTGTGGGTGTTTTAAAGAAGTGAAACAAACACTGAAATGTTATTCTAAATGTTACATCCTGCAGTGTACATTTATTCAGCCTTTTTGGGTGAAAGTGGGACGTTTACTGTCAACGATGCCATTTTATTTGTCCCTGTATTTTGAGGATTTGCCTAAAGGTTTGTGTAAAAGTGATATTTACCTCCTGAAGATCTTAAAGGCTGCAGTTACAGAAATGTTGGCTTCAGAAAAATCAACTTTTATTTATCTCATCTTTTTATAGACATCGTCAACTATCTACACTCCATGGAAAAGATGATTAAACCACCTGACTACAGAACGACAAGAGAGAAAAATATTGGATAAAATGGGATTGTTGCTAAACACTAATTTAAAATGAAAACTAATTATGTGATTTTCAATCACATACATAATTCCCACATGACCTGAACACAGCATTACAGCCAGAAAACTGTCCCACTGTGATCAGGAACAGAAGACCATATTGTAAACAGGAAGAGCTGGACCCACCCACTCACACACACACTTCCTGAAATAAACTCCCTCTACCCTCGACCCCACCCGGTCCACTAGAGACACAGAGGAAAGAGATTCAGGCACGAGAAAAGACGGGAGACCATGAGATGTGGAGCTTTGGATCGCCGCGAGTGTGTGTGTGTGTGTGTGTGTGTGTGTGTGTGTGTGTGTGTGGTAGACAAAGGAGCAGATATCTAATGTCACTGATGTTGTCTCTGCCAGTATTAACAACAAACGAGGTGCCATTTTGATCAAAGAAGCACAAAAAACTTTTGAAGATTCGCCATTTCTATTAGATTAGGCATACTTCTGTGTTTGTGCTCAAGAAGGAAGTTCATTTCCAAAGCACCGCAACCTCCATAGAAATCCATCACTTCACAGCACATGACTGAGACATGACTTCCACACTGACATGACTCAGATACACGACATCAACACATCCTCACAGAAGCAAAGCAAAGCAGGAATACTGGACCAGAAATATATTAACCAAGCACTGAAGATTATTAGCAGCACAAAATTTACTGGATCAGTCTTATATTATATTATATTATATTATATTATATTATATTATATTATATTATATTATATTATATTATATTATATTATTAGTCTTCTGTGATCTCAAACTATTTTGGAACAATGTAAAAAAAACATTTAATGAAGTGTTTCAAGAATTGTCAACAATAACTGATCAAGCAAAAATAGCTGATCACTGAACTTAAACTAATAAATTCTGATATATTTTAGATATTCATACAAGCACATTCAGAAAATTAAGATTTTATGATTCAATATGGGAGAAAATTTCTCATTATAATGCATTCTTTATGTAAGTTAAATGTAAAATGGTGTTTACATTTAAAAACGACAGAACAAGAAAACAGCAAAATCTCTACAACAGGGAAACAGTGCAACAGAGCCAACATCTGTCCCGCCAGATGTTGCTCTGATAAGTCCCAGCAAGTTAAACCTCCGTTCAGTGCCCTCCTGCTCTCCATCATCTCTGCCTGTGTTTTAATACAGCCAAACTGATGAGTTAGTGTTGCATATTTACTGAACCACCATAAAACAGACTGTGGGCTATAGAAACCACATATTAACCAGATAATTATTGTGCTGCTGTGCTGAGAGAAGCTGTCGGACAAAACCAACATGAATAGTCAAGTCAAGGCAAATTCTATCTATAAAGCCCAATATCACAAATCAGAAATTTGCCTCAAGGATGTTAACAATCTGTACAGCATTACCACGCTCCCCCCAAAAAAAGCCTTTAATGGGAAAAAATTGAAGAAACTTCAGCAAGAGTAACAGAGACGAGTTCCCTCTTCCAGGATGGACATGCAAGCCATAGATTTCCTGTACACAGAATGCAATAAAGTACTATAAGCTGTACGTCAGATGTCAGCCGGTTAGTGCGGTTTACATTATGGACAATCAGGATGTCAACATTATGGATTTTAAACATTAATGAAGATGACGATCTGGGAAGACGTCGAGCAACTTCCAGGTGCTGCCAACAGAAAAAGGACCTGAGCCACACAACCTCCTCTCCACCGTGACAATACAGCTTACTGACAACACCTGTCTTCTGGGATCGGCTACATTCAACCTGTCCACACCAAAACATGCAACTGGCGTTTTGAGATTTATCCAGAGTTTTCTTGACATAAAAAACTGTCTTACTGTGGATTAGATGTTTATTGCACAAGCAAACAACCATACATCTATTGACATGGTGTTCAGTCTCTGCAGTAACATCAGAGTTGCTGCTGTATGATGCCTGAAAAGTAAAGATAACATTACCGGATACTGCGAGCAGAAAAGAGAAATCACTGCAACAGACACGATTTTTGTTTTTCTGAAGCTTTAAAGGCTGAGCTTTTGTTCGACTGATGACCAATCCCAAAGTATTTATCTCCCGCTGCAACAGGCAGCGCTGAAAATGAGGCTCAACAAACGACAACCTGCTCCCTGCGATACCGCTGACAGAGACACACACACATGCACGCCCTTCACACACGTTCACATCTAAATCCCGCGGCCTGTATCGCGGGTTGCATGTGCAAACAGGATCGAACACATGCACACGTGCCTGATGAATGTGTGTTATCTCTCTGCTGCCACTGAGCTATGGAGATAAGAGAAATCCCATCCCCTTACCTCAATCACTAGGCATTAAACACAGACGTGCAGTGTGTGAGTGTGCCTGTTGACTGCTGCACTTAAGACTGGGTGGTAAATGTTTTGGCAAGAAGGGTGAAAAGGGGAAAATTCAGGATGTTACTCTCAGTATTTAGACCAGAACATTTTCCAAAGTAACCACTTTTCTTCACGTCTGCTCCCGATGGGCTAAGAGTTTAAAAATGGCACTGGAGCAGGTTGAAAATAGCCGCGAACATGTACTATCTTGCGTTTTATATGCACGTGCGGATCCTGCGCCGTACGTCAGCCGGGAGACCTGGGAGGCAATAAACTGAGTGTGTGTGTGTTTGTGTGTTACCTGAGTCACCCATTAAATACCAGCTGTGCTCCCCATCTGTCACCATGTCGTTCAGCGTCACCTCAGCCAACAGGCCAGACCAAATAAGGTAATGATAAATCCTCATCATGCACTTTTAAACACCACCCCGTAACCTTTAACCATGATGAAGTGTTTATGTGTTCAGAGCTCAGCGACTAGGAAAAGTCAAGATGTATGCTGGTGTCTTAACAGATCCATCTCCATGACAACTGAGCAAACTTTATCCACTGATGAAGACCATCAGATGCACATTTCTATGATCTTTTCATCACAAAGTGATCACAGATGTCAACAGACAGAACGGGGAGGGGCAGGGAAAAACTTAAATCCCCAGCAGTAGTACAGAGATAGTACTGGTACAGAAGTTGTACCTTGGGGATTTATGCTGGGATCCTTGATTAAGTGTCCCAACAAATGCCTGTAAGGAAGGCTGATGATCTTGCTGGCAGGAGGAGCTACAGGCCAGACTGGGGAGCAAAGAGATAAAATAGCTTCAAAAAGCCGAAGCACAAATAAAAAGAGAAATTACTCATGTTTAAATAAATCTGTGATTGTGGTACTGGTGTGTGTGTGTGTGTGTGTGTGTGTGTAGAGATAAAACAGCAAGCCACTGTGGCATTACAAGAGATGAGACCACAGAATAATAATCAGTTAAAACCAAGCTAGTCTATAAAGCAAACTGTCAGCGTGTGTGTGTATGTGTGTGCGTGTATCTGGGGGATTTAGTGATCTGACCCTTCTAGTCCTCACTGCTTTGTAACCATCCACACACACACACACACACACACACACACACACACACACACACACAGCTGGTATTAATCAGAGGCGGTGGACTTTACAATTCAATATTTGTATATGTGCATGTGTGTGTGTATGTGTGAAACAACAACTAATTTTTTCACAACTGAAAACACAAGTGTAATTAATTGCAAAACAGCCATTTTACTACTGTTATTTCAACTCAGATTTCTACCATTACAGCTACCTATTTTGTAACTGCAACTACAGCCGTTTTATTTCATTTCACTATTACTACGCCTGCTACACTTTGCATCAGGCTACTGCTACTAATTGCTACACTAATACTTTGAGTGCTATTATTACCACAAATGATGCTGCAACAATTAGTAATACCATTCTTCTGTCTCTGTTACAGCAACTACAATTCCTCCTCCTCTTGTTGCCATGACTAAAAACATAACAATGCTCCTCCCATCACTCCTAACATATTTAATTAGCCCGCATGTACTGCCTTGACCTGAGCACAATCAGGCCATTCAGCAATATCCGCATCTGTGCAATAAAACCTGAAGTGAACCGTCTCAATCAGTAGCTCTGTCCTAAGCAGTGATTTGAACCTCCTGAGCTTCCACAGATTCTCCTCCTCTGTGATTAATGAGTGAAGGCATCACTCAACGTGACAGGTAGTAGATCCAAACCTAACCTAACATCCACACACTACATGCCAACACACCTGGATCATAGATGACAAAATCCTGATGTGGTGTGGGACCCAGTCCTTCCAACATATTTTTTATGTACGTAACAGAGGTTGATTGCTCGTGTGGTTATTTGCATTAATAAATCAAAGTGACATGGCCGCAGGTGCTGTGGACAGCCGATATCAACTAGATGATGTATGGCTTTAAAGTGAGTAAGCTTTTTTCACTTCACCAGATGGTGAGGTGAAACACATAAATAGGGTAAAATCCTGTCATGAAAATGCAGAAAAATAGTCCAATACAAGAGTCATGTAAAGTAATGAAATTCAGTGAACTCAGTGACTGCATGAAATAACACTGTGACACCCTCTGATCTAACAAAGCATTAACATAAAGGAAGACAGACACAGGAAGACATGGATCTGCAGGAGTGTAGAGTAAAAAGGTGAATTTTGGCTAGAGTTGGTGTTTGTCATAGATAAAAATGCATCTGATTTATTGTCATATTCACGCAGAATTAACGTGACAATGATCTGGGCTTTACTTTCTCTGAAAATGATTGAAACGGACAAAAAGCAAATACATATAGATGCTGACGGTAATGATTAAAATGAAGTAAAGATTTGAATGTATCTGAGGTGAACAAAACGAATGCTGAATCTCTGGAAATCAGCTGGTAGCTGCAGGTCAGCAGACCTCTATACAGCTGTGTGTGTGTGTTGATTTGTTTTGTGGTTTTAACATTTAAAGAGCGGTGTAACTCGGTTATTGAAAACTATTGTATGAACAATATTATCAATTATTAACAAGCACTTATGTGTATGATTATAAGCCACAAGGCTGCTGCAGCCTGCACTATATCTCTGATATTTGTTGGTACAACAAAACTCATCTTTTGAGAGGATACAGCTTAATCTTATCTCCAACAGATACATAAAACATGAGATCATCATGACGCTGTCTCACAGAGGTACACACACCACTCCCACAGAGCAAACCTTTCCTGCTGAATCACTGTTTCCCTGCTTTGATACACTATTGAAAGATAAATGGGGCGAGAGGAGAGAACAGGAATGGTGTAACCTCAGTGCTTCTGTCAGCTATACAGAGAAATTCATTAGCCTGGTTTTCACAGAGCAGATCTAAGTAGGGAACTGGGATAACACGCCTGCTTTTCCACACTGTATGGACGTCTAGCACTAGATTAACATTTTACAGCTTTGATGACCCAAAATTACAAATACTCAATGTCTGAACAGCAGCAGTCATACACACCTCCATTGAACACTACAGTCTGGTGGCTCTGATTTAAGTAAGTTTTAAGCTGATTTAAGCAGTTATTCCACTTAATGAAGTAGATGCAGGATAATGCAGGATTGATGCAAGGCGGGAGGCAGACCGGCTAATAGACCAACTACTGTGCTGCTCCTCAGAGCTGCATAGAGGACCATTGTTGTGGATTTCCTGTACATAAGCAGTCATTCTTTGGGAAGAAGGGAATAAACTTACACACTGCTCATACTTTCGTTGTGTCTGCAACCATGTGTGTGTATGTGAAGGAGAGGGGCTAGAAGGGAGTGCTGCTGATGGTCACATGATCATCCCCCCAGGACTTTAACACTGCCTTCAGGTCACATGGGAGGAGATGTCGTAAAGACTTGACAGATGAAATCTACACTTCGGAAGCTACTGTTGATCACCTATTGATCACCTGGTGACAGTTGTGACGTGGACAGTCCTGTTAAGTAGGAAGTTTGTAAAATAATACAATAATTTGCATCACTCATGAATGGAGCACAACAGGAAGCCGTTTTCTTCTTTGCCCTTCAGCAGTTAGTATATTCCTAAATGCCAATGATTCAGCTCAAAAATGTGCAGAGATTTTATTTTCCTATGCAATTAAAAAAAAAAAAATCACATAATGAAACATTGAAGAGCATTTTAAATGCATCTGTAACACTTTTCTCCTTCCCTCAGCAAACTTCAGTTAAATATGTCCGTGTTTGTGTAAGAGTGGTCACACAAAGTGCCTGCATTGATCTGTGGACACTCAACTGTCTTTAAATAACTCCAGCGCTGCCATTCAAAGACAGTGGGCTGTTACGAGTGGATAACACCACTCACTGTTGCAGGGATATCAAACCCCCCTCCTCACAGGTATGTTGAAGAGATGTGAAAATATTAAGTGGATGCAGCAAAATATGATCTGGATAATAGCTTTTCCAGATCCATATATGAAAAAAAAAAAACAGTATCATAAAGTTGCCAGCTACAACCTGGTTAACAGAAGAGTCAAGGACATGTCAATCAAGCAAGGTCTAAGTGTGTTAATAACTGAACTGTCCCTTTAAATGTGATACTTCAGTCAAGACAGGAATTATATTTGTGTCCATCTCTTCTCTTTGCCACAACAACAATATTCTAGCTCGCATTTTGTTGTTATCTCCTTGTCACAGCAACATGTGGAGCTCATTAACTGTGAACGACCACATAGAATCAGCTGCTTGCTGCCTTTCTTTAATATTTAATATTTTTGTTTTTGCCAATATCGGAGTTGGTTCATCCACCTATGAAACACTTACGATAGAAGCCGTAATGCTTTGATATAATTGGTAACTACCTGCAGTCCTGTGGGGTTTCATTATCTTCTGTTTATCAGACATTTTTATTTTCCTCAGGGCTACAGTGCCATTAGCTGTTGGTCTAGTGTAGACGTGTTTTTACCTCACTTCGTTAGTGCTTTCACTTCCTGCTGTAATGTAATACTGTCTACTTGCCTCTCAGGAGCTCAGAGAAAACGACCAAAAATGCTTTTAATACTTTATATCTTCTGCCAATGTGTTTATTTCCCAACTTTTCATCCTCTCTGTCTTTCTCATAGTCGCTAATGGGAGCACTTCTCGATCCTAATGTTTTTCCTGTAGGGACACAGCTGCTTAATGGTGTTCATTACACTGTTTGTGTTGCTGGTAATCATTCCAAGAAATGATACATACACACATGCACTAAAAAAATATATAAATGAAAGCTGTGTGTATTGCATTTCCACAACTCAGCGATAAAATTATGGCCATAATTCCTAATTTTTTCTTTCGCCACTGATCTTCCAATTATCTTTGGTGTTTTCAATTAACTGATTCATCACTCAGTTAATGAAATATCTGAAAATTATACATGTATGACAAAGAAAAGCAACAAATGTTTGTATTTGAGAAGCTGAAACTGCCTGTCTTATTGATTAACTGACTGTCTAAAAAACGTACGAATGCTATCATCACTGAACGCCAAACTTAAAATGTACTCTCCTGTAGAAAACTACATGAGTGTCCACACATAATAGTCTCTTTAATCTCACTTTTCCCCCATAATACTGCGTCAGTCAACATGAGCATAATGTCAGCAGTTAAGTGACGTCACCTCACAGGTATGAAAGTTCAGATAATTGCACAAGTGAAATAGGAATTACACAAAATTAATTGATCAACACAAACTACCTACAACATATTGTAAATGCGCCTAGAGCTGGGTTCAGGAGAGGTGTGATCAGATGTCTTTACAGTGCACCTTTAGCTCTCTAGGTAACTGCTGTCCTAGTGAAACTATGCCACAGTGGAGAGAGGCCAAATAAAAAAAGCAACAACACAGAGAGAGACTGGGTGAAACAAAAACACGAAACAGTGAGGCAGTGAAATATATGAGGAAATGAAAGCTTTACCTGAATCAGCCTCTTCATTATTATTGACTTAGCAGTCCATTCATTCCCTATCAGACAGAAACTGAAGCCACGTTGTAGTCTGGGTTATGCTACCAGGAGCTGGCTTTAATGAGGCCTCACTCTGTCTGATTATTCATGTCTGTCTGACCTTTCTCTGTCTCGCTATCTCCATTCCTTTTCTGTCTGTTTGCCAGTCTCTCTGACTCCTCAGTAACCAGTCCACCCTCCTCGTTGGTCTAGCTGGTCCATGCTCCGGGGATTTAAAATCGATCACATGATGATCAACTGATAAAAAACTGCAGTCCAATCCTAATTCAAGTCTCCCTCAGTTTCCATTCAGCTTCCAGTCTGAAAGAACTTTTGAAACACTGTTAGTGTTGAAAGCGTTTCCTAACAGGCTGTCAGTTAAAAAACATCCACGAGACAATGAATGAATGTTTGTTTCATTTAACATTTCAGTTACTCCTCTTTCCTCCTCCTTGAAAAGCACAAACTAATGGGCTGTTCTGATTTTGTGATTTTATGCAACATTTTCCTTTTCCTTCAGTGGGCTCTGCTCTTTTATGTCACAATATTTCATGTTACATGATACTTCCTGGTCTGTTCTGTTAAGTTCACATGCTTATTGGTCCGTGATGTTCGTTTCAATTAAGAGTAAAGGGCCTGTCAGATTGCACCCCAGTAAACGAGACAACACAATTCAACAAGCTGCAACTATGCATACTTGTGCCAAAACCTCCTTTAGAGGCATCACGTTGCATTTCTACCTTCTCTTCTTCTACCGTATTCTGCCAATAATTCGTCCTGTGCTTTGTGCCGTTTTTACTTCACTTTATTTCATTTCCCTTCAGTTCAGCTCAGGTCTGTTAAGCTTCACTGCTCTGCTCTGTTCTGTTCTGTCCTATTCATGGTGTTAGATCGTCACGTCCTCATGAATCCTGCTGCCCTTCCATGTCACCTACGAAGACAAACACACTCACACACACTCGGTGTGAATGTGAGAAGGTGCAAGGGAGGAGAAAATGACTATATGGTCAGTTTGTTCTTCATTATCTCCTAGACAACCATGAGATTAACAATTTCCCTCTTCCCATGCTCTCATGTCTACCACTGACTCTATTATCTCACTGTCTGAATTGCCTTTCTTTTGATTTTGTCTCTCCTTTTAATCTTTTTGTCTGACTGTTCATCTCCTCCTTCGGACTCTGCCTCTCTCTCAGTGTAATACTAAGAGCTTTGCTCTTCTATGGTAAAAAAAAACAACTTTATTGTTATTTGGTCATTACATGGTCCTGAAACTGCTTTGCAATTGTGATTATTATCACATCTCACTGGGAGTAAAAGTCACAGGACAAGTCAGAGGGGTGAGGGGAACCTAATAGCATCATGTGGCCCCCATGAGACCAGTCACCTGACAGGGGCCAAGCACCATGGTGGAAATGGATTCCTAAAAATTATGAGATCTTTCTAAGATCCTTACACTTTCCAGCTAGTGAAGTTAAAAGAAATACAAATGGTGCAGAGCTTCCTTGCATAGTCACAATTACAGTTGCATTTTTACTGCCTGTGACTGAAGGATTTTATTTAAATTGCCATTAAATGCACTCAGTGTTTCATACAGCTGCAGCTGTAGGACAAAATAATTGATTATGAAACAAAGTCAGATTACTCACTGAATAGAAAGCAGTTAAAATACACAAATGCACTTCACCCCTGGTGTTGGCAGAACACCGTGCTGGTTTGATGCACAAATCCTGGCAGAGGTCCAGTCCACTGAGCATTACATCCACTCCACCACTCTCACCAGTGCTAGCCTCAACTACCTTTAAGATGTTGCTTTAGCCACCTTGTATTTACTGTACTCCACTTAAAACTTCAGATGAAATTTACAGCAACAAGTCCTCTCCCTCAAATATGCAGAAAACAAAAAAACAGCACGAACCATGTCCAACATTTACAAAACCACGGCCACCTCCTTTTAAAAGTAAGAGTTCTTTGCAGACACAATAAACCCACCAAATGGCTATGTACAGTAAAGTGTTACGGCCTCTACTGGCTGAAGTGGCTTTAGTCTAGTCTAGTTTAGTCTCCATTCCCAAGTCTGTGCCCTCTGTGTCGACCTTTGTGCTGTAAATCTGATCCAAGCTGGCGGCACACAATGAAATAAAAGTACTGGTGGGTTGCAAATTTAGCGGTGGCCTCTTTTGTTTGTGGCAATTACACTCAAATATTAATGTACTGATTATTTATTCATGCTAAAATGCTACACATATCACCTTTAAACGATTAGGTGCTGTCACTTGGGCTCACCCTAAGTAATGCTGCACTCAGAGGAATTTATTTAATGTAACCAGAGTTCCATTATTTATATTGTTCTCCTGTGTAATACTTCTTCTACTTCGTCTGTGCGTAGTCCTCTGCTGTGTTTCTGCCACCAAATTCTCACAGAAATCTTTGAGAGCCACTTCCAAGCACAACTTTACAACTGCTCAGTACTGAGCAGCTTCTATTCTTGATATCTTCAGCTTTACATATCCATCATGTAAGTCAGAAGAACAACTTTTTGACCCAAATCATTTGATGCCAGAGCCTGAATTGAATGGGTGTAGTCCTGTCATCATCCAGTCATGTGCAAACCAAAGATGAATACATCTATAAAGCCTGTTTTGGCTCTAATGTGACAACATGCCATCTCAATTCTATCGGAGACATTTCAAAGTGCAGCGATGTGTAGGCTCAGTATTATATCACTCGGTGCAGCTCTGCTCTGGCAGACTGACAGGCAGAGTGGTTAGAGAGCATCACTGTTGTGGTGGCTGCCAAAGAGCATTGATAATGTTACAGTGTAATCAATGTCGTTTCATGTGCACAAGTTGTTCAACTATGGAAAAAACTTTAGTGCTCAGCAGTTTCAACTTAATTGTGAACCTTCACATGCAGCTTATTGCCATTTATCATCTGCGCTTCCAGGCAATGATAAAGATGTGTATTGAAGAGGCAACCGGACCTTTTATATGTTGTTGTACTACAGCTTGCTACAGAGCTTTGAGCTGCAAATGTGGCTTCACAAGTGCTTCCTTTGGGTGTCATTGAAAAGCTTTTAACTGTGCCTCTGCTGGAGCTCCATATTCCGTAATAAATCAGCCATTTCGGAAAGAAAACACACTCAAATGTAAGTGTTATTCTCATAAAACAAAGCTAAGATGAATGTCAAAATGATGATCTCTTGATTACAAATCTTCAGTGTTTTCTGTTCTGTCCTAATAGAAACTAAACTACATAAAATCAGATGTCACAGAACTGACAAAATATGCCTGTGCACTGGCCAATATCAAAGCATGATGTGTGTGCATACGACACAGTGTGGGGCCACTTTCACGGGTATACAATCATCTCATCATTTCCATACTGCAGATTCAGAGTGAACACACACACACACATACACACACACACACACACACACACACACACACACACACACACTGAGACAAAGTAGAAGCAGTGGAAAGTCAGTCAAAAAGGAGGCAAACAGCACTCAGACATGAAGGCATTCACTAAGGATCGTACTGTTCAACATAATGACGCAGAAGCCAATTAACTCCAAGAATAATATATTTATATATATTTACAGAAAGAGAATTGCCTTCCTTCAACTCCTACCATTGACATCTATACTAAAACTTTAGAACATGCTGATTCCTTGGAGAAGATATTTGAAGAACTGCTGACAACTCATACCGCACTAACAAAAGAAATAATCATCTGCTTTATTATGGATAGATGTCCATTAAACCATCTATCTTAATGGGACTAATAGGAAGGAATTTAGCAGAAGTGATAAGTTTCTTTCAAGTAAGCAAAATTTTGCCTCACTTACAGTTAGAGGTAGTAGCCAATAATCCAAATAATCAATGGCTAATGTCTCAAACAAACAAAGCAAAGAGGGGAAAAGGGGTGATGTTAAGGCTAAATGGAAGGGGTGGGGGTGCGGGGGTGTGAGGTCTACAGAGTGCACCATCAGCATGTAGGAAGAGGGGGTGTTTGCTCTCACTTCACTTTTCTTCCTCCCGCTCTGACATAGGGACCGTGGGGAATGGTGTGTTCCAGCACTGAGTCGACCAGCTATCATTCCCTCAGACAGGGAGAACATTAAGGTGTACCTGCCCCTCTCAGCACTTTCAGGGCAACCCAGACCAATGTTATTATGATGGCCCAGGTTCAAACAACATCTCTCTCTCTCTGCATCAGTCTCTCTTTGGATAGAGGCCTCTACGCACCATTAACCCGGGGCTATCCATCATCTGTCTCCTTGTTCAATGGGCTGTAATACACTGTCAATGTTACTGCTACAACACTGATACCGTCCCTTGATGGAGCTCACACTCTTCAGCAGGTACTGTAGCGACGAGGAGATAAACAATGGTAAAAAGCAATGATACAGGAATTTTATACCCAGGTTATCAAATCATTTTTCTAAGTATGAGAAGAAGCAGCATCAGACATTTATGCTACAAACAATGTGTTTTTTCATACATTTCTCTAAAAATGGCCCAAAACCCCAAATTTTCAAGTTACACTGATGTGAAATGGAGAAAAACAGAAAATCTTTTCATTTGAGGAGCTGAAAACTGCAAATATTTGACATATTTGCTTGAAAATTCATCTAATCGATAATCAAAATAGTTGCCGCTCAATTTTCTTCGGACCGAGTAATCAGTAATCAATTTACATGGAGCACAAACATCATATTTTTTTCTAACGTTTGCTATAGAGGTGATAGAATGACACATATTCCTATTTTCTTATGTGAAATCCACAGTTATCAACTTAGTATTTTAACGACCAATAACTTGATTGACTTATTTTTTTGCTGAACCTATAATAATATGATTCATATTGCTAAATGAGATTGAAAAGTGACAATAGACAATCCCAGGACTGAGTGGCTCAGTGAGAGACTGTAATTCCTTCAGGTAAAGAGGTTAACGCTGGTGTACTCTGAGGACTGTGGCCAGTATGGAGGGGCAGGTGTTAAATGATTAGAATGAGGCTAAGAGGGAAACCTGCTGTTGCTGTCACACACACATGGGCATGTTTCATTATACAGCTTCACAGCAATACAACTTTCTTTCAAAATAAAAGACTGGATCAGCGGCAGAAACAAAAGTCTTCAATCTGTATGAAAAACTATTAATTAATTCCTTTAATTAAGGAAAAAGCCCATCACAATAACCGAGAGCTATTCTAACACTAGTGACCAGTTTAATCTGTCCGTCATAACTGATTCATTCTGTCTTGTCCCATCACCCTCTCTACAGGGTCTAAGCAGTCTTGGGACCTCCGTACTTTCCTGTATTTTCAACATAAGTTAATATCAATAAGATTTATCTATTCCTTATTTGGCTAGGGTCCCCCTGGAATCATATCCAGCACCCCTGGGTGTCCCTGGACCCCTACAGTGAGCAGCGCGGCTGTGGAAGACTCCATAACAAGCTACATCAACGTCAGTCCACATTGTCAGCCATGTGCTTATGAATTATTGACAACCAGACAGCGCCAAGGAGTTCATGTGATCCGCTGCCCTCTGCATCACCTGGCTACTACTCTATTCCACCTCCTCACTTACTACCCTGCATGAAGTAACAGTAACACACCACAGAGGCTATGACATGATCACCAGCCCCTTTTCACTCACCAAAACTATGCACCATTAGAAATGACAGCAGGTAGAATATAAGCAGTAGGGGATTAGTGATTGGCTTAGATTTCAAAGTATTGCTGCAAAGTGGATTAAGTGGGAGAAGCTATAGTGAACACCAGTAACCCTTTAATCCACTATGTGAAGGCAGGAAGCCAGAGAGAGAGAAAGAGGAGGCACTTCCTGTCCGGGAAACCAGATTAGTCAGAAGCAGAGGAATGCTGTCCGGCTGCTTTAACGCGCCTCTACACAGATAACACATCTTCACTTTCTTTCATTCACAGCTGCAAACTGGTGCTGCAGCTGTTGATTCTGCATAAAACCATTTATTCAAGATATAAGAACATTTCAATAGAATTAATTTTAATAAAGAGATCAAAATGTCACTTTTTCAAACCATGCACAAAGGTTAAATTCAGTATAGGTACGTCCAGATTTATTGTGCACTTCTGCCCTGGCTGTCACTGATTTCTTGATACAGCCATCAAGGCCAAATTAATCAAATCATCACTGCAAAATATAATGCAAACATATTAGTTTTGCTTTATTTTTTGTTTTATGTCTTGTCAACTGGTCTTGTTTTACCCAAGTCCCAGTTTGTGCCTCTCATGTAGTAACATCACATTCAATGTTTGTATGAGATGAACTAATTATAATTCATTTGTTAGGGTCTACGCTTTTTATATTTTCATATGAAAAGAGTGAGTTTTTACTTTTTGTATGTCAAACAAAACGAGCAAGGAGATACGTCAGTTCTGACCTGGATAGGAAACAAGAGATGCAGCTTGGGAAACAGGTTAAAAATAATCAAGCAGTGGAGAGATGTTTTTCTTTCAGATGATTGGAAGTCTTTGATGATTCTGGAAATAACTTCAGTACAACAGTAAATGTTCTTAAATGACCTTCTTTTTCATAAAAATTGATGTTTTATTGCTGTGATGCAGGTGTAATGAAAATACATGACAGGCACAAACTGACACAAATTTTACCCCTGACATTTTGTTAACACACATGTGGGCAACCACCAGGAAACCAGCACCCTCTAATTTCTGCCTCACTTCTTTTAAATCAGCCAGTATATATGTCTGCATAGTGAATTTGTCACCATCAAATAGGTATGTAATACTAAACCAGTAAAAGTTAAGATGTTCAGTTAGTCCATCCGTAAGTAGTAAAAAAAAAATAAAGAGCAAAATCTGGAGAGGAGAGGAGAAGTTAAAATCAAGTGGGAATAACAAAAAAAATTAAAGAGAAAAGAAACTGTGTCCAAAGGATTCGAGAAGCTAAATCTTCTAAAATGGAATAATTCTAAAAACCAAAATACAGTCGAGATGAAAAAACAAAAACACCAATTTCTTTTGACTAAACATATCAATAAGCACAATACAAAAAAGGGCAACAATTCAAAACCGCCATAAATGGTACTTTTAAAATTGTCAGAGCCTGAGAGGAGAACGAGGGAAGGGAAGCAAGTCAGCAGAGTGAATACAGTACAAGTACACTAGGTCTCGGTGCCCCCACCCGTCACTGTGATTACATTTTGTTCTCATTCAGCCTGGACATGAGTGACAGCCACAAAGATTACAACTCTACATGTTACGCTTTAAAAGAGAGCTATAGGCTTATATAACATCCTCTGCCTTTTACTTGATCGGAGATGGCAGCAACTAGAGAGACTGTCTTTAAAGACCAAATAACCCTGCAACAGTACGACTGGTATCAAACGTGACCTGAGCTAAACTTAATTAGAGTAACATCTTCAACATGGTTACAAGTAATTATGGCAATTAACCCCTCTCTGATAACACTGACAGCACCGTTTGTTTTACTGAGGTAAAATATTATTCTATCTTGATTGACTAATAGATCAATGGACTCAGTGTTTCAACTCCATAAAAGTCACTGTGTCTTTAATTACATATATGCAATGAAAATAAGCTTTTATTTTGGAAAAAAAAGTAAGAATTAAATATTGTCTACATTATTTTTATTCAAATCAAAATTTTCTTGGTGGTAAAGATGCTAATCTAGATCTTAAACTCAAGATTAGATCTACGCAATAAAACTGCAGTGTGTGTCTGACACAGGTTTATTAGACATAAATGAACTTTCAGAGCTTCAGGTATTTTCACACAGTCAGCTTGATTCAATTCTGTTTATTGTTCAGTTATTATGAAACTACTTTGATATTTATCGGGCCATAAAATCTTTTTGTGTTTGAATCACACCCGTTATCTGTTCTTGAGTTTACAAATCTCAACATGCCCAAAGCTTCATGACTCTCTGCTCACGCAGCGGACTGGTTCCTAGATAATAGCTGCTACTAAAAAAAAAAGCATTAGAAAGCTTCTACGGTACGAAAAATAGTTAATGTTATTATCTTGGAAATTAGGGATGTACAAAATTATTTAATTATTCTTTTTTAATGACAATCCCTTCCTTTTAACACTGTCTAGTTTGTTATTACAGAGACATGGATGTAATAAAGGGTGCGCTGCACATAGGAACATGTAAAATTGTCATGAAAATTGACAGTGATGCTGTTTTAATTCACCTCCTCTGTCACATGCTTAGATGTGGGAAGCAGATTTCCTTTCCTTAGCGGTGACTAGAAATCCCTGAAATTTCACATGATCATGCAAGTTTTTTTTAGAGCGCAGCAAATTGATATATAGGCTTTTAAATTCTGAATTAATGATTAGTTTCATTTTACAGACATGGTCAGAAGGAGAATCCTTCATCATACCACACAGCTCAGAAAAAAAGCCCGGTATTGACAAACAGATAAATGTTCCGAGTCCTAATCTCAAGTATTCAGCAGTCTCTTTGCATCCGGGTTTCTGCAACGGCAATACAATCAATTTAACCCTAACCCATTTGTATAAAGCAATTATCCAGATCAATTACAGCAGCAGACCTCATCAGCATCCCACATCCTACCAGTCACAGCCTTGTCTCTGCACGCTCCTTACTTTAAGGCTCCATTTCACCCTCCACACAGCAGGGATTTTATTTAATCAGCCATTTGCAACAGTTGGGAGGCCATGTCTAAGCCTCCACTGAGCATGGAGCCTGGGTATAAACCTCACTATCTCTCATGTGAGCAGGGCTTGCTCTGTCTGGATTATTGTCAAACACATTACTGTGGAGACTAATGCAACCCACAGCCATATAGGCCGGCTGCTCCACTGCTGCCCATCGATTTGACTAGCAGGGAGAAAACAACTGGATTACATAATTCATGTGACTGACTGTTCCATTTGTAATCATGTTCAACTGGAGGAGGCAGCATAATAAATGAGAGCGAGCGGCACAGGAGATGCTACATAGGAAATGAATCAGCTAAGCATTTCTACATGGGATAAAAACAGCCATCAAATCATCTTATCTGATGCAAAACATGTAAGAACTGGAAACCAGGAAGTGCATTGATTTCGCCTTTTTTGTGACACTCATGACGATCTTTCACCAAAAAGAAAGAAAAGATTCCATTGCAAGATTATGATTTGTCAACATTTTAAGATGAATGATAATTTCTGTCTGCATACATCTCTTTGCATGTTCTGTCATGAATGCATATAGCCTCCAGAACACTGCATTCCACCTGGTAATAACATTAACTACCTCCACCTTTCACTTATTAAAGTTCCGATGCAGTTTGTTGACTGAAGGTGAAGGCTGGTGTGTTAGATCCGTATGAGCTACAACACAAATAATATCTTGGATGCCAAATAATAATTGATGCGAGCAAAATCTCATTCAAAAATACATCCTTAGCCATCAACAAATACAGAACTTGTCAGTATCTAAGTCACTACTTAATTTAACAAATGCTTCACCAAACAGCACTTGCATTAAGAAAATTACTTTTTAAATAGTTTCACAACCCATCAGAGTGTTAAGATTGAAAATGAACAAATGAATGATGGTCAATTCACTAAAAAGTAGAAATATGGAAAATATATTTATATATTTGGACACGGTTTTGAGTCTTTTACTGATTTATTGCAACTTCAAACTGTGTAAGGAAACAGTACAATTAACTTCCTATATCTAAAAAAAAAAAAAGAGTCACGGTTGACTTCCCCAATCGTTTTCCTGTGAGTTTCTTTTCACTCCTTTTCGTGAGTGAAACTTAATCCGGATGAGTAGCCGCTTCGGCGGAATTTAAAACCAGCAGTGATAAAAGCTCCACTCGTTTTCTGTTTATTGTCGAAAACTGTAAAGCGCTTTGGTCGGCAGGGTACAAGCAGTCGGTGTAAGCAAAATAAAGCGAGCACTTGAGAGGACACGAGAGACTGTAACAACTTACATATCTGCTGATGAGGGTCCGAAGAGTGCTGAAATCCATCCCCATCCTGTCTTCCTCTCCGGACTCCTCTTCTTACTGAGTCGTTTTATCTGAGGGATACTTCACTGTAGGCGCTAGCTTCTTTTTAAATCTCCTCCTCTGTCCATGACTTTCTGTCTTCTCGTCTTCCTGGATTAAAAAAGGGTTTGGTCCGACAATGCTGCTCCAGAGAAATGTCAACAATGTACTCACCTATTAGAGACTTTACAACAGGCTTTTATAGTAAGAAGGAGTGGTTTTCTGTCTGTGCGGCTCTTACCACAGTTTTAGGACAGTTCCTGCAGGTACAGACAAGTGCGCGGCTCCTCCTCCACACTGGGATGAAACTAATTTCTAGTCTCTCCGCCTCTCTCGAGCTCCTTCTCTCCCCTCGCGCGTGTACCAGTAAGCTTCTTCTCTCGCGCCGCGTCCAAAGGAGCTTTACTTTCAACAAAGCTACGTCACGGGGAGCCAGGTGGTGGTGACTGGATGTGAACGCATGCGCACTGTGATGCTCTTCTGGATGGTAATTGATTGTATGCTTCAGTTAATTAGGAGAGTGATTTGTTCGTTTGGATCGGGGGCTGTGTACCAAAGACAAATTACCAAAGACAAATGAACAGTAACTTTAATGAAACTGAAAAACTGCAATAAGTCGACAGTGCATTAAGTTTCTATTACATATTAGTGTGTGTGTGTGTGTGTGTGTGTGTGTGTGTGTGTGTGTGTGTGTGTGTGCGTGCGTGTGTGTGTGTGTATGCCAACCACACCAACCTACCTGCGAGGTAAGAGGTTCAGAAAACATTATCTATCACCATGGTCAGGATGCAGGATGAAAGAATGGCCATGAGGGTTTATTCTCAAATAACCTAATTATCTTAAACATGGAAGGGAAAACACTCAAGGGCTACTGGTTCAGAAACTACCGCCCCAGTGTGAAGGTGAAAGAAAGCGAATGAGTGGAGTGACACCCTTAAATAATCTTCTAGTGCCCAGGTGAAGATTGAAGAAAGGAAGACGAAAATGAAATAAAATAGGGATCTATACTACACTACCGAGAGTACCAACCAACATTTTTAATTTCTGACAGAATTTGTCAGAAACACACGACAAACTTATTTGACATTACACATCATTATCTGCTACTATTTTTAAAAAGAAATGCAAACTAAAAAGTAATACAACCACTTTTTCCTTAGAACAGCAAATTAGTTGAGTTTAAATCATTTTGTTCATCTAGTAGATATTATATAATTTATTGCAGCAAAAACTTAACGTAATGAATATATATTGAATATTAAGTGATCAGTATCTACAAATTAAGGGTTAGTGGAGGTCAGATTAAGGGTCAGAACCACGATCCGTGGGCCTATGTTTCCGGAGGGAAATGTTTTCATTCATTTGTCCAACGTCTGTTTCCTGGAGACGCTTTTCGGCGGGTTCTGTTGAAACACAAGAGTCAAAGTCACTACAATAACAATCAACATATCCGGTTGTAGTCTTCACAATAAAAGCCTGACTGAAGCGAGGTGAACATTTTTTCTTTAAAATAGTATTTCAAGTAAAGCACTGAAAAGGAATTTAAATTTAAAGTTTTTTATCTTGGACTTTCACCATGTACAATACATCATGTCATAATAGCCATTCAGGTCTCTTTGTTTTTAAACCATTTACATCTTTTTTTTTAATTGACATATTCTTGGTATTGTGCTTTTTGGAATAATTTTAACATTTGTATATACTCTAAGTTTGTTATACCTTTACTTAGGCACTATTGCATTACAGCTGGGTACATTATTATTTACTTTTTCAGCCCTGCTAAGGACCACACCAAGGCTGAATTCAGACCAGAGGTGCTGTTAAGGCCAGAATAGACCAAATATGTGATAAACATGCAACAGTTCTTTGAACAGGTATATATGTTTCTGTTCACCCCCATTAAAATGACATAATGAAGTTGAACTGAACCGATGTTTTGCAGTAGGTCCATGTGAGGAAAAACCAAGGTAAATATTCAGGGATGTAGGACAATCCTTTTTGCATACCTTTTATGGCACAAATCAATAGTATTGCCATCAAAAGTATAAAGCTGGTTCTGAGAGGCATTAAAGTCCAATTCCTGAGTAGTATATTTTTCCCTTTTCCAACCTTATGTGAACTACACTATTAATGGGCTACATAGTAAAATCAACTTTTTAAATGAGTTTTTTCTGAAATAATGTATCTTTTACCATTCATTTAAATTCCTTGCACTTTACTATTAATTAACTTCTATTTAGTTAGTCTTATGTGGGAGTGCTTCATTTCATCCTGATATTTTATCCCCATTCATTCAACCTTCCTGATTCTCATGCCAAAAGAGTGAGAAATTCGATGCTTTTACTTTGAAGGAAACATGTCGTCAGCTGCGGTGATATTCTTCCTGCTTCGTGGTAGCTTGACTCAACTTGTCAAAATGGCGTTGCTTGTAGTGGGAGACTGGAGCTAGTTCATCTTATTCAGTGGCATTTATTCCTTTACTGGACAACACACGAATCTTAAGCCACAGATAGTATGGCGACCCTGGATCAGAAATCACCTAACGTGCTTCTCCAGAGCCTCTGCTGCAGAATCACGGGGAAAAGCGAAGGTACATCAGTTAACGTTAGCCTGCTCCGCGCTAGTCCAGATACGTGCACTACTCTTGTATGAAGCTAACCTCATTCAAAAATTCAGCACTTTGTTGTTGCTCTTCACAGTGCTAATAATACATATTTTACCTATAAGGTAAATATGTAGACTTGATCTTTATCGTCTACTGACAAATTCGGCGTATGATTCCCACACGACACAGTCATAAATGTATTAATAATTAAAGTTTTACACTCCTGGCGCTAGCTTAAACTGATATATTTTGCGAGGGGATGCTGTAGAAAACGGCTGAAGTTTTACTGAAATTAGCGCTGCTTGGTCTGTTGAACTTATGCCGAACTGAAGAGAGCATATTTTCAATTTCTAAACGACCTTGCTATGAACTAGCACACATCAGACTGATTTAAAAAATAGAGCATATGTTTGTTTTCACTTAGCTGTGTTGGAATACGGCACGTAAGCGGGGCTAGGTCCGCGTAGCTGTCAGCCAAAGGGTTTGGCTACGAGCACATCCCGCTTAACAGCTTCCTGGTACTCCCAGCTGTTTCTGTAACACAATATTAGCTTTGGTTTGATCAGCAGGTTAGCTGTTCACTCCGACTATCTGTAAGCTTGCTAGCCAGCTAGCGCGCACACTGACTAATACACTGTTTGCATGGTTATCGGATGCACTTGTGTCCTGTTAGCTGCAGGCCCCTGCTGGATGCAGGCATCTCAGAGGGAGGTTAGCATATCTGTTCAGAGATAACGGCGAAAATATCAGTAAAATCTTGTGTTTTTCACTCACTTTGACGTGATTGCAGCTCTAACTCCATCATCAGACAACAAAGCCTTAGAGCTTGGCAGTGTTGACAGGAATATTAGAATGGGAAATGGGAAAAATGTCGGGTAACAGTAGAAAAACTCATAACTGATGATTATTTCTACAGGACTGCTATGAACTTTAGTCATTAATAGTTATTTATTTCTCCAGCTGAAGTTGCCCACCAGTTCCAGTATGCAGTGCGAGTCATTGGGAGTAACTACGCCCCCACAATTGAACGGGATGAGTTCCTGGTGTCAGAGAAGATCAAGAAGGAATGTGAGTGACATTTAGACAAACACAATCAATCTGTTGGTCACTGAACTGCTGTAACAGAGACGAGGAACTCATTATCCATCATTAACCTACAATAAATTACTCTGTTTTGCCTTTGTGGTATTCTACTATATCAAAACTAAATCTGTGCGCCTCTGCTGCTGCCAAGTGGTTTTGTGGTGTCCTCCCTTGGTTACCTTTTATGTTGGAGCCAATCCACAAAAAAGTCAAAAATCTTTATTGCACCATAATAGCAAATCTCAGTGGACTTTCATAGTAGCCAAGGTGGCACCATTAGTAGGAAAACATTGATCCAAGATAAAACAAAAATAGCTCAGCACTTACTGTACAGAGGACGTTATAATTATCCCAGGTTTTAAGGTGGACATTTAAAGTGTTTTTAAGACCACAGAGATGCAGTAAAAATTATAATCCAGGGGAAAGGGACACCTGCTGACTGGATTTAGATATTGATTCCTGATGTGATAAAATCAGATTTAGTCAAGTTGAACTTAAATCATATGAAAGAATGTAATCCAGTAACACCTACAAAAACAGCCATCGAAATACCCTTTGTTATGCAGCTCTTGCTCTCAACTGTGATGTGTCATACCTGAGCTGGTAGATGTTAATACAGAGGATAAGTTTGGTTTTTGTTCCGCTAACAGTTAGTTTTCTGTCATGCAGCAACACGTAGACCTGATATTGTTCAGGTCTGAAAAGCTTTTAAAATGTGTCATTTTGATGAAGGTCTCTTAAATCACAGTGTAATGACAGGTTTCCCTGTGCTGCAGAACAGAGCAAGATGTGCAGTCAGCATCCTGTCGGCTGTTCATGTTCCTCAGCAACTTTTGTTGTGCTCTGCAGTTTAAAATATATTTCATCATCCATGTTCGTTTTCCTAATAGGCTGTGTGTTGGTTATAAATCAGCCAGTGACAAACCTGCAGGGTTAGGTAGAGTTAGTGCTGTAGAAGTCAAACATCCCAGCTGACGGTGTGTCTTGATGCTGTTGCAGTGCTGAAGCAGAGGAGAGAAGCAGATGCTGCTCTGTTCTCTGAGCTGCACAGAAAACTTCAGACACAGGTTGGTATTTGTGTTTTGTTTTTGTTTAGTTTTTTTTGTTCTCATGAACACAGAAAACTGTCTGAAGCATCATGGGAAAATTCCCCCGCTTAACTCCAGGAATCTGATCAAGTGTCTCATTTAAATCAGTATAGACTATGACTCTCACATGTTCAATTTATCATTTTATTATATTATAAATGAATTATAAATGATGTTATTTATTGATGGAATATATTTTTCAGTTGTGCACCCAGCACATTATGATGATTTTTAGCTAATGGGATGGTGTGCTTGTCAGGCTGTCCTGAAGCATCGCTGGTCTGTTCTCTACCTGCTGCTCAGCCTCTCTGAAGACCCCCGGAAACCGTCCAGCAGGGTGAGGGACACACACACTCACACTCATAAAAGTATGAGGGTCAAACTGACCTGAGACCCTCACCTCCTCACTGTCTCCCTGTCCTTCCCAGGTTGGCAACTATGGGGCTCTGTTTGCCCAGGCCCTCCCCAGGGACGCCCACTCCACCCCGTTCTACTGCACCCGGCCTCAGAGCCTGGCCCTGGGCTACGGGGAGAGAAGCGGCGGGCTGTCGGCCAGTGTGGGGACCAGCGGTATCTCCAGTCTGGGGGTGTACACGCTGAACGGACCCACGCCGACGCCACAGTCACTGCTGGCAGGGTGAGCACACTGGTCGAAGAAAGAGTTTTATCTTCTATCAACATTGCTGCTCTGCAGTCAGTTTTATTGCATCTTAATGGATAAACTTTATTCAGCTCCAGATGCACTTAAACAAACTGTGAACCTGAAACCAACATAATGCTTTGAATGATACCTATACCCGCTCTATATACATATAGAGGTGGTCAAAATAATGTCTGCGTTGGTTTTTTTTAAATGACAAATCAGCCCTATAGTCGTTATAAAATATGAAGTCATTACACCTTCATTCCCGAATCACACCTTTCAGCTGTGTTTAATCAGTGTCACCTGAAAGGCTGTGGAGAGAACGGGGTTACTTACTTATCTGATGCTCTTCTTGTAAGCATCAATTATCACCAATAAATGAACCTTCCTCTCAGCCTGACCTCGTTTAAATCTCTCTTATGAGGCATCAGAAGGCCATTTAATTCCATTTATCCTCGTTAATAATGCAGGAGGCCTACAGTTACATAATGGCCATTGAGCTGTCTGAGCTCACCTTTTAATCGTGAAAGGGCAACTCCGGCCTCCAAACTTAGAACAAAGAAGGTCTCAGGGCTTTGAATTGTAATTTTACACTATAGAAATGACAGTATCTGTGCTTTAATTATGCAAAGACGGGCTTTGTTGTTCTGAGTGTATCATCCAGCATGCGGGTTATGTGGGCCTAGGTGTTGGTTTTGTTTGTCGAAGTCATTATTGAATATAAAGAGGTTATGCCACACCCTTCAAGATATTAAACGGTGCCCCTTTTTGTGTGTGTGTTTGTGTGTTTTAGTCAGCCCCCTCAGTCTGCGGGCGGCGGTCAGCCTCTGGGCTCTCGACTGGCCTGGGCTCTTCCCGTGAGCTCCTCCCCTTCCTCCGCTCTGGCCCCGCCCAGTGCCCGGCTGCCCCTCGGACCTCCAGCTCTGTCCACCAGAGTGCTCCGTCCTCGCCGAGACGGCGACACAGGTGATGAGTGATGTGTGTGAACCAAGAATGACGTTAATGCCTGTAAGCAGCGCCGGTTACAGGCTGACCAGAACATCGTTAATGTGTTTTAATTGTCTGGAGGGTCATTCAGGTCAAAAAGGGTCCATCATGTTAACACAGATACTATTCTTAACGTTTTTTTTGGTCTTACCTGTTAGTTAGAAATCATGTCCCTAAACAATATCCATCATTGTTCATTTCATAGTTTCAAGAAAGTGTTATTTTGGTTGTTTAATTTTGTTCTTATTCAAATTTTTCCGCAAATGTTATTTTATTAAGAAATTCAAATTGTATTACAACCCAAACTTTCACTGTGACTCGAAAGTTTTTATTCCAAGCTGAGAGCACACAATGTATTTTTTAATGTATAGTTTTTAATGTTCGTCCTCTCGTCCTCTGCTGGTGTAGGGGAGGTGAGCGAGGCGGCGCTGGTGCGAGACATCCTCTACGTCTTCCAGGGAATCGATGGCAAGTTCATCAAGATGAGCGCCCAGGAGAACTGCTACAAAATAGACAGCAAGGTACCTGAACCTGCGTCCAGCCTTGTAAAGCTTTTAATGGACTAATCAGTTCAGCGGATCGCGCACATTACCCAGAGTAACCTAAGAGTACAGTTCAGGTCATCATCATCATCATCCCAGAACAAATGCTACAATACAGACAGGGTGAACAGAGGGAAACGTGTGGCTGCTGCAGGAAGCATTAGACTGATTTCCCGAAGCTTCACACGTGAATGATGCTACAAGCTGACGCTGTCTGACTCAGATCTGTTAAACTGTGACTGCCACATTAATACTAGTTGTTCACTGTCTGACTTTCTGATTAAGCGTCCTCATATATTCAGAGCAGATGATACGAAATCAAGACTGTTGTTGTTGATTGGACTTTAAAAGAAAGATTCAACAGATCAATATGGAGCTCTTTGGCTCTGAGCCACATCGACCTCCCTCTGCTCTCTTTTCGCTCCTCTCTCCTGTCAATTTTCTTTTACTCCCCTCTCTCATATCATCGATAGGAAGGCCTGAGACGTAACCTGTCCCATATTCTCTCAGTGGTACTAAACATAGACTTGTGGTCAAGCCGGGAGCCACTGAGACCAGAGATAAATGACTCAAGGATGGAGATACTTTGGGCTCTTCTTCTCCCACTTAACCACTCTGTAAAGAGGTTTTGTTAAACAGATGAAAATTTAATGCATCATTAAATGTGAACTCTTGCCCAGCTGGAAAACATATCCCTTTCTGTGAGGAGGCCATGCCAGTTCTAGTTATAATTTATTTTGTGAATTATGATAATCTCTAGAACGTAACTCCATCAGGGCTTTTGTACCAATGATTATGTTACCAGAACAACAACGGCACAAGCTGCACAGTAGATCAACATCTTTGCTGCAGGATGTTCCTCATTGCTCCTTTTTCAATTGAATAATTATAATCAGTGTCATAACTCTAAAGTACTGTCACTCATCATAAATATCATACAAATATTATACTCAGAATGGGCCAATATTAACAGACTCACATCAGGATCAGGGCTGTCATTATCCTGTTGTTGACACATAAGATAATCATTTGCATACGGGTCATTGCAATTCATACAAGTGCAGTGCCTTGTGTTGTGTACGCGTTGTGATGTTTGCTGTGCCTCACCAGGTGGTGTTGTGCAAGTCCCTGAGGGACACCAGCAGCAGACTGGCCGAGCTGGGCTGGCTCCACAACAAAGTCAGGAAGTACACCGACGCCAGGAGCCTCGACCGCGCCTTCGGGCTGGTTGGACAGGTGTGTCTGCGCTCGCCATGTGTTTTAATTATCCTCGCTGGATATGCTCTTTAATTTTTTTTTTTTTTAAGCTCATCCTCCACTAACTCATATCTTTCCATCTATGTCTGTCCCCTCTGCGTCCTCAGAGCTTCTGTGCCTCGCTCCACCAGGAGCTGAAGGAGTACTACAGGCTGCTGTCTGTCCTCCACTCCCAGGTACTCACAGAGACGGATGATGTTCAGAAGAGCATCTAATAGAAAAGATGGTGGATAATGAAACTGCTGAAATTGACCTGTGTGTATGTTGTAGTTGCAGGTAGAGGACGAACATGGCGTGACCGTGTGCACAGAGAGCAGCCTGACTCTCAGGAGGCTGCTGGTTTGGATGTACGACCCCAAAGTCCGGCTCAAAACGTTAGCCGCCCTTGTCGACTTCTGCCAAGGTAGGTTGGATGCGTTGGATGGCAGTGGGTTTAACACATGATGTGAATAGGGATAGGAGTGTGTGTTTTAATGTGTTTGTGTGGTTGTGTTCAGGTCGAAAGGGGGGCGAGCTGGCCTCAGCTGTCCACGCCTATGGGAAAACAGGAGACCCACAGATGAGAGCGCTGGTTCAACACATCCTCAGCCTGGTGTCGCACCCCATCCTTAACTTCCTCTACAGGTGGATCTATGACGGAGAGCTGGAAGACACCTACCACGAGGTACACACCTCATCCTCATCTTTGCAGTGCATGTGTGTTTTTGAAAAATCTCCAGACTGAAAACTGTGGTTATAATCATCCTAAATGTAGCGCAGTGTGGGTGAAGCTCCTGGGTTTTTGTAGAGAAGCCATCAGGAATTTACTGCTCGGTTCTGGAAATTGTTCTGTTTAACTCCTCTGACGTTTGACCCCAGTGAGAGAGAAGATAAGTGAGAGGAGGAGGAGGAGGAGGGAGAGAAATAAAGAGAGAGAGGTGAGGCAGGACAGCTTCTCAAATGAGAACTGATGAGAGGAGTGTAATGGAGAACCTGGTGATGGATGTTTCTCCTTTACTTCTCCCCGCTCACTCTTTCCTTTTCTCTCTCACTCAGTATTTATGTGTCCAGCATTTACCATTAGTTATCACTGGACTCTGCTCTTAAGTGCTGTGTTTAAGAAAAACAGACAAAGTTATTGCACCTTTCAGGAGGGAAATGACCAAGTAAATCACACCTGCACAGTCTGTAAAAACACATGCAATAAACAGCACCTCTACATATGGTCACGATGATATATGATTATGTGCAAAATTACAGGGTGTTGTCTAAAGTGAAGCTTCCAAGCGAATTACAAACATTACATGCGCCATATTGTTTTCTTCCTCGACTCTTATTCCAGCTAAAAGGCTGTAGGAAAGTGTTCTACAATAAATAAATCTGTAATTAATTAAAGTGTGACATATGTGTGTACATCACACTGACCCCAGCTGGAAAAAAACCTTCCACTGTTTATTGAACTGTGTGTCATTATGCGTCTGTGTGTGTGTGTGTGTGTGTGTGTGTGTGTGTGTGTGTGTGTGTGTGTGTGTGTGTGTGTGTGTGTGTGTGTGTGTGTGTGTGTGTGTGTGTGTGTGTGTAGTTCTTTGTAGCATCAGATCCCAACGTGAAGACCGATCGTCTGTGGCACGACAAGTACTCCCTCAGGAAGTCTATGATCCCCTCCTTCATCACCATGGACCAGGCCCGCAAGGTATACCCACACACACACACACACACACACACACACACACTATCACACAGAGTTATTGGCTATACACATCTAGGTAAGCCAGAGTTTCACCCTCAGCTCACTCTCATCTCGCCCCCTCCAGGTTCTGCTGATCGGTAAATCCATTAACTTCCTGCATCAGGTGTGTCACGACAGAACGCCGCCGGGCAAAATCACGTCGGCATCCAAGTCCGCGGACACGCCTAAAGATGGTAAGAGTCTCAGCCACTGTTTGGCAACACTTAACGTCTGGACTTGCTTTCTGGGAATCATTCAGATTTAACAATTTTTTCGCAACACTTCATAATGGGACATTATCTGTAGAAAATATCAGCTTAAGTTCATATGACATCAAGGTGAAGCAATAACACACAGAATGCTAATGTTGAAACTGGAATGGTATTTCTGGCTTTATTTCCACTCTTTATTGTTGTGTTTGCTTTTTCCACTGTTATTATTGAATCAAGCCTAATGATATTGACCAATAAGAAGCCTCTGTTTTTATTTCGTCCTCGTCGTATTGATATTGTTACATGGACAGTCAGAGATCGATGCTCTTACCGTTGGCCGGCCTTGTCCTCCTCTCCTTCTGACGGTGAAGTGGAAAGAAGTATACTTAGCCATAATCTATTGATTCGGTCTGTCGGACTTCATCGGACCAGTCTGATGTGCAGCTTTTACTGTATCTGTTGAAGGACATCACACTCACTTCTTGGTTGGAGCAGGGGGAGGATGTTTGTGTGGTTGACCCAGAGTCCGGTCAAACGTTTACCACATTCTTACCTTGACTTACTGTTTCTCCATTTTTTTGATCACCCATGCTTAACCAAGAAATACATTAATTTTGTTGTCTAGATTTTGAGCTAATTAAAAAGAGGGAAACAGACAAATATATCCTTGGATAGCAGTTAATGTAATAATGGATAAAAACCCCTGTAAAAGCCAGTAATCACAACCGTCCATCTCTTGTCTCCACGCTCTCGTAGCTGCAGAGCTGCTGTCAGACCTGGAGGGGGCTTTTCAGGAGAAGATTGATGCTGCCTACTTCGACACCAGCAAATACCTGCTGGATGTTCTCAACCGCAACTACCTGCTGCTGGAACACCTGCAGGCCATGAGGAGATACCTGCTGCTGGGCCAGGGAGACTTCATCAGGCACCTCATGGACCTGCTCAAGTTAGCAACAATATGCTATAGTTTCTCTACTACTGCTACTTTGTGCATGTAAAGCGTAGATGTAGCATCAGAATGCACGTCAGAACATCAGCCTGCGAGTCTCATTTTACCGTATCCTAATTATTTTGTCCCAGACCAGAGTTGGTGCGTCCTGCCACCACTTTGTACCAACACAACCTGACTGGGATCTTAGAAACGGCTGTCAGAGCCACCAACGCCCAGTTTGACAACGCAGAGATCCTCAAGAGGCTCGATGTTCGCCTGCTGGAGGTAATGGGTGTGTGTGTGTGTTTGTTTGTGTGTGTGTTTGTTTGTGTGTTTGTGTGTGTGGGAGAGTGCTGTCCTGACCTTACCGTGTCGTTTATTGGTTCCAGGTGTCTCCTGGTGACACAGGCTGGGATGTTTTCAGTCTGGACTACCATGTTGATGGACCCATTGCTACGGTAACACACACACACACACACTCCTTCTCATACAGTTCCATATTGCAACATATTGCGCATATTCTTATCTCTGCAGAACTGCTGTGTGTATGTGGAAATCGTCAGTGTCAGTGTTCATGTATTGCTGCTGTGTGCTATCTGTGTGTGTGTGTGTGTGTGTGTGCCTCAGGTGTTCACGAGGGAATGTATGGGCCACTACCTGCGTGTGTTCAATTTCCTGTGGAGAGCCAAGAGGATGGAGTACACGCTGACTGACATCTGGAAGGGACAGATGTGTAATGCCAAGCTGCTCAAAACCATGCCTGGTACACAAACCCTGCATTATCCTATTTTTGGTCTCCATGCACTTTGTCATATACATATGCTGTAATAATCTGTCCTAACATACAGTAAATGGCAGGTTAAGATCAGGTGTGCTCCCCCTAACATAATACAATTTAAATCAGGCATTAACGCTTGGGTAAATAGATTATTATGGACGTTCAGATGTTGTTGTTTTGTTTTGTTTGTTTTTTTTAATGAGTCTGCAGCTTGTAGAGATGTCATCCTGGCGTTGTGCTTCTCTCCCTCCAGAGCTGTCCGGCGTGCTGCACCAGTGTCACATCCTGGCCTCCGAGATGGTCCACTTCATCCACCAGATGCAGTACTACATCACCTTCGAGGTCAGACCATTAAGCAGCGCTGCAACCATCGTAAAGGCCGTATAGCCGTCCGTGAAAAGCAGCAATTACAGCAGGAGGTGATCGGCTGTGTCTGTTAAATGCAACACAGCGAGATTCAGATTTACAGCATCCCTTTGAAGTCGGTTAAAAGGTTGCTGGTTCAAGCCCAGACTGATTGCCAAACAACTGAGTGCATGAACCGCTGACACTGTACTCAAAGTCAGACCAATGATGTTGTCAGGCTGAAAATCAATGAGTGAAAGTAATGTAAAGATTTGTCTGCTCAGACATTGATAAAATAAGTATAAGAATAATAATAAGAAAAACATATTGACTGCGGTCAGGGAGGCGCCACCATTACTTCAAATGTGGACGATACTGACCGTATATCTGATTTTTGTTTAATGTCATTCCCAGTCACTTTTGGTAAAGTGTGTGTGTGTGTGTGTGTGTGTGTGTGTCTTTGTGTGTGTGCTCAGGTGTTGGAGTGCTCCTGGGACGAGCTGTGGAACAAAGTGCAGCAGGCTCAGGACCTCGACCACATCATCGCCGCCCATGACGTCTTCCTGGACACCATCATCTCCAGATGCCTGCTGGACAATAACAGCAGGGTAACACACAAACACACACACACACACACACACACACACACACACAATAATCTAATGGAAGAAAGAAGATTATTTTTGTGATTTTTTTACCCTTGTTTTCCTTCCTTGAATTCTGTTTCAGTCTCTTTTGAACCAGCTGAGGGCCATATTTGATCAGATCATAGAGTTTCAGAGCGCCCAGGACTCCCTCTACCGCTCTGCACTGGAGGAGCTCACCCTCAGACTGCAGTATGAAGAGAAGAAGCAGCAGAGAGAAGAGGAGGTGAGAAACGGAGGAGGAATTGAGGTTTCTGGGCCACTGATGAGCTACAGTAAAGAGAGAAAAAGAGTGGGAACATAATAGCACTGAAAGGTGTGATATTTTTACTCAACCCGTGTCTTCTCTTGCTGATTCAGGGTCAGTGGGGAGTGACGGCCGAACAAGAAGCAGAGGAGAAGAAGAGGATTCAGGAGTTCCAGGAAACCATACCAAAGATGCGCTCCCAGCTGCGCATTCTCACCCACTTCTACCAGGTACCAGCCCGAGCCCCCTCCAGGAGCAGCTGTCAGGCAGTTGCATGTGATGCACGTGTAAGTGCAACCAGCTGTCATATAATATCTTCTCCTTTTCTTTTGTTTCCGTCCCTTCCCCTTCTCTCAGAGCATCGTCCAGCAGTTCCTGGTGCTGCTCATGACCAGTCCAGATGAGAGTCTGCGTTTCCTCAGCTTCAGACTGGACTTCAATGAACACTACAGGTACACGGCACAAAAAATCCTGAACAGCTTTTCCACTGGCCCAAATCTAACACATCATGATGAACATAAGTGCATGTGAGTTTAGTTTGGGACTTCAGCATCGCACGTTCAAACAGTTTCTGATTTGAACATATTTCCAGAGGAAGGACGAGGCAGGACTACACTGTGACTTCATGACCTTGATTAGGGATTCAGTTGTTTACTCTGTGTCTCTCACTGTTCTTGCACTTTCAAGAGCCGGTCCAGCAGAACATAGCTTCATCAGCTGTTAACCACATTTCTTATTGTTAATACATTGTAAATGTCAGTGTGAAATTCTGTAGTACAACAGTCTTTGAGAGCTTACACAATTATTATGCCCTCCACAGGGCCAGAGAGCCGAGGCTGCGAGCTTCACTAGGTTCCACCAGAGGGCGACGACCGTCAAATATCTGACACGAAGACAACGGCATTGACGAGCAACACTTCCAGTCATTGGAGCGTGGGGTATGACATCACAGAGACGGGCCGACCAGCATACTTTTAAGCGCTTCATTGTCGAGATGATGTCATGCCTTGGAGGAGCGATCCAGCGGTGTTCTGAACATTCTGGCATCGCGGCAGCAACGGCGGCGGTCACCAAGTGATGACATCACAGCAGAGGGCTCCAGTGAAGTCAGCTGAGTGCGATCAGAAACGATTAAAGTCCAGTAAATCAAACTTGTAAGAGGTCGTTGTGGTGACGCAGAGTAAACACCCTAAAAACAGACGCTCGGCGGGAATTCTGCAAAATGTCGAGTCAATTTGTGAAAAACTGTCCGGCTGAGTGTGGCGGAAACAAAAAGCTGCTGTCAGACAGACTGAGCTCCCCGACTCACACAGGGCCACCTTTCATGGCATGCCTTATTAATGAGGAGAAACAAAACCGTCTCTCTCAGCGTGGTTGCCAAATCTAGTCCCAACACACATAATGTATGTACATAGAGTTTATGCAAAAATGTATGTATGTGTGTATATATGCACTTGTCTGTTCACGTCAACACCCGTGGCTTTGCATCCTCTCACTAGGGTTCGACGGATATGCGTCCAATATTGATATCTTTTTCAATTTTGTATTTGTAGCAGTTATTAAAATGATTAATTGGGATCATTTATTACTGCAATTATTCCACAGGAGACAGTGTTTCTGCTGGAGTTTTCTCCTCAAAGCATGAGGCACTGACACTGTGTGGACAGGCAGGAACCTTCAGCATATTGAATATTTAATATTTATGGTCAATATTGGCACACCGCTATATCAGTCTAACCCTAGCTCTCCACTCTCCTCCTTAAAATCCAGGGTTTTTATTACATCAGGTCAGCTGTGCACTCATAAACATACACAACACACACGAAGACAGACCTGGCTCATGCAGACAAAAAGCTCCTTTGTTTACACCCTGTATTAATACCTGTGTTTTTGTTTTTTTCTTAACCAGATAGTTTTGTGTTTATCATTAGATTTATAAGACATAGGAAGCAAAGTATCTGGCGTCTGACCAGCGAGATGTTACCTTGACTGAGCGCCGACCGATATGAAGAATGTTATTAAGGGTTTACTATGTATTTAAGTGTTCTGCCTCCATTTCCCTGCTTAGTGTACAGCGTGTGCTTCTATGTCTGTGTGAGAGATGGATCATGTCAAAAGAAAACAATCCTCGCAACAACCACAACAACCTCACTTCTTGTCACCGCATAAACAATACGAACCATAGATGTTGGAATATTTCAGTTCCTTTAAATATTGTAAATATTTCTAAATCAGAAAAAGTTTAATGGTTATAAATGTTAACTCGGACAGTTTATTTTCAGAAACAAGTCTAGTCCCACATTATAGATAAGAAAACAAGAGTGTTTGTTATTGTTATTGAGTGAGGTTGGCTTCATGTGCATATGAGATGAAGACACTGACAGTATTATACCGGAGCATAGTTGCTGTTGATCAGCCTCCAAATTGTAGTTTAGTTAAACTGGAATCACTCGCTCATTTTGTAAGTTAAAGACCATCAAAACCCTTTGGATTTGATCATATTTTTTAAAAATGTTAAACAGATGAGGAGAAGCAGTCGTTATGGTAGTTGCAGTTCTTCAACCACAGGCGGAAAACTCAATCGGACCCAAACCCAAAAATATGTGTCCAGGCTTTCATCAGCTTTTACGCCTATTAAACAAATCCACACTTACAATCAACCCTTGTTATGACCCAAAACTGAAGAGTGAGGTGAAAATTCTACCTTTGCTTCTGCTCAAAAATCTTAATTGCTGTGGTAGGACACGACCATTTGCTGGATTTCCTTTTGTAGTTCATATTCAAATGCTTTTCGCTGTAGAAAATGGCAAAACTTGTTTGTTGAGATTGAAAAGCCAAGTAGCATTTTAATCAAGGTATACAATCATTTCCATATGAACAGCTGTGAGCGCTGATCTCACCTTGTAGGAGCTCTGATCCTGGGTCAGGGAGAAAGATGTTTCTAAAAGTAAAAAAAAAACTGCACATGCATTTTAAAGGATATGGTTAACTTACTAACAAACTTGCATCAAAATGTAATTTAAGACTTTTGTATGCCTCCTCGCAATGTTTCAATCTGTCCCTACACTTAACTATACAATAATTCAGAAGCAGTTACTAAACTTTTGTTAGTTTGTTTGAGTTATAAGTTGAGTTTGGCGTTTCATGGGGAAATGTTTACTCCTGCAGATTAACAACTTCAACTATATTTCAGGTTTTGGGGAAATCTTTTCACACTGCAGCATATACACAGATGTCCTCCAACATCAGGCCTGGACTCACTCTGTGTGTGTGTGTGTGTGTTGTGCAGAGAAGCTCCACGTCTGATTCGTATTTTTATCATTAGTGGAACAAATCGGTGCTGCATATGGTCACTAGACCAGTTAACTGCTTTCTGACAATGACTTTCCTTCATACACATAATTCTGAGTGAAGCGAAACACCACTTTAACACCAAACTGAACCGGGGTCAGCACTCCTGCACTGTCCGTCTGTCCTCTGCATTGTATAGCACATAATGTATAGAATATAGGGAAACAAACCATCCCGCTTCTTCTTTAATAAAGTTTTTTTGTTTTGTTTTTTTAAATGAATGTGTCTTCGTGTTTGTGTTTGACTTTTTTACTTGAAGCAGTATCGGTGGTTCTGTGCAGCTTTGCCTCTGGGTTGATTTGAATTTGCTTTGACTTAATTCCCCCCTCAGGCAATAAGTAAAAGATAATAAAAAAAAGAAAAGATAAAGATCATTTCAAGGTAATCTGTCCAGAAGAATCTCTAATGAATGTTAGTAGTTGGACACTTATTTTACTGTAGATCTTCTTCCCCTTATCTGACTTGGAAAAGATTTTGGAAAACCTATTAATACTTAAGTAATTACTAATTTAATTGTTTGAATATCCAGGCCTCCAATCTGTAGAGATGGTCTAGCCCCCATTTCCCATAATGCAATCACAAGCTTCTTTTGAGTAGACATCCCCTGCTTTGTAAACACATAAATCAATATCAATAGGCCTTAAAAGATCAAATTAAAGTGATTCATATGCAAATAAACACCATTAGCAATTATGTCAGTAATCTTGTAGGATTTAGAAATAGTTTATTTTGGAACCACATGGTTGTAATGAAGCTCAATATCATTAAGAAAGTATAATTGCCATTTCCTGAAAAGTGTGAACAATTGAATTAAGATAAAATATTCTTATTCAGTATATTGCTTTCAAAATATATTTGACTATTTGAGTTTAATACAAAGGATAAAGACACAGAACAGTTCTATTTGCATTTCAAGCAAAGAAAAAACGACATTTTCATTCATGTTTTGCTACAAATGTGATCGGCGTTAAATAAATGAATATAACAAAGTGGATTTTACAGTCACACCCACTCATTTTTTGCTATTACATTGTGACCTATGCAAGAAGTGAACCACTAGAGGGAGTAATAGCTTCTCTTTTCCATTGTCTGTCCCCTTCACCTTCAGACTTTGTCTCCTCATCCTGGCTTTAGATTCTTTGGTGTGTGAGACCTGAAATCAAAAATTACCATGACACAGTTTTTTTCTGTGATGACACTAAGTTATTTAACAATCCTGTAGAGCTTCTGTAGTTCAGGTGTTTTCACGGATGAAAACTTGTCGGATGCTTGAAAAGAAGATGTTAACACAGATCAGTCGGTGTTACGGAGGCAGGGAGGAGAGGGAAGTGTGAAAGGCGTGTTACACACACAGTTCCAGCGTGGCCTATTTTTCCTAGAGAAATGAGTTCTGTCTGCTTTCATTTCTGTCTCAGAAACCAATTCTCTCAGCGATTCACTCATTCAGTCGTTTGATTTTCTCCAGTCTGTGGATATGTGTGTGTTGTGTTTGTGTGCACCCGTGTAAATAACTGTTTATTTGTCCAGAGAGCCATCCCTTTAGGCCTATATATATATATATATATATATAACAGCTTCTTATTTTTGTGGATAACACACCAGAGAGACAGTCCTGCCTGCTGAGCTGGAACCGACACACTGCCTGCATTTTTTTCTTCCTTTCTTCTCTCTATCTTCTGGCCTTTCCATGTGTCTCTTTGTGTTACATCTAAGTGTATATGTATAGAGGTGTTTGTCAGTGTGACATCGAACTGGTATCTGATCGCTGGAGACATTTCTCCCAGTATTCCCAACGCCCCTCGTGTCATTTTTTTTCTCAACAGAAATAGCTTTGCACTGCTGGCCTTTTTTATTGAGCAAGACCTTCCTGACAAACTGACCTGGTATCAGTTCATTCTGCATGTGTCAGAGAGTCTTTGACAGCCTTGGATATGTTGGCTTACTGCCAATGCAGGCTCTTCCAGCAGCAGAGTAAGTAAGTAAGTTTAAGTATTAAGCACCACTCTGTATTACTGTTAAAATAGTCAATTTTAAATACTAATTTAAATAGATACACCACAACCTGTCTAAATAAGCTGACCAAAGTTATGGGCCTCCATCAAACCACATAGAACCTCTGTAACATTTGATAAAATGTAAATGATTTTGTGTGTGTGTGTCCTGTGTGTCAGTGCCCTGGTGCAGTGAACCTCCACTAATACCTGAGAAACAGATCCAGCTGCCCCTAACAGCCACATCTGCACTTTCACCAGCCTCAGGGCTCGTGGTCACAGAGGTGAAAACCAGGACACTGAGGTCATGTGTCGGGGTTTTAGCAACCTCAGGAGAATTTACATTTTACAGTTGAAATGTTTCACATGTTTAAGGGTAATTTTCGATCCTGTATATTCAAATGTAATATAAATAATCCTTGTGCTAGGCCAGAAGCTCTGCTTGAGGCCTCCCCAAAGACTCAAGACCAAACTGGCTTCCACTCTTTTCTGTTGAGGATTTTAATCTAGCAGATCAGGACTTCAGTCAGTCAGTCAGTCAGTCAGCAGTCAGTCAGCAGTCACAGCACAGATGGCAAAGTGATCGGAGAAAACCAAGTATATCAAAAGACCCCCCAGCCAGAACATGAAAAATTGGCTTTCATGTTGAGAGAAGTGAAGTAGAAGAAGAAGAAGCTGCCTGCTGGTCTGTAATGGACAATATTCATAACTTTGAACTTGAAAAACCCCTTTCATTCTTTTGACTGATGGAGGCTTGAAGACAAAGGGAACATAAAAAACCAAGGAAAAGAGAGACTTCATGAGGAAAAGACAGACTTCATCGGACTTCACATAGGCACAGTTGGTACTATTTTTGCAGCAAACTGTTTATTTATTTATTTATTTATTGTTTCCTTTGGTTAGAACCAGGGTAGCTATTTCCCCAACTTTCTGTTTATATGCTAAGCTACGGCAGTCGGCTGTAGCTTCATATCTACTGTACAGAGTGGTATCAATCCCCTTTTTGTAACACAAAATATGAAACTATCCCCTCAGGAGTTATCACATTAATAAGAAGCTTCATTAACTTGTTAAGTGAAAACAGGACAGCCGGTTAAATGTGGAGACTAGTTTTCAGCAGCAGCAGTAGACTTCATTCAACTCTGTTTGACCCACAGTAACAAGGCAACAAGATCAACTGTCATATCCCATCATGCATTAGTCATGCTGCGAATGCACGAGTGCGAGCTGGAAGAAGAATAGTGTGCCATCCTTTCTGTCCTAGCAATGTTCCCCAGTTATATTCTTTGTAAATGTCATTAAAGGGAAAGCTGCTTCCTTTCCGTGCGACTGACTCGAGCCCTCGTCTCCTTTTGTACGACCTTCCAACAGTGTTTTAAGGTGAGACGGAGAACAAAAACAAAAAAGAAAAAACTGTGCGTGCGTGTCGTCAACCAGGAACAGGCAGCTGACATTTAATGGCATTTTCTGGCAGCAGGTGTATTTGAGAGAATCTTATCAAAAGGAGGATTTCTTGTTCCTTCTTTCCATCCCTCTTGTCTGGGTGTTGACTGCCAGCTGGACCCACAGTTTTGAACACAATGCAGAAAGCACAAGTTCATACAGACGCTCTTCAACATGAACACAACACAACGGACATGATTACTCCTCCTTGAAGGCCGCCATTTGAAAACTTTTGCATTGTGCTCCAGACGTGCGGCTCCTTTGTTCTCAGTTCCCTTTA
>NW_019525183.1:338373-339266 GCF_002814215.2 Seriola lalandi dorsalis | reverse complement strand
GACTGTGACGCCATCTTCGCCTGCGAAGGAGTTCACTTTCACAGTAGATTGCCTGAGGAAGAGAGGAGTCGGGCCGCCCCATCAGCAACATATTTGGTGTTACTGGGTCTGGATCAGCAAGGTCAGAGGAGATGTATCCGACAGGTTTACAATTCAGAATGACCTCAACCTCAATCAAAACTGTGTGTAGGACTGTTTCTGTTGGTGGTTGATTTCCTAGTGCAGCATGGAGGACCATTTTTATTGACTTTATCTCTGGTTCCCAGCTTCCACCGAAATGGTGGAAGAACATGGCTTTCCTGAGTTCTTCAACAGGCTCTGATTCAGCTGGCTGGCCAACGGTTGGTATTCAGTAAAAGGAATGGGGGGCCTTGGCTCCATCTGTGTTTCTGAGAAAGCTTTAGGAGGGTTTTGCCCCGTGTTCCTTTTACTGAATACCAACTGTTGGCCAGCCAATCCATGTGTTTATTTATTTATCAACTTTACATGTAGATCTCTTTAATCTCAGATTTTCTTTAAAGGCAGCCGAACACCGGCCATCGCTGGTGTCTGTCTGTCGTCTGCCTGTCTGTCTGTCTGTCTGTCTGTCATCTGTCGTCTGTCTGTCTGTCTGTCTGTCGTCTTTCTGTCGTCTGTCTGTCTGTCGTCTTTCTGTCTGTCTGTCGTCTGTCTGTCTGTCTGTCGTCTTTCTGTCGTCTGTCTGTCTGTCTGTCGTTTTTCTGTCTGTCGTCTGTCTGTCTGTCGTCTTTCTGTCGTCTGTCTGTCTGTCTGTCTGTCTGTCGTCTGTCTGTCTGTCTGTCTGTCGTCTTTCTATCGTCTGTCTGTCGTCTGTCCGTCTGTCTGTCTGTCTGTCTGTCTGTCTGTCGTCTGTCTGTCTGTCTGTCTGTCGTCTT
>NW_019525183.1:322714-338353 GCF_002814215.2 Seriola lalandi dorsalis | reverse complement strand
AAAGGTTCACCTTTTGAAGTGCTTTCCAGGTTAGAGTTTCATTTATTGTGTCCATCCAATTAGTTATGAGATGAGCCGAGGTGCTGGGAGCAATTTTTCTTGTCGGTCTTCCTCTGATTATCATGTTTTGTCTTCCAAAATGAGACCAGATGAAACATGTTGTCCATGTATCACTAAATCTCACACTCTGGAGGGCCTAGCAGTTCAAGCTGCTGACCCTGAGCTGCAAGTGGACTAGGGTCAGATTTGGATATGTGTTCTGTAAGAGGAGGGTGAAATATGATCAGAGAAGTTCAGATAATTGTCATGTGAGGTGCGACTTACCGTATTTGGTTTGTATTGTGTCGATCTCTTGAATGTGAGCATGTCTTTATACTTTAGATTTGTACTTGCGCTGCTTCTTGGACATGTTGATGATATATTGATGATGGAAAAAGGCCTTTATTAGAAATGAACGGCTTCTCTGTGGACTCTATTTTTATCTTCAGGTTGATTGCTTTGAGAAGTGAGAGACACTTTTGATAAGTGATAATTATGTACTGTCCTAGACACTATAAATGTCAGCCAGATGTCTGATGGATGTTCTCCTTGTGTGGCAGTGCATCTTTAAAACTTAAACTGTAAAATTAGATTGTATGAGAGTTACTGTACGCAGTTTGTGAACTGAAGAAAAGATTATATGGTGAATAGAATATGTAACCAGGCCACTAACCTTAAGACATAGATAGCACCCAGGATCTGAGGGATTTCATCTCAGTAAGCTCAAGTCTTGCAGTTGTTGACAGCTGAAACTATTAAGAATGACATTGACATTTTAGAGAGCAGACACTGAAAGACAAAACATGAAAGGTTGACTCAAGACGGGGAAAACGGGGAAACAGAGTGGGGGGGGGGTCAACAGACACAACTCGCAGCGAGAGGGTCAGGTCTTAAAGAAGTCCTTCGCCGGCACATCCCGATCTCCCCGTCCTTCTATCTCGTCTCAGCCGCTTCCCGCCTTCAAAAACGTGGGCAGGTGAGCTCACTTCAGCTCGTCTGGATTTCTTGATGTTGCAGCAGGGTTACTTCTTTCTTTCCAGGCTCCTCTCTGCTCCGCTCCCCCTGCATTACCTGACTCCTCCGCACATCTACATCTTGACAGCTTCGCTCTGTAGTTCCCTATTTTGAATTTTAAGCAAGTCTCACACCCGTACCATCCACTGGCACTCCTGGCTTCTTTGAGACATGGGTGTCTCGGCTGTCTCAGCCACCTCTCTGTCACTTGGAAGAATCAGTGAAACATTGTCTGATTCTTGCTATTTTCAGCCAGAACGTGTTGTGTAAATATAACACTAGTAAGGCCAGTAGACATGGAGTGAAAACCTGGACACCACTTTGTGCAGAATTAGGAAAATCAGGCATTTTATTTCTAACTACAGCATCATCTTTCTCATATCACAGTAGGAGAACTTTCACGTTTTCAGCTTTAATGGCAGCTTCCCCCTCACGTTCTAATTGGGGTGAAAAAGTCAGTACGGTGGTCAGCGTGCAAGGCGGGAGGGAGCATTCAACACGAGGGACGGGCAACATGTCGACAGGTCCGTCTGAGCATGCCGTCACTCTCTGATCAAATGATTTTCAGGCGCGGGTGGTGCCGCAGCTCCTCGGTGTCCACAGCACCGCAGAGCTGCCCGTCAACGTGCTGCAGAGGGACATGACGGCGCAGTCTTGGCTGGAAGTTGTCTCTAATTACGCTCATGGCCACAGTGGAGCGTCTCTGCGAGGTTTGGCTATAGGCTGTAGTCTCCGTCTGAGCGTTAGTTGGTCCCAATGGAACAGACTAACATGTCAGCAGAATAAAATCCCTAAAACATCACGTCAGAAGGATCTTACATCCTGTTACACACACACTTTACAGCTGGTTGTGATATTTTTTTGAAGTGTTTCTGCAAAGTCTTCTAACGTTCATGACATACTCAGTAAAAGCACCATCCAGGAAGATAGAAAATGTCATGTCATCTAATCCCAGTATTACAGATGCAGTACCAGTAACCTGACATCCTAGATTCAAATCTGATCTGAGAACTGTTTTTCTCTGCTGTTACTGATTCAAATTCTAGCTACTATATCTTGAAGAATTGGCCGTTTATTCCACTTCATACCGTCTGTCTTCCTTTTGTTTGTTGTTGTTTTTCCATCTGGACACCTGAATTTAGAGGATATGCTTTGTAATTCTGTACACAGATGATATGCACCTATATCAACATGTTGATTAACTCATTAAAAAAAAAAAGCAATTAGCCAATTTGTAATAGTTCAATCTTCAGTTTTCTCAGTTTATTGATTCAAAAGTCTAGAGTTATTACAGTGACACTCTCCTGCCTCAGTACATGTCTTGACACGTTTACAGATACTGGACTTTGTCAGCAGGTAATTTCTGTTTTCCATTTTCACTGCCGCGGCCTCCGTAGCTGCGTAGCCGCCCTTTTTCCTGCCTGCGGTTTATCACCCCTCTTGCATGTGCTCATATGGGAGCTGTGCAGTTTTTGCCGTTTAAATAGGCGAATCATCTTCTGAACTCTCTAGGTGTAATACCCACACATATTCAGTTTCAGTTTTTTTGTGCAACACACTGCACAATCAGGGAAAGTGTGAAGAATTTGTTCCCACTGTGTCAGGTACAAACACACCAAACAAACAAGCCTCAGCGTCTCATGATGAGATAATTCAGTTTCAGTTGGAATAAACATCTTATCTAATCCAAACCGATGTTCACGACAGTCTTGTGAAGTGGTTGTGGAGTTGTCTTCCTCTGGAACAAACAGCTCATCCGCATCATCCGTAGACGCGCCGTTAAACCAGGGTGATTTCAGTTATTTAGTGTGACGTCTTTGCATCACAACCCCGGCTTCTTTTAAAGATATTTATTCAGCTTAGACGGTCAAATGGATTGATGGACACATTAAAGGACGAGCAAGGAATAGTTTATTAGCACACTTGTATTCATACGCATGCACAAGAGTTCCGCCGTCAGTCATGAGGCCTGATGGGAGAAGCTGTCTGCAGGCTGGAAATGCCACCGTCTCTCCTCTATTGACAGACAGCAAAAACAGAGGGGGGAGCCAGATCGACAGACAGAGGGACGTGGGAGGAAACAGGGGTGGGTTTGTTTGTTTGTGCTTGTTTGTGTTGCTAATGTTTGATTGAAATATTGAAAATACAGCGTTTTCTTACTTTAGGTAAAGGAAAACAAGGCGGCATGTCATCATTATTTCTCTACTGTCTAATCCACTGCAGTCTATATATAGATTACATTATTAAAAAAATTCAACATGTCATTTTAAATAATGCACTTTCTCTGGGAATAAGCATATGCATTCATTTGGTTTGTAATTAGTTTACTCAGAAAGGTGTGTGCATTATCATGCATGTAACCCAGCTGGAAATAATGGGTTAGAATAGGAATTACTTTAGAAATAGAATTAGAAACTAATAACAACTATAAATATTTGAATTATTAATTTAAGTTTTAAGTTAACATTTTATTTTCTGCAATTTAACATTATAGTTGTGACAATGTAGTTAAAATCTCCAAATTTTCTATCAGGCCCCCCCTTACCTGCCTCATCTAAGGTCCGAGAGTGAGTGAGTTTGTGTATGAGAAAGGGGAGGAGCTGTGACGCGAGAGATGCGGGAGACGAGTCGTAATATTGAGAATTTAACTCTGTAGTAAAAGCTATTCCTTGCGGCTTATCCCACCTGATGAAGAGTCACCTGCAATTTCAAGAAGTTCTAAGGATAGAATCCCTCTTATTTGTAAATGGCATAGACATAATGGATAGTAATTGCAATAATAAACACATTCGTAACACATTTTATGAAAAAAGAAAAATTAGCCCTAGAGGGAAAGCTTTTTGGAATAACACCTTTACAGATATTAACTGGCAAAGAGCATGGCTTTTACCATACAAATTCTGTATTAACAATAAAGTGAAACAAGTGCACATTAAAATCTTACACAATATATGTAACTAATTTATACTTATCCAAATTTTTAGATATTGAAAATAAATGTACGCTCTGTGGTAACGAAACTGAATCTTTAATTCATCTCTTTTACTACTGCTCAAGTTCACTAACCTTTTGGACTCAGACTGAGAGATATATATTGTGTAAAACGAAATATAATGTCAAAATTAACGATAACAAGGAAATTGGATTTATAGTTAACTTACTGATTCTATTTGGCAAATTTCATATCCACAAATGCAGATTTGCAAAAACTTCCCCAAATTTTTTCAGATTTTCAATTGAATTTTTAGAGTACATTAAAACACTACAACTCTTAAACTCAGCTAAATGTAACAAAACTGTCAAAATGTATGAAGAACTATTCAAAGAGAAATAACCCCTTTTCCCCTTGTCATATATATTTGTTGTTTGTTTTATTCACTGATTTAATGTATGATTCAGAATTTTGCAATATACTTGTACTGTATATCCTCCAATTATTTTTATATATTGTATTGTTTATTACCTACTCGATATTGTATTAAAAGAAATTGAGATACTGAGCACCTGTCTGTATATTCTACTTATTGTTGTTCAATAAAGTTTTGTGAGAAAAGAAAAAAAAAAAAAAAATATTGAGAGAAACTACTGTGTTGTGACCTGTACAACAAAGTGTAAAAAGAGTGAAAACTAAGTCATAAAAGTTAGAAAACAGTGAAGCAGTTCCACTGAAGGAGCCACGGACCGGAAGGAGTGCCGTTCTTTTCAATTGAGTTTCCATTCCTCATGTCTCGGTAAGCTAGTAAGCTAGCTTTCCCGGTGCTGCTTGGCTAATTGCTACGTGTTACCATGGAAATCGTTACATCGAGAGTTCAATTTAGCATCATATTGTGGTTAATAAATATTAAAAGGTTAAGAAGATGCATAATTGATGCATAATTTCTAAGATATGTGTTAAAAGTAGTCATTTTACTGTAAAGGAAAAATCGGAAATTTATACTACTGTGGAGAGCCTAACCTCTTTACTTTTCATGCTACTAGAAATATTAAAATACTGTCAAGCAGTAATATTGATTTAAAAAAGTGGTATGTTGTAAAATTGATTACCTGTTAAAATTAAGAACTTGTTAAAAACTTGTTTTACCTACATGGTGAGATAGACACTATTTGAAAAGGAAAATAAGGGAAATTACACATTTAAGGTAATGTTATTAAATGTTACTCTGTAATGTGTTGTATTATTATTTAAATATTGGTTAAGCTGAAACAGGTTAATTCACATTTTCATGTTTAATATTTGTAATTTGTTAATATAATGATTGTATTCTGTTAGAACAAAATATTCTAATGTCATTAAGATTTAATTGAGATGTTGAGCTAGAAAATAACATGCTTGTCATAATGTTGAGAAAATACATTCAGTGTTATTTAGATGTTATCATCTAGGATAATGTTGTACAACTTTAAAGAGAAAATATAACTGATTGCATTGCATTAAGAAATAAGATAAGTAGAATAGAAACTAAACCTGTGTTGTAAATGCAGGTCTGGTTTTTGGGTTGAGTGAGAAATCCTATGGAGGAGTCGTACAACGGTTCCAGTAGATGGCGAGCCACCCAGTTGATACCAGGAACTCAGATCTAGGATTCCACTGAAACAGCGGATCTACCTTCTACTTCTGGTAGGATTGTGTCACTCACCTTGACTGATACAGCTCAAACTCACAGCAGACTTGGAGTGCTCTCTGACTAAACAGACACTGATAAATCAGGCTTCAGTCTGATTTGGACTTAAACTTGACTTTGAGCGAAACAACATTGACTTTGATCATCAGACATTGACCAGAAATTGAAGAGCGACTAAGTCACACATAAGGACAATTTATTTTATGTTTAAGGGCCATTTTGTTATTTTCCATATTGGTATAAATTGTGTTGTTCTGCAAAACTAAAGCTGCAGTTAACTAAACTCATGCCTCGTGTGTTTATGATGATTGTACTCTACTACTTAGCTCCTCCCGAATCTAGAGTATAGCGCACCCAAGAGTGGGTTACATGCAGTAGAAAATGAGCACTGCATCACTGCATCACTCTGTAGGGTTATAATAAACATGAACCAAAGCATCGGCACATTTGTCTCCATTGCAAACACATTCATGACAGTCCCATCGGCCTCTGCAATACTTTCTATTTAGTGCTAATTAGCAAATGAAAAGCTAAGATGGGGACCGGTGCAAACATTACTTGCAAACCAGCACGTCATTGTGACAGCCTGCTAGCATCTCTGCTGCACTCATGTCGTATAGTTTAGGTAAGATGTCGTATAGTTCACGAAGTTCAGGAGTTTTAATACCAAGAAAACGCAGGGCAGGAGCGTAGTGAACTCAGTTGTTTGGGCCGGATCTTTTTCCAGAATGACATGAACACAAAATAAAAGCAGTCTGCCAATCAGAAGTGCAAGTCAAGTCATCCAGATCTGCAGTACGGGCCAGCAGAGGCTGCTGCGTGTCTCTCCAGTGGCTTCATTTGTTAACCGTAATTACACCAATGTCCTCAAATTAATAAGATCATTTATTGATGTTAAAGTGCCACATGTAGCTCCGCTAAGACTGCTGCGGACTAGAGACAAAAATGAGAGAACTAAATTAAAATGAGAGTCGTAATGTGATAAATGTGCCTCCTAATGTATTGCCTCCCATCTGCTTTTGTGCACTGACACACACTGTAGTCCTGATTCATCTCCACGGTCATGACAGCGAGGTCTGCTCATCATCCAGAGCAGGTTAACAAAGTTTATTCCCCCCACCCCACCCACACCATTTAGGGTAATTGCCATAACAGCTGCTGGCACACACCTGGGCAATTACCTGCTGCGAGCGCTGAAATGGCTGAAATGGCTAAAATGGCTGAGTGGCAGTGGCACCCACGGGTGAAATTGCTAGGAGGCCAGACGTGTCTCACACTATGATCAACTGACAAAACTGTCTGAGTCATCAGGCTAAAAAGCTTCTCCTCAAAAAGGTTGATTGTGTGAATAAATGATCTGCTGATAAGGATGACAAAGCAGCTTTTATTCTGAAAAAAACCTGCCTTTCCTTAAGTGTGCATCTGTAAGTAAAGAACATATTGATTTTCCATTTGAACATCTTGACCTCCCCCTGCATGTGACACACACTCACATGCACACACACCAACCAAATGTTCTGCTCCATTGCCAGTTGCCAAGGTCACCGAGCCTGCACACCTAGCGCTGCCTAAAAGCAAAGAAAAACACTTTATTTTTTCTTGCTCTTTGTGCCGCAGTCGGGCATTGATCTCTCCGTCTGCCGTGACTTTTCTCCTTCTCTCTGCTCCAGTCCATTTTTCCCCTTCCATACCCACAAAGAGGCAGGCTGAAATAAAGCGACCTATTCTCAGAACTCTCCAAAGGAAGTGCTCTCTCGCTTTCTCCCAAACTGCGGCACCGTGACTTCAAAGCCACTCTCTAAAAATGGAGAGAGGGGTGGGGGGTGAGGGGGGATAAAAAACGGCTTGATATGACTCCTACCTGGCATGGTGGAGGCTGTTTTTGTGAATGAACCAACATGCTGGGTTACCTGTTAGACCCAGAGAGCCCGTTCTTTCACCCAATTTGTGGCTTTTTCTTCTTCTTTTCCATTCACACCCATGATCCTCTATTTATAGCGCAATCAAACATGAACTGTTCCCAGATGTTTAGCTGTTCATTTTAACTCCAAGTTCCTGATTTACAACTTTTGAAAACTAGAAGCAGTGTGTGCTGAGAACTTCCCCGCTGGATCACGACATGAACATCCACATGTTCCAGATGTTATAGATGCATAAATGAAGAGCAGAACGTGACTGAGACACACTTGCTCTCGAATTAGTTTGAGTCTCTTATTGGACGCTGATGAGGCAGCTCAATAATGGAAGACTTGAATCTCCCAAATTATAATGGGCTGTTGGTGTGTGTTTGTCAGATGAGAGCCAGCCGGGGAAATTATATTCATATGAAATGCAATATTTATGAATTCTGATATTGAAGGCTTCTTCCTAACTTCAATATTAAACCTGCTGAGGTGCCCTTCAAAATCTTGTAATAATCCACTCCTCCTTTTCGCATGCTCTCCCCATTCATTTGTCTAATAATATCACTTCCACAGAGATATTGAAACGCAAAGCCGGTCTCTCAGTTTAGTCATTTAAAAGAAATTTTCCTGTTTCCGTACGTGCCGTAAATAAAGAATATGGATGGATGCCACGGTCTCTTCGGTGAGGGCACTCCTTCGTTTATTGCTGATTCAAAAGTTTAAATAAAGGCGCGTTGCAGCTAGGAGTTAAACCTGGGATGAAGCACACACTGATGTTGTCATGGCGCTCAATAACCTGCTGTCTGATCCCTGTGTGCAGCGGTCAAGCTGAGCACAACGCTGCTCCAGAGATGATAAGTGACGCAGCGCTTTGAAGTGGACATGATTATGTGAAAACCACCCTATGAGTCATGGCTTTGTGAGCGCGCTGTGTGTGTGTGTGTGTGTGTGTGTGTGTGTGTGTGTGTGTGTGTGTGTGTGTGTGTGAGTGAACTGGCAGCAGGGTTGGGTTGCTCGGTGAAACCTAAATCATGGAGATCGTATGAGTAAATAGAATTGTTGACGTGAAGCAGTTCTGTGCTGCACTATGCTCTGGATGTGACATCTTAATGCAGAGAAAAGTGTCTCACCTCATATTGTCTCATATATGCAGGGCAGTGTGGACGTATTTTCTGAAAGTCGAGATTTCACGTGCGGAACGGGACGTTGAATTTGAGGAAACGCTCTTTGCTCTCGGCTCCATATGGAATAATAAAGCAGATTTTCATTGACTCTTTCTGTTCTCGCCATCCCTCTCTCTGCGTTTCTCAGTCCAGTGCGCCTCATTTGCATGACAGTCGAGAACAATATTACCAAAGCGGCGAGACAAAGGCGCTCTCTCTCTCTCTCTCTCTTTAATTTTGCTCTCTTTTCTCTCTTTCAGTGCCTCTCTGATAATAAAACGTCTCACAGTCCTCAAAGTGTTTGCCGGAGCTCTGTCCAGAGGAAAAGCAGCAACAGGCTTGATCACATTTCGACTTAGAGCTCGCTGAAGTGCATCCGCGTCACTGACGGTCAACTCTCCTGTATTTGAGCATGTTTTGGCTCATTGTTTTGGTTTTACAGCAGCATTTGCAGTTTTGGTTCATCGCCATTAAGCTGCACGGAGAGTAAATAATCCAAATATGAGAAAAACAGCAGCGTTAGCAACATTACAGCTTCAAGTGGTTTTAAATTCAACTGAATGAACCAAAGAAGCATCAAACGCGACATTTAAAGATGGTAAAACGAGAATTGTTTGGAACATAAAATTGTGCAGGGAGTGCTTCACTGAATCATCACCACAGGCCTCTGGAGGAAAATGGCAATAAGAAATAAGCACCAGTACTGACATGATCATCATATAAAGTTAAAGTGGTGAACGTGTTGGCAAACAGTTACCAGCTCGCGCATCCTGCAGGTAGAACAACATTATTGTTTGTAATCCTCCTTAGTGACACCTTTCACAGAACACACGCAGTCATCTGATCAGTTGCTAATGGAAAATATTGATTGGTGCAGCTTTAAGTTGGTGTGAAAGATGGCTGCCGAACAAACGGGTTAATAAGGCCTTTTCGATTTCCATAGCAACCGTGTTAGTTACACATTCAACAATACATATGATCTGTTTTGTCATTTTCCTCTTTCCAAGCTGGAGGAGACAGATTTGTTGCCTCTCAATCCAACATCAGTGCACACACACAAACACACATGCACACACACACCAAAGTACTTTCTCCCTCTCGTTTCAGCTATGATGCTTTCTTGGTTACCATGGTAGCCAACGAGTATCTCTGGTGCCGGGCAGAAATGGGCTCTGATTGGTTAATCAGTATTCAGACTGCGTGTTTGCTTGACTGGGTGCTGCTCTGCCCTCCTCAGTGTGTGTGTGTGTGTGTGAGAGACAGAGAGAGAGAGAGAGAGGGTGTATGTGTGTGTCCATCAAATGTCACTTATCACCTGAGAGATGAATTATTCCTTTCTCTCCTCCTGCCTTCATGTTTCTCTTTCATCCTCATCCCCTTTCTTGTCGTCATGGAGAAAAAGAAGAGGAGGAGAGAGGGAGGAGTGACGGGTGGATGGGAGGCTAGTGATGACAGATGAGAAGAAGAAAAAGAGAGTGAAGGGATGAGGAGGGGAAAAGGGAAGCAAATGAAAGCGAGAGTGGGAGGGTCAAAGGGGAATGGCTAGCAGAGAGAAAAGATGAAGAAGAATGAGAGACGGCGACAGTGTGATGTACGTCTGACCTCTGACCTTTACTGTGAAGGCAGTGGCGGTTTAAGTTGCCATTGGAGACCTGATTTTGAATTCTAATGAGACATTTGGAGCACATTGCAGACAAACAGACAGCATCACATCATGTTTTTCATCTTCATAACCTGTGATAAACTATATCTCGTTTCACAGCCTCACAAGAAAAAAAAAATCCTGGAGAAACACTGAATGATTTTCTGCATCAGTCAAACGGTGATAATGAGACATAAAAAGCAGTAATTATAAAAAAGTAGGGGGTTTGATCTTAACCTTTCAGAGAGATTGACAGCAGCCTGGTCGCCATGGCAATATGATGACACCACAGACTGCCTTACACCACGCCATTGTTGCTTGAAAACAACCTCGTGTTATTGCCCATTTTCATGTTTGTTCAATTTAGCGGTTCCTTTTTTCAAGAAATTCCCGTCACATGTTTTATCCTGAAAGTGTTTTAAAAACACCAGTAAACAAACTGGAAGCCACAAGGGAGATACAAGGTGAGGGACGCTGGGGCTTCAAGTGGCTGTAATGACCGTGGAAGCCATCCATGACGCACGCCTTTTGTGTGTACGTGCGTATAAGGTAGCGTGTGTGTGTGTGTGTGTGGGTGTATGTGTGTGTGTGTATGTACTGGAGCGCCTGTTGTCTTTGATGATAATGAGGCAGATAGAAAGTGGCTCTCAAGTGAGCTCTCAGTGCCACCTCAAACACATTGCTTCAACATGGGCGTACTCTGCGTTTGTGTGTGTCTGTGTGTGTGTCTGTGTGTGTGTCTGTGTGCGTGTCTGTGTGCGTGTATTTATGGCAGATAAGAGACCAAAAACCCCAACTCGGTGCTGTTTTAATGAAATTAATCAAAAAGACGGGAAATCGAAACATTTCGTGCTACGTGATAACAAAATGTCATTTTGCTCTCCGGCTATAATTGGCTGCTTTTTAATAAGAGATTACTGTTCAGCCATTTTGCGTTGTGCATAATGGAGTTTTAGTTTAGCTGGTGGCCAAAGTGATCTCATTGGTTGAGTCGAGCTACACTTGTTGGAGCCAAACAGAGCTCCAACAACAACAGTCACATTTCATTTGTTCACTTAAGGTTTAAGTTTACTCTGCAAGGTAGATGGGCCTTTCAGTATTTTGCTTCTGTTATAAAATTGATCCGAATCAGCATTAGAAAACACAACATCATTAGTTCTCAAGTGCATATTTATGATTTTATTCTGTGGTTATGTTTATATTCATACACTGAGTCTATGTGAGGATGTCTGATGAATGTCAACTACTGCCTGCAAACCAAATTTACCCTTGGGGATGTAAAGACTTACTCTAAATGTGTAATGTAGAAGGTGAAGTCTTCCTTATGTCATCAAAGCCCCGAAATTCCCAGATATATTATGAAGGACATGAGCTCAGTGTCTTCAGTGGTGTCCAAAGGTAAAGAAACAAAGAAAGGCAACATGGTGGATTCAAGACCAACAACAAATTTATGAAGAATCTTTGGTCAAAATCTTGAAATAATTTATTTTCACCAGTGGTAGAAAACATCTCCATGGCGATAAGATATGAAGAGCAGTTCCCAAAGATGGATTTTTATTCATCTTGTGAGAGCAAAAATCTAATTTGAAAAAAAATCTCAACTCAAAAGTTGCCTTTCGATCAAATCACATGGTCTTCCATCAGAGGATGGAATTTGATCAGATGTCATATGGATTGACAAGTCAACTCTAATGCACCTTTACTGCAAACTTGGAGCTCCGTCTGTTGATGAAGACCATGTGATACAGTCGAAAGCTTTGGAAAAAGCTGGTAAATGGACCTTGAGTTGGGATTGTTTTGTCGGTACAGTTTACTGAAACCGAGGATAAAGGATAGAAACTGAGGATAGAAGGACGACACAGATCTAGACCCTGTCACTGACTTGATCCATGATCAGTTACATGGTTCTGAGAGATCACATGAGTTAAAGACACAGTGAAATGTAGGATAATGGCTTCTAATATCTCCATAATAAATCCTGCACATGCAGCATCTAAATTGTATCAGTTCCATGAACATAGATGAACTGCAGATGAGCAGCCGAAGCTGTTCTGAACATCACTCTGCTCATATTAAAGTCGTCTAATTGGATTTGCCTGCGGAGTGATGAATTACGCAAGTACAGTATAATGACAAAGTATGAAAGTTAAAGCCAGATTTATGCAGAAGGCCTCTGATCTCACCACGACAGAAACGACAAAGTCTGGTAGTCACTGTGTCGCTCATAACTCATAAATCAAGCCTATAATCTTAATACATTATCAAGAATAAAAAAAAAAAGGTGGATCATGCAGGATTTCACTGGATATAACTAAAGTTACACTTCCTGCTAATTAAACACCATGTTGCCCTTCAAAGTACACCTCATTTACATGACATTTACATATGTGAATTTTAATTACATTCACCTAATTATAGTATTTGATGATTCATCTGTCGTTTAAAGGTAGCCAGGTGACGATGCAGTGTGTGTGTGTTTGTGTGTGTGTTTCTTCCTGCCGATCCACCTGTCTGTTGATCCCTCATCATGCTCTCCTCTATGGTGCTGCTGTTACTCTCTCTCTCTCTCTCTCTCTCTCTCTCTCTGTGGCTCTACCTCCAAGGGCCCCCGAAGGCCCTCGGTTTATTGTGTAGCAGTTAGTTTGAGGTTATTTGATTCATTATAAAATAATGAAAACTGTGCTTCTGTTTCTCTTAGATCGTGAGCATTTGGATCAGTGAAACTTGTTTTGGTTTTTAGATTTTCAGATCGAGGGGGGGGGGGGAGCCCCCAGAAGCTCGAGTGTGGCATCGTTTCTCAGCTTTGCACCTTTTTTATTTTGTGAGTCATCTGAGGCATCAGCACAGCTGCCCACATTTGCAAATTTGTTCACTGATTTCAAACTGATGAATCGAGTGAAACGAAATTGCAATCCACCCAAATATCAAGCTAGCTGGGGTCACCCGCCACAACAAAAGAACTCGGATGAAGGCGAATGGCAGGAAGAGAAATGGTCGGAGTCTACCTTAAACACACTGCCAGCTGGTGATCACCACCATCAGTGCTGGAGGCTGTGGTTTAAAAGAAAACAATAAGAGAATAAAAAATTGAGAAGTGCGCGCACACACACACACACACACACACACACACACACACACACACATGCACACTTTCATCTTGGTTCACTTTCATTACCTCTGTTAATTCAGTCGATGTTATGCTTTTATGCTGCGAATTTCAAAATAAAACTAACATCTGGGGGCGGTTAGCATTGCAGCACACTGTTTGGTTTCTGGGCAAAATATAATAAGGCTCCTTGAGTGTAGTCTGTTGGGTAGGCCACACTCTACCTGATTAATACTAGGCAACAGCATGCATACACAATGGACTGAGGGTAGTTGGAATGGGGGAGACAGTGCTCATTTCTACCCAGGGGCTTTTAGCTGGTTAATCCATCCTGTCTGTCTCTCTCTCTTCTGGGTCGTGTGGTGTGAAATTAAGCTGCATGAGACCATGACAACATCCTTAGAGTCCTTACATACCATCCTTATATAATATCTTTTCACTCGTGTTTACATATGATATATGAGCATGTTATCTATGCTAGGAATTCATTCAGTGCAATACTTTTCTCTAATGAGCCTATAACCTTTGTATCGCTTGCATATTATTTCTAGTTATTATAATCATGTACGTTCAAGTATTCTGATTTTCCATGATATCTGACGTTCTCTCATATCTTTACTCTCACCTACTGCAGCGCTTTGCGTGTTAATTATTGACCACTCATGGGGTGAATAGGGTCACACACGTAGCGCCAGTTGCTGATGCAAATGCACAAGGCGCTGAACAGTTACCGTCCCTTTTTTCTGGGCAAAGTCGTTCACTTAGTGCTGCTTCCCTGCTGCTGAGATGCCTCATAATGCAGCCTGGTCAACACCCAGGATGAATGGACTTTATTGAAGTGACCATCAGGGGGGTGTGTATGTGTGTGTGTGTGTGTGTGTGTGTAAGATACTGCTAGGAATAAGAGAATACTAGTGTGCAATGGATGCAAAAAAAAAAAATCAGAGATAATGTTTAGTTAATGTGAACATAAATGGATGAGAGTGAATGAGTCCAGTCCACAGTTCCTTTCTATAAATCCTTTATTCAATATCATCGTTTTCTGTGTGTATACAATGGATTGGACACAAACTGTACAGTGCAGACAAACTGTTTGCATAATATGTACGTAAAGGTAACTGTACATTTAACTGACAGACAGAGAAATCTCCTTTTTAAAGTTAGCGCCAGACCCGTTTTGCCTTTGGCTCATTGCTCGCACGGTTTTGCACGAGCAAGATGCAACAGGCTGCGAGTTTGCTACTTGCTCTGTTCCAGGAACGACTGGACTGGATGGTATGCGGTCATCAACAAGAGTCAGGTCCAACAGAGTAAAAAACATGATTTATTCTGAGCGAAGAAACTGTGTAAAACCAAAGATGGTGCTTGATTTGTTCCTGGAGTGAACCTCCAGCTGCACTCCATTTAGTAAAAGACGAAGAAAGTCTGCACCATCTTTGTATTGTCTTTAACGCTTGAGACTCGAGACCTTTCTTCTTTGTTCCTTCACGTCGACCTGACACTGTTTTTCTTCCACTTTAAATGTCACAAAGAAAATTGCCACCCGATCCGGTGAAGTAATATTTCCAAGGCTGTTACATGACTGACCTGCACATAACTCCACCCTGAACAACTTCCTCAGCTCTGATCCATCATTGTTAAAAGAAGAAGCAAAGACTATCAAGCAATTACACGTTGCTGTGTTTTTGTTTTTTTTATAATCGTCCATTTTCCTGCTCTCAGCCTCCAGAGTGACGCACTGATGCTCTGCACGTGCATCAGCGTAACAATGTTAGTGATATGAAGTCATTTTGATTCCTTCTCCCTTTGCTCCATCATAACAATGATGGATTATGCTTTAAAAACAATATGTCTTAGGGAGTTGTCTCTGGTGCCACATGGAAAACAAATGCATGAATAATAAAATGTCCAAAGCCGCTTTGGCGTCTGTGGCAGTGACGAACCAGTGAGGAGGAATGAGCCAGAGGCAAAGTTTTACTGGTGCTAGGCTGTATATGTTTGTTTTGTTTTTGATAACACATTTCCTACATTACCACATGCATTAGCCCCCCGCAATCTTTCCTCTTTTTAAAAACCATGCAACAAGTGGGAAACAGTCCAAACAGAGAGAGGAGGAGGAAGAGGGGGAGGAGGAGGAGGAGGTGGAGGT
>NW_019525183.1:318224-322694 GCF_002814215.2 Seriola lalandi dorsalis | reverse complement strand
GTGGGTGGGTGGGGGGTTTGTAGAAGAGAAAAGAGGAGGTGGGAGTAAGTTCTCTGGCTGCATGATTACAAAACGAGCAGAGAGCGAAAGCTAGCATAGTTACAGTGAACAGAAGATTGTGGATCAAAGGATAATTGAAAAGTAAAATAAGATGAAGAGAGAGAGTGTGTGTGTGTGTGTGTGGGATGAGAGCGTTCGGAGAAAGAAAGAAACAGCTGGGAGGAGAGCGCGTTTACTGTCTCCTTTCAGATTCAGATGTAATAAGGCAGTCTTTTGTAAGAGGAATAAAGTGGAGCGGGAAAAAGAAACGACAAAGAAAAACCTGAGGGAGACGAGCTACATCATGGGAACAGTGCTCACCACTACATGTCTCTAAAGTGCACCTGCACTGCCTTTTTTTTTTTTTTTGTCCTATTAGGTCTGGTCTCGTGTCCATTTTGTGCCGTCTGATTTCAGAGCTACAGTTCATGCAGGACAAAGTAAGATGGCTACATGTGTACCTGCCGCGAGAAAAACACAAGTGGTACTTGTATGTGGGAATTCAAAGTGACCCGTGTTTTGTCGTGATTGCTCACTTCTAATTAAATCAGCCGCTCTCTTCCTGTGCAGGCAGGGCGCCCGCTGTTACGTGGCTCATAATTGTAGCCTTGCTACCTGGCTGACCACCGGTGGATAGAAATCTCTCAGGAGACGCTGACAGTAATTGCGCTTTCGTTTGTTAGAACCGTGAGCTGTGATTACAAGCCTGGAAACACTATTGTTGCAGTGTCTTTGGTCAGTATCCAGGAAACCAGGCCACCAACACCCCCCACCCCCCACCCCCCCAATGGCCTCAGCCATAATTAATTCTTGAGTATGTAGCACAGATCTTCAATAGCTGCTTTCACAGGATTTGAACCCCTCTGCCAACCTAACAAGCCGGGCCGCTCTGAACATGACGGAAGATTTGGGTTCCTATTCCTCTCGCCGCCAGTGTGGCACAAATGAGCTGCTTGACAATCATTCAGGGAAAAGCAGCCGCCGTCCTGGAGTCCTTGTTACCCATTGTGTCTGGAAATGGTTGCTCAGCCAAGCACAACAACATCCTCCTCCATACTGTCGTTAAAGCCGCTTCTCGTAAAGCTCCTGCTTGGACACAGGCAGTCGGGACGACACAGGATGTGTTAAATGAAAAAGAAGTTTACAGACCTGATTGTCAGGGTTCTTTCTTTCTTTCTTTCTTTTTTTTGCTAATAACACAACAAATAGTCGATAAATGTTACATCTACATTTCTTTGACGCGAGACAAGTACAACACCGGTCCAAAGACATCTTCTTCTCCATCACCACCATCTCACTTCTTCAGATCTTCACACTCTTTAAGTCACATCAGAGAGGAGCTGAAGCTAAAACACCTTTTGAGAATTTAGAAATGTAAACGCTGCTGAAATGAGGATCTCACATCTTGGGGATGAGAGGCATTCACATACAGTAGCTACTACTATCCAGCATATAACACTTCTCCGATGAACCAACAGCAGCAACACATTCCACATGCACTTGTAGATTTTAGATCAACATTAAACTTCGGCGACACCAAAATTTTAAAATGCTAAACTTTGATCCCTCTTGAATCTTTTCCCCACATTAATAAACAGCTCTTGTAATCGCTTTCATATCAGTGTTGAAAAGGCCAGGAGATGACACCAGCGTGAGCACATTGGACCGGGCAGGTTTCATGTAATGCGAGCCGGTCGGCCACACGCATTTGAAGACGGAGGCGAGTTAACGGCTAACGAGATCACAGGAGGGGAAAAAATGCGGCGTGATGTGAGGAAAGAAATCTGAGAAATGCCAATTAGAGACGCCGCAAGCTGTCTAGTATTTTTCACGGTCTCTGTATCCTCCTGGAGTACCGCACAGCGGGACAACATTTAACACGTCAGAGTGGCTCCGGTGCAGGGTTTCACCTGCGACACACACACACACACACACACGCACACACACACATACGGTGCCTGTTACTGAGGCCGATCTGGGCTGGTGCTTGTTTGATGTCAGAACACTTAATTGTACAACCTTGATTTTTTTTAACGGGTGTTTTTGTAGTTCTGCTGTCGTCAGTGGAGATCATTCATATCCAGCAAACAAGACAGTGTTTCAAAGATCTCGTTAAAATGCAAAGAGGTTATTTTGCCCCAAAAAATTGGGATTCAAAGCGACTCAAAGTGCCTCATTGTCACTGAAGTGAGGGATCACAGTATTAACATCTCCTCAGAGATATGACCGACCACTGCTGTAACTTTTTTAAAATTTTTTAATTTTTTTAATGAGTTAATTGGCGTCTCGACCGGAAACAGAACGGCCTGTGTGTGGAGTCTGGAAACGGATCGGTGTCGTTGTTGACTGTCACACTGAGAGCACGAGGCGTGGGAATCTGTTTGGTTTCATTTCATTTCATTTTCTGCCTTGTCGCTTCCCGTTTTCGCACAAAGCCATATCCCAGTGTGTTTGACTCGATGACAGCTTCATGTAACACTGTAATCAATGTGTGCTATTTGTTTGTTTTTTTAGTGGTTTTCACCAGTTTCTACGCGAACCACATCTAATACTTTTTTAAGCAGCCTAGAGTGATTCTATAGGCCATTGTGCAGACTAGTTTAAAGCCACTATGTGAGGACTTTTTATGTGATTACAGCATTATTCAAATCATTGTCCTGCGGAAAACTGTGCATAAATTAATTTTTAAAAAAAACCTGATCCATTTAGACCCAAGAATAATTAAACCCAATCCCAAACGCTGTTAACTGCAGTACTGGCGTGATGGATCATCCAGCCGCAGCTGAACAGTGTAAAAATACATGTCATTTTCCCAGCACTTCACACTTCTCACATTTTACACCCTGTGATGATTATGATAGCTGATAACAAGTCTGCCTGGATCCACTCGAGTATCAGACGTATTGACCCACAGAGACCTGAGACCAGCGGTGGAAAATACCCACTCAAGGGCGTTCTGAGGCACTTTACTGACGGATTTTTAGATTTCTACGTCTACATTTCACAGGGAAATCTTTTTAATTAATTTTATTCTTTACATTAAAAAAAACATGATAAGCTTGTCAAATATGCATTATTAAAGACTTAACCATTTATTTAAATACTGTCTGAGGCCCAATAAGGTCACGTTTTTCATCGTGTTGTGACCTCTCAGACGGATCCTGTGACTCTTTGGAGGGGCCCATAGATGTGGAACCAGTGGAATAAACTACCCAGTGTATATAAAGGAGTTAAAACTGGCTCCACCTCAAACAGCTACAGCACTAAAATGGTCCATGCACATTGATGCATCAGTTTTAAACTCTAATAAAGTCATATATGATAATATATTAGTCTTTCTCTCTTTTTACTTTTGATACTTGAAGTATATTTAGCTGATAGAAGGAGTGGAGTGGTTTTACAATGTGGTATAAGTACTTTTACTTTAGTAACGGATCTAAATATTTCTTCCACCACTGCCTTAGACCTGCAGCAATACAACAGGACCTTACCTGACCTGATTAGACCGGGTCTTGCTTCCTGGGAACTAATTGGACCAGTGAAGCCCTCCAGTGCCGGATCTATGTTTCTACCACAGTTGCTTTTTTTTTTTTTTAAAGATATAAAGCACCACTGCGTAGTAAAGTCAGAAATCCTACACATAGTGGCTTTAAAACCATTTACCCTGTTAACCAATACCCTCATTCCCACCTTTTCATTTCAAGTAGTCGGCAAAGGAACGGAAGCTGAAAGCCCCACCGCGTTTCTGACCCTTCTTGAGGTTCGATGCACCTCCGTCTACAGTATCTGCTGCTCCATGTAAACACTGACTGCTACCATGCTGCTCGGACGCTAGCATGCCTCCCCATGCTCTCTTCCATGCTGCTACAAACGGGGAATGTGCGAAAGTCTTTCTGGTTTCAGCTACACGCTAATATAAATGCCAAAGCTCTTCGTTTTGACACGCGGACTCTAGAAATCGTAGCAGTAATAAGGGGGAAAGAAAAAACAAAAACAAACAAATTGTCAGACGGAGAGGTAGAAAAAGAAAAAATCTGTTCTGTGTCTGTACAACAAACGGAGCTGGATAATCACTAGTGCTTTGTGTGTGCAGGATAATAAAACACTTAATGAATAGATAATAAAGGAATACTGAAAAGACAAACATGCTCTAAGCTATGTGGTCTCAAAACGGATATATAGTTTATGATCAGAATTAGAGACAGATCAGTGGGTGTGTTCATTCACTGAAAATTGTACGCTTAGTGCAGACGGTCCAATGCCAAATCTTAATGAATTGATCGATGACTAAGCATCCCACTGAACCATCAGTGTTTGCTGTTTCAAGTGTTCTTCAGCCTGATGTTTGCAGATGTTTCTAATCTGTTTTTTTTTTTTTTTCACTCAAAGATTGAATCGAAGTGGTCGATTTCGTGTGTGTTGGGGGGGGGG
>NW_019525183.1:308977-318204 GCF_002814215.2 Seriola lalandi dorsalis | reverse complement strand
GGGGCCACTAGCGAACAAGCATACCTGACAACGGAAAACAGGAAGGGGGGAAAAAATAAAGGGCCTCATTCTTACAGATTGTCACAGAAAAATACCGGTGAAGACGACATTTTTTTTTTGTTTGTTTTTTTTGTTTTTGTTTATATTGTTAAGAAGTCATTTTGTCTCCATTATGAGGGCATGCCACTGTCCCTGTTTCAAAACATCTGGCTGGCACTGACCCGTCTTCTTCTTCCTCCTCTCTTCTCCCGCCACCGCCAGCCGCAGCGCTCTGTCCCTCCGGCCCTGCCCCTCAACACCCGATCCGTCCAATAGGGAGAGAGGTGAGGCGGGGACGTGCGGCCCCACTGCTGACCAGTCAGAACTTGAGCTGTTGTTTGTTTTTGTTACCTTTTTTTTAAGTTGTAGATTTGTTATTTGAGAGCGCAGCAGTGGGGCGGGTCTCTGGCTTTTCCTGGCCTCTGGTCAGGCCAGAGGAGGGCGGAGAAAGGGGTGGGGGTGGGGGGGTTATGTCTCCTCCTTGTCGGGTTTGCTGACTGGTTTGCCACCGTTCATGACCACCGGTTCGCTGGTTGTGCTTTTGGACGGCGGGCCCCCGGCGAGTTTGGGCACCGCCTCCCCTACATCGTGCAACGAAGGCTCTCGGTACATCGCAACTGGAGGAAGGGAGGGAGACAAGAGGGAAAATGATTAGAAAATATACATAAATAAAACCCTGGTTTGTGTATTTATACATATATATGTATATGCATGTAGAGTGTGTTACCTTCTATAGGTTTAGGCAGGAAGTGTGCAGCTGGTTTGGTCTTTTTAACCCTGTTGCCCTTCATGGCCTGTCCCTCTTTATTGAGGCCCAGAAACCAGGCCCGGCCCGACTCCTTCTGTCTGTAGAGCATAGAGCTGTAGATCACATAGTAGTTCTCAAACACCGACTCCTTAAACTTACACTCTGCTGTAAACAGTTCCTGGAGAGAGAGAGAGTGAGAGAGAGAGGGAGAGAGAGACACACACACAGAAACAAAAAGAAATCAGTCATATTATTGAAATAATTGAAGTTGACGCATTAAACCTGTAGAACTGGAGCAATTTCTCTGGTCTGATATAAAAATAAATAAAATAATGAAAGCATATTGAGCAGCTACAGACCAGGAGGAGCAGCATCACTCTGATTGGATGATGTACCCCCCCCCCCCCTTCACTCTCTCTGTATACACAAACCAAAAAAAATAAAAATGTGATTGATTCTGGTGACACAAAGCCCCGACGATCTCACCCTCCCACCCACATCTGCTCTGCTGTTATGTGTCAGAAGCCCAGCGCCTCCAGCGGAGCATATTTCAGCACAGAAACAAGTGTCATGGTTTTCCCATGGCAGACACTTTTTGTTAGTTTTGTTTGGACTTTTCTCACTTCCTGTATTATTTTGTAATCGGTTTCCTTGTGTCTCTGTGTTTTTGCTTCTTGTCTTGGTCCTGTTTCTGTGTGGTGATTGTCTGCCCCGCCCTAATGTGTTTCACCTGTGTTCAATCACCCTGGCCTCCCTTGTGTCTATATAGTCTTAGTGCTTCCCTTTGTCTGTTGATTTCTGGGTTTGTCCTCGGTCTGTTCATGTTGCCTGTTCCTGTTTCTTGTTTAAGTTCCTGTGCTTCACCAGTGTTGTGTAAGCTCTTTCGGTTAAATAAACCTTTTGCACCGTCTCCCAAGTGTTGGCTGCATTTTGGGTCCCGCGTTACCCCTCAAACCCTGACAACAAGGTGTTATTCTTACTGGGAGGAAAAAAAACGGTCTCTCCCCCCGGTGTCCGCTCACACTCCTGAGCCACAGAAAGTACAATCTGACAGAAAGCATTCTTCGTTTGAGGAGGTCGGACTCCGGCCGCAGCTTCCCAAGCAACAGTTGCGTCTAAAAGCTTTCTCATGTGGGCTGCAACTAATGACTATTTTTCATCATCACTTTCAGTCAGTAAAATATCAGAAAAATCTCCCACTGTTTGAGGTGACATATTAAAATAGCTTCTTTTAATCCAAACAAAAGGAAATATTTTGCTTATCATAGTATCATAGTAGTTGTTGATTAATTTTCTGCCTCTCAGCTAATCAGTTAAGGGAGCACTTTTTTTTCCTAGGCTTTTAAGCATTTAAGTGTCTTCATTAGGCAGTTTCCCTTTTTACAGTACGTGCAGTACATTATTATTTTCTCTTAATATTTGGATCAAGTTAAATGAAACTTAAATAAGCCTTGTAGGGAGATGGGATTCTTTTTCAGCCATTATACCACAATAACGAGTGAAGTAAAACAGCTTTGTATATATGCAATAGATGACTGCAGAAAATCTACGTCTGCACTTTGTCTTTGTTCACTGGTTTTCAAACTGTGGTCTGGGGTTCTCAGGGTTCTCAGGGTTATCAGTCCCCAAAGACACCAAACATAGTTGAGATTCAACATTATTTAAAGCTGCATCGATTGCCTTTTTTTTCTCTTTTCTTTTTTTTTACCATTTCGGGGGCAACAGAACATGATAAAAACACATCTCTCAACATATTATCACCTTTATGAAGTTGTTATGGCAACCTCCACATCTGGCAGACACGGAGCAACATTCAACCGGATGATTCATTTTTTTCTTTTTAGCTTCTCTTTCATCAGTTCATCTTGTTTTCACTTTGAATTGGTGCTTGGCAGAAATCTCTGCATCTCTGTGGATTCCTCACACATTGCCCATTACAGACACTAATTGATTGATTGGTAATATAAACATATTGATTAATGCGGCTTTACTGTAAGTAACCCTGTTGTGATTTCTGCTGTAATGTTCTAATCAGAGCATTTACTGTATCTGCATCTTCCCGTCTGTAGGGAAATATGTTTATCGAACAGATTTCATAAAGGAAATCTTGTAATCTTTTAGCATACAATAACGTGCACATTTCCTCATTGAGGCATCTGCTGAGGAAATGAAAAGCACTAGTGTTAATAAACCAGTCCTCATATGGCTGCGGAGGCTCCTGCCAACCCAAACAATCACCCCCAAGGTCCCCAGACCCCAGATTGGGAAGTGTTTGTCTAGACCGTCTCTTATTGGTTGTTGAGGGCCTCTTGCCAGAGCCACAGACACATTGTCATTCAGCTCAGGTCTGTCGGTCCGAGTCTCATAGCAACATGAGGAAGAGAGGCGACACTGTAGCCGTGGCAACCAACCAGCGCTGAGAGGGAGGGGTCAGTGTGTGTGTGTGTGTGTGTGTGGAGGGGGGGGGCTGCAAGAGTGACAGAGAGAGATACACACACAAACACTTGCATTGGTTATTTAACATAATGTGCTATATCTCATGCTCCACCACATCCACTCATGCTAACATAGGAAGACACTTAATAAAGGTAGGACACACATACACACACACACACACACACACACACACACACACACACACTTGTGGCTCCAGGGGATGAATGGAGGGAGGTGCAGGAGGGCTTGCTGGGATATGAAATGTGACTAAATGATTGGTTGGCAACAAAACAAGACAGGTGATAATGAATGAATGCTCTATTTATTGGCGATGTCGGTGACACGAAAACAAACACACCACCGCAAATCAAATTTTCTCCTTTGGCAACCATGGCTTCGATTTGTATTAACAGCACCGTTCTCCTCTGTGGAGTTTTAATATTTTTCATTCCCGGCTTAAATTAATTTATAATACATATATTTAGTCTTGACCCTGCACCCCAGATTCATTATTCATTTGTTAAGGGGGATGATTTTTGCTGGTGTGCAGAGGCCGGTGCCAGACGTGGCTTATTAATGTTGGTCAGCGAGGTCATACATCATTTAATGCTGCCTTTAAAATAAAAAAGATGCTTCATGTCTCGTCTGGAGAAGCAGTGTTTATCCCCGAGAGAAAAAGTGAACCGAGAGTTACTTTAGTTGAAAACCTCACAGCCTTTAACAGGTGAGTCATTTCAACGGCGCTCCCTGCCCGAATGTGTTTCTGTCGTCATTTCTAAACAGCCATGTTCACAAGCTGCCCACAGAAAGAAGACGGGGAGAAAGAATGAATGAAAGAATTGGAGGGTGGGGTGGAGAGGGTTTGGAAATTGGGACACGAAGGAGAGAAGGGAGAATAAATCACCCAGTGAGGAGGACGACGCCTCCTGATTGGAAAAACAGCAGGGGATTCTCTCTCTCTCTCTCTCTCTCTTACCCTCTCTTCCTTCTCTTATCTTTGTGTTTCTCTCATCTCTCTCCTCTTTTCCCTCCCTCTGTCATTTCTCTGTGCTCTGCAGAGATTTCGTGGAAGTGAACACGCTGCACTCATGCATGCGCGTTGCTTGTGCTTTTTCGAATTGCGCACACATACGTACACGCTGAATCGGTGCAGTTTTTCAGACGGCTGTAATCAGACGGACAAGAGCTTGTAAAATATCCTGCTCCAAAACAGACTCAGTTGATACAGGCGGCACTTTGTCCTTCTTCCATTGAACACCTAAAAATATGGAACTCAAAAACACAGTGGGAAAAGCAATCTCAACTCTTGGCACAACACACGGCTGCGCTAATAACAAAACTTGGCAACCAGCTGCCCAGTGCTGCCACAACTTGACTGCTGGCCACTGGGAGCTTCCCAGTAAAATCCCATCCACAGCGCAACAATAACCTATTGTGAATAATAACTGTTTCCAGGGTCTTTGTAGTTTACCAAAGCCTTTAATCCACAGGCAATCAGGAGCATGTCTTGTTAAAGGGAGCTGGATTAGTGGCATCAAATATCCTGTGAAGTCAGGACAGAGAGTTCAGGCTTGTGACCCGGTGACCGGGGAAGCTGCCGAATGACTGACGCCACAGGTCTGACTCCACAGGTTCATGCTGATACTTAACTGCTAACATACACCTCCTCAAAAAATGTAGCTACGCAACAGGGCTATGGAAACCACAAGGTCAGCATCACAAGATCCCAAAAATCTTCACAACCAAATGACAAAACACATCTTCTGCTGCTGCCCATGGTCCAAAACCACCAGTAGTCAGTGTATAAATAGGGCTGCACAATTATTTGAAATATAATCAAAAATGCAGCAAAGGGCCACGGGTCGGATTCAAACCCAGGCCTCTGCGGTAAGGACGGAGTCCTAATACGCGCTCTACCATGTGAGCCACAAGGCGCCCCTTATCTATATTCTTTATGGAATATTTATCACATTTCTTTTTGGTGAAAATCCTGAAATAATGTCAATCGGTGCTGCAGCTTTAAACCTGGACAGAAGTTGTGTTTTTTGTGTTTTTTGATGCAGGCCATTCTACAAAGAAGTTCATCATCAGATCTGCAGTGTTGAAGCAGTGTTGTATCTTTATAAGGTTGTGTGATGTGGATCAAATCAACATAACAATATTAATATTTAATTCATATTTAATAAGATCAACTATGTTCGTTTAATTAAGGTTAAAACGACATAAAAATGTGTTTGAGTATTGAAAATGACAACGTTTTATTGTTCATAAATATGGAGAGGTGTCGTTCAGATTTATTCCTCCTCATGAAATGTGTTGGTGCAGTCGCTCTACTTGTAACATTACTTATAGCGACGAAGCTCAAGGAGGTTGTTTTTCATCCCTGTGCGCGCGCGTGTGTGTGTGTGTGTGTGTGTGTGTGTTCGTGCATGTCTGTTTGTGTGCACTGCTCAGTGAGTGGGTGTGTTTGTTTCCAACACCAGTTATTATCACAGCGCTAATTACCCAGGGGAATTGTGGGTAAACAAATCATTCTAAAGAAAGGAAGTTCAGAGAGGAGAAGAAGAAGAGGAAGAGGGAGGAGGAGGAGTGGAAAGAAAAGTGTTAGAACATGAAAACAAAAAAGAGTGAGGTGCGTGGTAAGAGAGGCGGTATGAAAGGATGTCCTCCAGCCCAGACACTCTCAATCAAAGCAGTTAATCTGACTCCGATCACAGCGCGTCAGGAACGCCACGGTGTACCTCAACCACCTGCACACCCTGTCCAATTACTCTGTCAGGAAAACGTGGCTCTTAATTGGATCAGGTGTGTTCGAGCTGGAGCAACAACTCGCAGCACAGGTAAACACGCAGAAGTGGTGGGTTGTATTAGGAGAGACCTTCTGTTAAATATTAAAACGTCATGAGCGAGGTAGACGTTAGCATGCATCAGTTATGTCGAGCAAAGGGTGCTGATTGTGATGTGGTGCTTGAACGTTACCATGATTCATGGTGCAGCATCTTTTGAAAAGGCTCCACAGTAACTCATTCATTCTCAAACAGAAAGTGTGTGTGTGTGTGTGTGTGTGTGTGTGTCTCATGACTCACGTGGCTAACATTTATCCCCTCTGCCACTCCTCCTCCTTCTCATCTTTGTGGATGTAGACATCACAGGGCTCGCTCTGTCTGAGTGCTGTACCGACTGTGTTATGAATGGAGGCACACGCCTACGTACACAGACGTGTGCCAGACACACACACACACACAGCCACATACATATAGCACACACACCCCTGTGTTTGTTGAAAGCATGATGTAGCTCAGAAAGAAGAAGAAAGGCTCTACAAGTATTAGATATATATAACTATATTTTAATACATATTTTTTGTATGTGAACTCAATTTATTGAATTTATTATGAAGATTAACCTTATAATCTTACCACCATATGTGTGTGAGATCTCTAGTGCTGAATCAGATGTCTTTGAATTAACACAATGCTGTGTTTTTAATAAAAGCTGTGCGATTTTATTTATCTTCTTCATCTCCTACTAGATTTCATTTCAGCACCAGGAGCTGTCCACACTGCGGTGATTTACACTGCTACATCTGTCCAGCTAATGTTTTAGAGCAAAGGAAAATGGTTTTAGTGGAGGGCTAGATTTGACCGCAGGCTATTTGCCGAACCCCTCCGGTACTTTCAGATGTTTCTGTGACCTGGTACGTAAAAGGAAGGAGAGGCAGAAAGAGGAGATAAAGTATCAGCAAACAAACAAGAGGCGCAACAAGAGGATGAGAGAGATGGATTGAGGGTGGACTTGAATTGATGGTTTTTGGGCTCCCAGGGCCTCTCCGGCAGACAGACCGGGGCTCTAACAGTCTGAGTCAGAGGAGCTGGCATGAGGGAATACATTTCCATTTCTAATCTTGGCTGGTGGACTGTCAGCACTATTCACATTTCAAAAACAAGCTGATTTTTTTTTTGGGGGGGGGCACTGCTGTATACGAGCCTCAGTCATGATCTCAACGTGTCTGATGAGCGTCTCTTTGGAGAATAACAAGTCGTCCTCGACAGGAAAGCTTTTGAAACAATGTTCATTTACATTATTTTTATCCCAAACGTAATATCATCTCACCTTATTCTTCTAGCAGTAGTAGGAGTAGCAGTAATTGTGTGTGTGTGTGTGTGTGTGTGTGTGTGTGTGTGTGTGTTCCAGGAAATGTGCAACAATCTTATTGGATAAGTCAATTTCCTATTACACCTCTCAGCTGACACCCTGACAACTACACCTATCCACACACTCTCTAACACACTCTTGCCACTCATGCACACACACACACACACACACACACACACACACACACACACACACACACACACACACACCCAGTCTCAAACTCATCAGCACTTTTTTTTTTTCTCCCCACTTTCCCCTGCATGCTCCATAATTATCACATAGCAGCTCATTGCACACTGTGCCATCTGTTAGCTGGCACGCACACACACGCAAGCCCACACGCGTACACGCACCACCGTGCACATGCACAACCACACACTGCCAGATGCTTGGGATCTGGGATTAATAAGACAGTCCTACCATGTATAACTAAGTTTGCAGCATATCATTAACAATTTGCAATAAGAGGATGAAGAATCTCATTAAGAGCAGAGAAGCAAATTTAGGAACAAGCTCAGAATGAACTTTTCTCTGTCACATGGAAACTGCACCATACAAGGAAATGTCCTAAATTTATATTTTATTAAAGCATTGCAGAATTATCTTCACGGTAATAAGTTGCTATATTAACAAAAGTATGAAAAACACAGGGAAAACTAACATTCCTGTGTCTCAGTCTGCCAAAATCCTGCATAATGTAGCTCTGAAGCAATGAATTAAAAGCAAATAATGGAGTGATTAAATAATAATCTATTAATAATTTAGTCAAATTATAATAATAATAAAAATAATGAATTAAAAATACAGGGCATATCTTCAATAATCTTCAATAAAGCACCATTGAATTGAATTAGTACTTTGATAACTGACTGAAGCTTCTCGTATTTTCTATTGTTGAGTGTATTTGGGTTTGAGTTTGAAAGCATCACCTTGAGCTTTGGAAAAATGGAAGCTGTGTAATGTTTCTTTTTCTTTTTTTTTCTCTCCTGCTCTGTTACGACCACATGATTGATTCCTGAGTTGAATTACCAACAATTATAAAGATCTCAGCGTGTCAAACTTTGATAAGATTCGCCTCGTTAATATTTCACTCGGAGATGAAGAAGCTATGACATCTGTGTGAACGGCCCCTCTTCAGTGAGACGCAGACATTCATCCCGGCTTTTGAACGCATCGCATAGGATGAGAAATCAATTGTGATATTCAAGACTACACACTATCATGTTTGTCCATTAGACACGGATACAAAAACAGGATCAAGGAGATACCCAACATACACAACATCTCAAACTTGTGTCCACTTCCTGACACCTCCACAATAAAAGACAATCCAAACTGTTGCCAATATGTCAGTTGGAAAGTCTGCGTGATCCTGACCAGAAGACAAAACTCGTATCACCGCGGGCGCCATCTTTACCGCACGCTACACCTGCCAGGACCCTTTTGCAGCATCCAGTTAAACATCAAGCAGCTGTGACATCAGGATAAATGAGACCTGCTGTATGTAATTCATATATATGTTATCATGTAGCTGCCTGCACATCAGTCAGAAAGCTGGAACATGATCAAACATCCACACTTTCCCTCTACGCAGCTTTACAAGGGATTTCTACTCTGTGTGTGTGTGTGTGTGTGTGTGTGTGTGTGTGTAGGGGGGAACTCCCCCTCTTCAATTATTTACAGGCAGCCCTCATGCATCTGTGACTTTCAGCGACAGACTGAGAAAGCCCAGCAGAGCAGCACAGATCTCCTTTCTTTCTCTCCTCTGTCTTTTTCCTTTTCTGTATAAAACTGTGTCTCTCTCCATCTCTTTCTTCTTCTGTCCAGAATCTTTTACTCCTCGTTTCAG
>NW_019525183.1:307519-308927 GCF_002814215.2 Seriola lalandi dorsalis | reverse complement strand
CATACTGTCGAGCAACTCAAGATGTATGCATCGTGTTGTTAAGCATTTGAAGAGTATGCCCCATCTCTTCTCTGTACGGCGGCCGACTTTTACTGTGAAAGGCCCGAAACAGTCTATGCCTGTGGACCAAAAGGGGGGCTTGAATAGTCTGAGACGGGCCGGAGGAAGGTCTGCCATTTTGGGAATGACTGGATTGGCTCTCCATTTCTGACAGTCTTGACACTGGCGTTGATGCCGACGAATAGCTTGGCGACCACGCAGGATCCAGTACTTGCGTCTCATTTCTGCCAAGACACGCTCAGGGCCTGGGTGAAGCAGTTTCACATCATAATGCTTTATAATGAGTGTGGTTATTTGATGTTTTGGATCCAATATAATAGGATGGATGTTGTCATAGTCAAGGGTCTCCACTCTTCGAAGTCGACCTCCCACTCTGATAAGGCCAAGATCAGGGTCATATTCTTGAGACAGGGGAAGTAGTTTGCTACTCTTTGGTATGGATTTGCCAGTTTTAAGAGCATTAAACTCCTCAGGGAAGCAGTCTATTTGGGCCCTTTGCAGAAGATGCCTCTCTGAGTTTATATAGCTTTGAGCTATGTTTGAGTTATGATTTGCATCTGCCGCCCCATAAAACATACTCTTTTCCTTTACTAGTTCATCCCAACTGTTGTACTTACTCAGGTCATCAGGAAAGTCATTTGACATGACTGTGCCACAGAACATGGCTTTCCTGAGTTCTTCAACAGGCTCTGATTCAGCTGCCACACATGGATTGGCTGGCCAACAGTTGGTATTCAGTAAAAGGAATGGGGGGCCTTGGCTCCATCTGTGTTTCTGAGAAAGCTCTAAGAGGGTTTTGCCCCGTGTTAGGTCATCAGCTGGATTATTCTTCGAGTCAACATATCTCCAGCTCTTTGTGTCAGTCAGAGTCTGAATCTCCGCTATTCTTGTCCCAACAAACACCTTGTAGCGACAGGAATCGGATGTTAGCCATGACAGGACTGTTGTGGAATCTGTCCAGAGGGTCACCGATTGTAGAGGAATAGTGAGTTCAGATCTGAGAAGGTTAGCCAGCTGGGCACCAGAGAGGGCTGCACATAATTCCAGGCGAGGGATAGATAGCTTTCGTTTAGGGGCTATACGAGACCTGGCCATGATGAAGCTGACATGGGTGTGTTCATGTTCGTCTTTAGTCTTAAGGTAGGCAACAGCACCATACACACGTTCAGAGGCATCACAAAATACCTGCATATGGGATTCTGAAGTAGCTGCGTTGGTACAAGGGGGCAGATAACAGCGAGGAAAGTGAATGTCAGGGAGATTTTTCAGTTCCTTCTCCCATGCTTGCCATTTCTCCAACAAGCTATCTGTTCTGATGAGGTTATCCCATCCTCTCTCCTGCTTCCAT
>NW_019525183.1:252828-307469 GCF_002814215.2 Seriola lalandi dorsalis | reverse complement strand
TTTTTTTTTTTTTTTTCATCATTTGTCCTGGCCTCACCTTTTATTCTCCTCACCTCTCTCTTTCATTTCCCTCCTTTTCATCTCCTCTCCTCTCCCCTCCCACCCATTTCTACCCCCCCCATCCTCTCCCCCTATCACCTCTCCTTTTCCTGTCTCCTCCTCCTTTCCCCTCCTCTCTGTCGTCTCCACCCAAAAAAAAGGAAATGAAGGGGAGGAAAGAGGGATGATGTCAGGTAGAGGAGACATCAGAGGAGGAGTGTGAACTCTCTCAGCGTGGAAATAATTCATATTCTACTCCTCCACTCCTTCTCTCCATCCACTTCCATATTCTTCTGTGTCATTCTGTTTGCTTTTGTTTCTCTGAATCTTTTAGCTCAGGGAGGAAATGCTTCTGGAAAGTTGTCAGTTAAACGCATTATAACTAACAATTAACAAATAATGAAGTAATTAATGTTTCTACTTGTCCATAATGTGACAAATGCTTCACTTGAATCCATTAAAAGCTATTTATCTCTGCTTTGTCTAATGAAGCTGTCTCCAGGTTGAGGTCTCTCACATTGTCCTCTGACATGAAAAAAGCTTTTCGTGTTATTATGTGCTGCTTGCTCCGTGTTCTCGGCTCAATCAAAAAAACTCAGCTTTTCATCAGAACCACAGAGAAACTTCATATCATTCTTTATTTGTCCAAGGCTCCCAGTTAACTTCTGACATGCATGTTGATTGAATTTCATTTCGTTTGTCCCTCAAATTCTCCCTTTTTAAACGCAATTGTATAATTGAGAGCTACTGTTTGACTGCACCTGCAGCAAAGGTACTTAATGTTACTGTGCACAAGAGCTGAAATGCAGAGCATGACACGCAGATAAATCAATCATCACCATCGTTTGCCTGTTGTTTTTTTTTTAATAATTAATAAAAGACACACATCAACTTCAAATGTTTGTCCTTGCTCTCGTACATGAAGCAAAGCAGAGACTCTTTGATATTTTTTTCTATTTGCCTCTTATTGAAATCCTGAAAAGATCAAAACCAAACACCTGGGACCTGGATGATCATCACACGTTCTGCAGTGAAGTCCCACAGTTTTCTGCGATCAGATAGTCTTATGGTTAAGCAGCCCCACCCACCCCACGACATGCAGCTTCTGTCCAGCGCCCATGCTCACATATACAGTATACTGCGTGTGTGTGTGTGTGTGTGTGTGTGTGTTGTGCGCGCTCACCGAGGAGTAGAGGTGACCCTCTCCGTTCATGGCGATGTAGAGGCCGGTCTTCACTGATTGGATGGCCACGACTCTCAGACCCACAGGAATTAAGTTAAACAGAGCTGAGGACCAAAAACAACAAGACAAACTGAGTGTTGTGTGTGTGTGTGTGTGTGTGTGTGTGTGTGTGTGTGTGTGGTTATTTGGTTTTGGTTGTTTTTTATATTTATTTAGAGCCTCCTTTCTCCTTTGGCTCCTGACACTAATATCACCTATGCTGGAAGATATTATCTTCTCCATCTCCTCTTGTCTACACATCTTAGTTGCACTCCATTTCATTAGCATCGAACTCTGCGTCCAACCTCCCCACGCTTTCGTTTCTGTCACATGCGGCGTTGACGGCTGTAGTAACACGTAACATTTATCCGACTGAAACGAGCAATTTGCAGCTTGTTTGTGCAAAAACCTTCCGAGAGGTTCGGCCAAAGAAAATGACAATGTCCTTGAATTGAGGCCGATTGTATATTTTGACCGAGATAATTTAGTACATGACATTTCAATATCAGCTCGGGCTCGGGCTCGGGCTCCCGTCAGGTCAGTGTTATTTGAAGAAGAGCAGTCGGTGACGATAAAGGAACAGACCACTGATCACACCCTCATAGCCTTGGGCTGGTATTTTAAAAGGCAGTGCTTGTGTCACTGGTGTTTTCTTTTCTAAATCCTTTCCTGTCATTTAGTTCTTCCATTTATTTCACTCATAAGATGTGAAATATTTTTCTTTTTCCCCCTCTAAAGGAAATATTTTGAGGCCGTAATTGTAAAAAGTCAAGCTTCCATATCCATGGGGCACATCAGCAATTGATTGAGAAGGGGAAAGGGTGGGGGGGGGCAACCCCTCTGTAACCTGCATGTGTCTTATTATTACAGAGGTATTGATTAGCCTCACTGACAAGCCCGCACAGTCCAGCTGTTACGACAGAAATGATGTCGAACTACATTTAAGGCAAGCCCGGCCTCTCTCTGTCTCGCCGCGTTGGTGAATTTCCAAGGTAAATGCTGTGACTGTTTACCTGCTGGTTGTGAAGCACGAGCCTCTTAAAGCGTCACATATTTGTCTTCTTAACCCTGGTGTCGTCCAGCCTTTCAGACAGTGTGGCTTTTTATTTCTGTCTGTTTTTTTTTTAGGAAACCTTCACTTGTGGACTTTTGATATATAAACGTGTGTTCCTCTTTAAGGTTATTACAGTATTTCCAGTAGCTGTTGTCGGCTCTTTCTGCCCCTCTTTGATAAAAACTGCTTCTTTTGTCCTTCCAGTGTTTCTTACCTGCACCTTTCTTTTGCGTTGTGTGGATCTTGAGATTCACTCTCTGTCTCATTTTAAGGGATGTTTTCATCAATTATTGATACTGTAATTTTCTCAGGTGTTCGTGACTTGACTCCTGTCTCGTCTGGCTGTGGCTGCAGCATATAGATGTTGTTGTTTCCCGCTGTGAGCTTGATGCCTGCCTTTGAAATCTCCTGCTCTGCAGATTTCTGCCTCCACAGCAGTGTGTTTCTCTCAAAAAAACAATGTCCCAGATTCTCTGGATAATCCACAAACCTCACTGTCAACAGTTTTTTTTTTTTTGTTAGTGGAATATTTTGTCAGTCTCATGCTTGTGTCAAACAGTGAGCGGATTAGCTTACACAGCTTCTTTCCGCACGGTTATCTTAAAACATGCTTAACTCTTTCATTTAGTTTAATTGTCTGAGATCAGCTGAACATGATGAGCGAGTGATATCAAGGATGGAGGAGTTGTCATGACAGCTTGAATCGAAGACTACTGTTTATTTCCTGGAGCCACTGCAACACTTTAAAGGGCGTTGCTTAGAGAAGTGTGGGCTGACACGGTTGATTTAAAGGAAATATACACATTCATACTAGTGTGTAATTGAGATATTATAAAATCGAACACAACAATGACCTGTAGTGAAGGCCGTGGCAGCGCATGTGCTGTTTAGGACCTCACGCCCTGCTGGTTTCCTTTCTAATCAACGGTTGCACTGATATTGTCGTTAAATCTCTCTGAGCAACCGGCGTTTCCCGTGTCCAGGGTTGAGCAGGAGAAATTGATCAGAAGTACACCTGCAAGTAATCATCCTCGATAAATATCACACTTTCTAAACCACTGTCGCGCTCGTGCACAGGCTTCATTAACGTTGAGGATATGCACCCAGCTGATTATAGACGGCAACAACCGCTCTCTTTAACGCTTGCAGGAAAATGACACCGGTGTCGCCTCCCCGCTGAACGTGGCTCTGCCAGACAAAGTGAAAGCTTGGCAACAAGTGCGAGTAAATTTTAAAATGGTGGCGTGTAGACATTTGCCAAAAACTGATGCGAAGACATAAATAAATAACTTGTAGTAAACAAGTGGCTGCAACAGGCGTTTGGCAGAGCGGCCAGCTCAGCCGGAGTGGAGAGGACACTTTGGGCCAGTGAGAGACGCCTGCTGTCGTTATTACCAATTAGCATTTTGATTTTCTCCATGAGTGGCACATTAGAATATTGCAAACGGCAACATTTATCAATAAGCTGTCCATCTGCAGCTCCTCCCTGAAGGCTGTGTTGGGCGCAGAGGTCCAATAAACACAGCCTTCAGAAAATGAAATCCTTTGAGCAGCCACTTGTCGCGTTCGGTCGAACGGTTGGCGTCCACCCTGAAAACACGCTGCCTGTTAGAGCCATTATGAAAACACCATATATATTTTTTCCCATCTAAACCAACATTAAAAATGACTCAGTAAATTAGTAGTATAAATACTACAACATATAACCGCAACAGGTCGTGTATGGAGTCTACGAGTGTGTGTGTGTGTGTGTGTGTGTGTGTGTGTGTGTGTGTGTGTGTGTGTGTGTGTGTGTGTAGTGGGTCTACTCACAGGAGTTGGTGCTGTCGTCTTTGGTCCCGTCCAGACTTCCATCCTGGCCCATCTGGAGATAGAATCCCTGTCTGCAGAACAACCTGGTCACTATGCCCTTCAGCTGTGGTTCTACATGACACAGACCAAGAGAGAGCGAGAGGAGGAGTTGAAGCGAATTCCCCCTTTTTCAAATCGGGACATGCTTCACGCCGTCGGCCTCAGCAGAATCATTTATATGCGATTTATGTACAAATGCGTCGCCCTGATTTCAATTTGCACACACACACACACACACACATACGTTGAGACGGCACGTTGGAGATACAATACAGTTTGGCATTAAAGACGTACAACCTGCTGCATCCTGGGGGATTTCCTCTGGAGAGACTAGTCAAGCACATCCAATCCATTACAGGATTCTTGGACTAATCCTTCCTCCGCCGTCATTGTTCCACTCGAATGACGTTGATGAATTCTTTCCGAAGCTTTTGATAGTAAAGAGCCGCCTTACAGTGGCTTTGAAGCAGCCGCATCCTGTTTACTGTTTACCTATTAACCAGCATGTTGCTTGGTGTGATTCCCTTTCCCAAAAAACTTGGATAAATGTGTGGACCTCTCGTGTTTTCTCCACATTATAAAGCTCATCTCTAATAGAAAGACAGACACGGCTTCACTGTACTTAAAAATGCATGTTATTGCCACAAATGATTGGATTCTGACAAATCGACAATGCTTGAAAATGCAGATGTTTTGCTTTTGCCAGTTTGGTTCTTGCAGTCGAACAAGAGATGCCTGAAATGAAACCAAGCGACTAAAGAAAGAGAGCGAGAGAAAGAAGGAGCGATAAAGGAGAAGGGAGGGAGCCGAGGGACTGAGTCATCGGAAGACTTTTGGACAAAACAAAGTCTGACTCGACCTGGATGAGGTGATATAATGGAGCATCCTCGGCAGGTACAGACAGGCTTTTATTTTTCCGTCCTCTCATCACCCCATACTGCTGCAGACGCAGCGCTTTTATTATTTATTTTCACACACACACTTACATGTGACCACACCCATTCTCACATCAGTGACTTCGCCTCCGTCTGCACCGGCTGCGAGCAGGGTGGGAATCCCCTTTGAACATGTGTGTGTGTGTGTGTGTGTGTGTGTGTGTGTGTGTGTGTGTGTGTGTGTATAAAGGTATACCCTAATGGATAGAGACGGAGAAAAAAAAAGGAAAGAAAAGCAAAGACTGACCCAGTTTATGAAGAGTGTGACAGTGTGTGAGAGAGAGAGAGAGAGAGAGAGAGGGAGGCAGGGGTGTTTTCCATCGTTGTGAAGGATCCATCTTGTGCAGCAGGGGAGCAGGAGGAAGAGGAGCCTGTAACCAGCTCTCTGTCAAAATCCCCTGTGATGCCGTCAGTAATAAATCTTAGTCAGATTAGAAAGACAGATATTACGTGTGCTGGCAGGGATCAGCCACCTCGAGGAACGGCGTATAGCTGCGCGAAGATGACATGTACATCTTCCAGGTTGATGTGTGTGTTTTCTCTCCTCGCTGCAACTGCAAATTGTTTTTTTTTTTTGCTTCCGACGAATACAAGCGCAGCACAGTCCCTATTTTCACACTTTAAGTAAATATCATTCCAGCTGACGTGTGTGGCATTCCTCGCTGCTTTGTCATTCAAGAATAACAGTTCACCTGCCAGACATCATGAACACACACACACACACACACACACACATTTCAATCTCGCTGTCCTTGTTTCTTGTGACGCACGGTCTGAGGAAGCTGCTGGAGATGTTACTTATTGTGTTCTTTGTTTCATCTGTGTTTCATTTCTGAAATCTTTCGCATTAGACGAGGAGGCAGAGCAGAGAGCGAACCTCACACACATCCAAGTCTTTCCGTCCTTTTTTCAAAACCCGGCGTGATATGGATATACTGTATCACAGCAGGTGCATCTCAGTGGCAGCATGTAATATATGAATACCTCTCCTCGTTGGTGTTGTGACTACGCTGATGGAAAATTTCAAGGCCACGCAGTTTTATTTTGAAAAGAAGGGCTTTATAGAAAAAATGTTTTTATGCTCTGACTGAAACTCGGTGTCGTCTCATTACTGATATTAAACTGTAGGAAGCCCTACACTCCACACTTAACAGCATCATTTTTACAGACACTAAAATTTTAATATTCTCCTAATTAAACTCTCTTAATTAATTAAACGTTTTTCTTTATTTTTCTTTAAAATGCTGCCTCGTAATATGACCTCTGTTTTCAGATCTTTTGCTTGTGAACTAATTTTGGTCAAACCTCTAATTTATATAGAAAGAGGCAATGTTTATTATTTATATTCTGCATCTGTTTTATGAATACGACAATACACAAAATATATATAAAAGTTGTAATTTTAATAAATATTTTGTCCGTATGCGCTATGATTAATGTGAGAATAGCTACAATAATCATTCACATCGAAACAGAAATTTAACCAGCCAATCAACTCTCACTTTAATCCACAATCTTGAACTAGTCATTAGTCATGTAATAAATTAGGACAAGAAGAAGTGAACCAACACATGAAAGCAAATATAAAACGCTGATGTGTTTTAAAAAATAGTACGATTACATTTATCTTATTTGATGTGATTTATGATGCAGAGATATAGATTTGTAATCACATCGTCCGTTGTATATTACGAGCATGATTACAGCCTCCAGTGGTGTTGTGGGTGTTGTTTGCATAACTCCCTGCTGTACTGGATGAAAGATCAATACTTCTCCACAGGGGGCTGCCCCGCTGCATCAACTCATCTTCTATTTATGTGTCTATCCAGCCGCTCGTCTGACATCCATTTATCCACTTATACTCTGAGACCGACCTGACGTGGCCAGCCGTTGCCACAGCGACATTCCCACAGTTGTCAAGGTGATATTCCCACTCTTCCCTGTATCTCCGCATCCGGGTCTGTTACTAGGGAAATTCCCATTCTTGCGTTGCCACGGCAACAGTCTCGTAATTCCAGACTGTTCCAGTGGAAGGGTATTCCCCCATCCACACACACACACACACACACACACACACACACACACACACACACACAGCTTTATTTTCACCATAATGTGATCTGATTCAATCAGTCAGGCGGCCACGCTGATTTGACATGTCGTATTGTCTGTTAATTCGCCCCAGTCTGACTCTGAATGCACAGTTTAACGCACTATAAAATATCATCATGGGTGTCTCATACAAGCAACGCATCGAAAAAAAAGCCTCTCCTCTTTTTATACACACACACCATCTCCCCAAACAAAAGCACCCAAGTGAGGAATTCACAAGCTGCAACTAAAGGCACCCATTTCACCCTCATTTACATCCGAGTGATTACTGATTAGATGAACACGGAGGGTGCTGAAAAGGGCAGATTTGTTGTTAAAACACAGATCCTGTTTAGAGCAGTCAGATCGGCTACAGCACATTGGCCTCGTATGAAATATAGCAGCAATGGTGCAGTTCGATTATGTATCTGATAAATAATAAAAGTCCTTAACCTGAATTTATCCTAATGAGACGTTGTGTTCAAATTCAAACGAGTCTACCGGCTGGCTTTAAACAAACCTGCTCATTACTATGCGTTGAGTGAAATGCATGAGAACACGCTGTGCAGATAGTCAGTCCATCACAGTTCTAACAAACAGACAGACAGGTGACCGTGTTAACCACAGATCTGTCTCACTCTGAATCCGTTCATCTCTGTCAGTAGCTTTGGTGTTAAGAATATTGGCACTGGTTTTCTGAATTGGAGAGAAAGAAACAGTGAGTCAGGTTCACGTAGCAACCGAGCAGCTGAGGTGTCTTTTCATGTTTGTTCCTCCTGGGGAGGAGGGGGGCCGGGGGTCTGGTGGTTCATACTCTCATGAGTAAATGCTGATTAAGATTTGTAACTCATTTTTACTTTTCTCATCTTTTTGGTGTATTTGATTTAGGCAGATTTCAGCAGGGGGTGTCCTGATGTCCAGGTGGATGGGAATAAGGGGCATCTTGCTTCTTATCAGTATGAATGAGCAGCAACTCGACATTTAGGGTCCTCCTGCATCACTAGATGAATCCTCATTCTGGCATATCTGTGATCTCATTGTCTCGGTAGCTACACAGAGTTCAGCATATTTTATATATATATATATATATATATATATATATATATATTGTACGGGACATTTTCTGTGACGGATTTCACTGTGACAACGTTACTGCATTACACTGACGGATTTGCAGCTTTATTTCTTTACATCTTCTTTGTGTTTTAGACTGGGACAGGATCTGTGTGCACAGTTACATCCAGGTACACTGCCTGTAGAAACAGGAAGGTTTAATAGTCTCCCCGAAGAGAAACAACTTTGTTTTTTATATGTCTTAAATGAGATTGTAGACAAAGTCAACTTTTTTTGTTGCACATTTTATTCGTGCAGCTTGGGACGGGAGACAAAACTCTTTGTTTGTAGTGTAATGTTATACATAAGATGTTATGTACTACCAACATATGTTTCATCACCACAGACAGTAAAGACTCAATCTCCGTCCTCGTTTGTGTGACACACGTTCGGAGGAAGCTGCTGGAAACGTTATTTACCATCTCTCATCTTTTTCTAGAACATGTCACATCTTCCGCATTTCATCGGCGACGTCTTCATTTATAAAACATCAGCGTGAAATATCCGTCTACGGATTTGAAATGTTTCGGAATCAGACGAAGAGGCGCGGCGGAGTGTTGAACCTTTACAGTCTGGCTTTTGCTTTTATACATCCGTCTTTTTGTTGGTTCAAAAGCTGGTGTGATATGGAAACATTACAGCAGGTGCATCTCAGTGGCAGCATGTAATATATGAATACCTCTCCTTGATGGTGTTGTGACTTAGCTGATGTGATATTGTCTCTGTTTTTTTGTTTTGTTTAACCAAAAACCAATATTTTGTGGCAGTGATTATCTTCTAATTTGACCATCCATTGTGTCACATTCAAATCCTCCACTCAAAGTCAGACTCCAGTAGTTTTAAGGTTGGTTGGTTAACAGCTATTTAGTGAGGCTGATTTTAAAATCCTCCCACATTACCGCCGCAAATTCTCCTCTGACTAATAATATCCACAAACTGAGACTCGCTGTGGACAAGAAGGCGCCGCCATCGCATCAGAAGTGGACTGATATCACGTCTTTGATAAAAAAAGTCAGCTTTGGCTCTGTGTCGGTGTAACTCCAGCTGATATGCAGATTTAAGCTGTGTTGAACCACATCTTTGATTGAGTGGTGATGGCAGCAGATCAGTTAGTCAGGCCTGCGTGTCTCTCCTTCACAAAACCTCTGGAAGACAGTAGGGGATGTTGGCAAATCTCTCTCTCTCACGCACACACGCACACACACACACACATACATGCACACACACACACACACACACACACACACACACACACAGAGCACAGAGATTGTGGATGTTGCCAGGCTTTCACCAGCAGCTCTCACAGCTGGGAACACAGAGGAGAGAGAGACGGAAGAAGGGAAAGGAGGTGGTAGGAAAGAGGCGAGGAGAGGAGGCTGTTCCTTCCAAAAAAGGAAAGAAAGGATGGAAAAGATCTAAGGTCGGAGGAGAGGATTAGGATGGAGAGGAGGAGGAGAAGAAAAGGAGCCAAGGGAGAAAGGTGACAAAAGGGAAATATTAGGGAGGAGCAAAAATGCAGAGGAGCTGAAGCTAAGACATGAGGAGAGGTGGAGACAACAAGAAGGAAGGAGTGGAGGAAAGATGGAGAGTTGGAAGGCCGTAGAATAAAGAGATGAGGAGGAGAACAGGACGGGATAATGGGTTACACAAAAGGAACTGGAAAAAAAAGAAAGGAGGATAAATTAAGAAAAGAAGGAGAGGAGAGGAGGCTGTTGTCATGTATTAACCCCGAAATGGGAAGAAGGGAACAAGAAGGGATGAAAAGATGTAAGGTAGGGAGTGAGGATTGGTGTTATAATGAAGGGCCACAAGGAGGGGAGACAAGAAGGATGACAAAAAGAGGAAAAAGGGAAGAGAAAGAAGGAATAAACATGAGGAGAGAGAAAAGGAGGCTGTTTGTCTATTCCCTCTAAAGAGGGGTGGCATTGAAGAAAGGAGGAAAAGATCCACAGTAGGGAGAAAGGTGACAAAAAAGGGAGGAAATGGAGAGGAAGGACAAAAGGGGAGGAAAGGTTACTAAAATGTAGAAAGGACGTAAGGGCAAAAGGTGGCAGGGAACAAAAGGAAGAGAAGGGGGGAAAAATGAGAGGCACTGGTAGACGCGAGGAGTAGTGGTGAGCAAAAGGGAGGAAGAGAGGGAGGAGAAGAGAGGAGATCACCTTCAGTCCCCCAGATCTCAGATCCCGCAAATTCCCGTCACCCACCAGAGCAAACTAAACCAATTCCCATCAACATGACTCCTCACGTTCGCCTCCCCTCTATCTCGTCCTCCGTCCCTCCTCCCCTCCTCTCATTTCCTCATTTCCTGCCTCCACCTCTCCTCCATCCATACACCGTCACCTGCTGGTTCCTCACACAATCAATTGATTACAACAGCACTTATCGCCTCTGCTATTGAACGCCTTCCATAGCGCACAATCACAACATTCTCCTTCATTTGCATTCACTCCCATATCTAATCACCTCTGTGCATTCACACAAATATCCATCCCACGATTTAACAATGATGTCAAATTGGATTCGAGTGTGACTTGAAATCTGTGTGTCCAAAATTTTTTGATTTAGACTTTTTTTTTTACCTCCACAGGAACAAAATAAAATGTTTGTGCTTTCTGCCAGAAAGAAAAATCAGAATTACATGAAGCAAAGTGCAATTTCAAAATAAGAGACAGGTTGGTAGTTTTGCTGCTGTCATTGTGTTTTTGTTTTCTGACATTTTTTCTGATGTTAAGGCAAAAGTCTGATCTTGGAGATCGGACCACTTTGTATGAGCTGGAAATGAGAGAGCGAGGTAGAAATGCACAGAGCGACAGAGAGAGAGAGAGAGACTAGACAGACTAATCTGTGGCTTCAATAATGGATGTACCTGGAAACTACTGAACCGTAGGGCACTACAAGACATGACTGTGTGTGTGTGTGTTTGTGTGTGTGAGAGAGAGAGAGAGGGACGAGTGTGTCGGTCTGTGTTTATGCATGATTGGGGTGTGTGCGCGTACATGCGCCAGCCACGGGCGTGCACGTGTGAAGGTGGTTATGGATGAATGTGGCCGCGCGTAAAAGTGTATGCGAGCGTGCGTGCGTTCTCTCTATGTGTGTGGAAGCGCGCCCGCACATGCATATAAATATATTTGTGTCTGTGTGCATGCATGTGCCCCCCCCCCTCCCCCCTCCACACCTTGCCTCCGTAGCCTCCTCTTCTTCAGGCCAAATATCCGGACTTTGGAGAAGATGTCGACCAGGTTCCCGTTGCACAGCCCCTGCTTCTTACCGGGGCTCTTCCGCCGCCGGTGAGCAGTCGGTCGGTGGGCGTGTTGCTCTCTCGCCTGTCGCTTCTGTCGGATCAAACCACTGGCGATGGCCGCTGCCATGTCTCCGCCGAAACAGCCGACACAAGAACAGCCCTGTCTCCGTCCGTGTCTCCAGTCTCTTCAGTTGCGTCCACCGGAGGGGACGGAGCGCAGACAAAACCAGACACAAACCTCCAGCCTCCGCTTCACCGGCTATAACAGCCCCATACTTCAGCCAGAAAGCGGTAAAGTCCAAATAAACGCACCACTTCACGTTACAGCATATTTTCTGTTGTCGTTATTCCCCAGGCCATTGATTAGAAAGGTACAGTGGTTTACCTGTCCGTCACGTTTCACCGGGCTGTCTGTCAGTCAGATAACAGCAGCTGTCACTGAACGGCTCCTCCAACCGAATGCACCGGACCTCGTTTGTCAGTTTGTGTTCCCATGGTCAACAGGCGACAGACATAAAAACCTCCGAGAAGGAGAGTGATGCCTCAGAAAGCGATTGTGCCCTCCTCTCCTCTGAAAACGGCCGTTTGTATTCCGCTGACAGATGCGCAAGGCGCGCGTGCCGCCGCTAGACGCTCCAGCTGCGTGAAACTGGCGACAGTCACCGAGAGCATCACCGGAAGAAGGCGGTTGGTCTTTCAAAGTGAAAGCCTAATAGGGGTTGTCTGTTTTGGAAATGGATTATAGCCCGCACATTAAGGAGTCACTTCACAGAAAGAAATGTTTAAGCCTGCCTTTTGACAATTTAATGTAGGGTAATGTTGGCCTTATTGTTATTATTATTATTATTATTATTATTATTATTCATAGCCTACTTATATATATATATATATGTAATTTTGCTACTTGTTGCTCCTAATTTTGATCTAATTAAATTGTAATACAGCTCATTTCTTACTCTAGAAATCTGCTTATAATAGCACAAAGACCTTTTAACAGGTTATCCCTTTTATTCATTTATACAAGTTGTTTTATCGGTAATATTTTTCTTTTTTTAATAACACTGCCTGCTGATGATTACATTTCTCCTGCAGTATAAATTTAATCTTTTGTTACTTACTGCACCTTTTGTGTGTTTGTTTTAGTTCTCCCTATGATGTGCCTGCTCCTATTCAACACTGACCTTCATTCTTGTCACATATAGACCTAACTGTGATTATTTTTTTTTCTCAAAATATATTAAGCCTAAAAGTGACATTTCAGGCCAACAAGGGAATATTACATGATGTGAGTGGAACATTTTTACTCAGAATATGTATTAATGATAGGCTACATCATTAATAGGATCTTATTATTATTTTGAAAGTAACGACCGGATGTGCCTGTGGTTGTCGTTCTGGGTGAATTGACGTTCGAAAGCGCGAGCGCTGCCCTGTGGAACCACACCGTAGATGGAGCCACGCGCCGAGAGACCAGTCACACACGCGCTCCCCCCCAAAAAACAACTTGTCATTCTCATTATGGGCCAGTGTCCGGGTGTGTGTGGGGTGTGGGGGCCACGTCAACGGCCGGTGGTCGGCTGGAACCGGTGGCAGGTGCCCGGGTGTGGTTATAGAATGAAACGCAGGCTATAATGGTAGTAATATGCTTTTGTACTGATTTATGTCCGTAACAGTGGAGCAGAATATTTCACGTGCTCTGTACCACTGTAAACTATATATTTAAACTACTTTCTTGCAGGTAGGCCAGCAATTAAGGTGCTCTTTTCATATCAAATGGCCATTGTGCTTAAGTAATTCTATTTTATACACCTATACCTTTATTAGTGGTCTTTGCAGTATTTTTTTTTAAATCCCAATACCAGAGCCTTGTCCTCCACCCACTATGATTTTAGATTAACCCCTGCTTTTATTCTACAATTAAAAGCTAAGACTCAATAGATATCTTTACAGGCTAATTCCAGTTTATTAAGTATATTTAAAAATGATAAAGAAGATGAAACTAATTCTGAATTCTTTAGATCTTCATGTTTGGGAATACAAATTACATACAACCAGCTAACTGAAAAAATAAAAATATGAAAAATTGTAATATGTCAAAATCATTTAACAGGTTTTTAAAATTCTGTCGACAGCCCTGCTGTCTACATTATCATGTCATCCTTTGTAGGAACAGAGTGTATGAATTGTGGTATACAGCAAAATTGTGAGAAATTTCATCATGGAGTATGTTTCAGAAGCTAATGCAGACAATGAAACCCGCTCCACTCATTACCTCATCCCACACATTCCTGCTGTCTGTATTCAGCTCATGGCAGACTGTCTGATGAATGGTTTGAAAAATGCAGGAGGTGGGCTCGATTGACAGGCTGATAAACTGGAGGGCTGCCCGACTCACATGTCTGGTTTATCCAAGGTACACGTGCTCGTACCTTTCAAACAGGTTTCCAGCTGTAAGCTTATACTACAGTACTGAGTACAGTACACTCATATTTCCTCCTGATGTAACAGCATGTGGGGTAGTATCGGGTGTTGCACTGCACCGAGTATAACTATGTGGTTACATCAGACGGAGTCAAAGTATTATTATTTTTGAAAAGTTATGTTCCTTTCTTCTATCAGTCCTAACCCATCTATCCGTCCCTGTAATGAATAATAGGACAGGAGGGTTTGGAGTGTATTCCTCTTTATATCTCAAAATCTGATATCCACAAATTCTACTTATCATATTTATGCCCCTGATGGATGAACTATTTCCATCAGTGTCAATCTGAAATGTCAACTTTGCCCATAAGACATCTCTCTATCAATAAATTGATTGTCATTCAATACACTGATTGCAAACATTTCTAAGGGGGTAAAGCCTTTTGAACCCAATATAGATTGTTGCTTCATTCATAGTTGTTGTGACAGTTATGTGTGCATTATAGTCATAGATCACTGAGGAATAAATAAGCTTTATAATAAAAGTCATTATCTCACAATAAAAGAAAAGCTGTCATAGCATTGTAAGCTGTATTTACTGTTTTAAATGAATGAAAGTGCTGTCCACTCTGTGTTGTGTGGATTTAAAAAAGACCTGGGGGCAGTGGGTGAAGCTTACGGTATTAAAAAATAATCAGATGTCGCTTTGAGGCTTCGCAACGTCAGAAGCAGGTCAGGACACTTAAACTGAAATATTTCAGCACCATGGACAGCGAACTGCTTCTGTCTGACTGTGTGTGTGTTTATGTGTTTCAGCACCATGGACAGCGTACAGCCTCTCTCTGACTCTGTGTGTGTGTTTTCTCCAAGGTATCACAGATATTTGATGTATGTCTTTCCATATGCCCACTAGGTGGCACCAGAGCGTGTGTAACAGCAGAGTTCTCCGATAACAGTATTAATAGTGGTAGTACATCAATAACACAGCAGTTGTTCTCTGTGTGTGGTACCTAATGATCAATAGCACAAAAGATAAAACCCTTGAATGGAGTTCTCAGTGCAGACACAAGATTATTAGATGTCTTTGAGAACTGAGAGTATGTCACTGCTATTATTTTTTTTTTAATAATTTTCATTGTGATACATTTTCCTTTGCTTGCTTCTTACTATGTCTTCAGTTCAAGCATTCAACACGACACAGCAGCAGCAGTTTGTCATCCTGTATCTTCATCTTTTGAATCTTCGTCAGAATCCCAGGCTTTCCGTCTTTTGCCCTTGATGTTGCTGACGCACAGCTATTTAAATACATCTCTCTTGCTTGTCTCCCTCCCAGATAGGAGGAAAGAAAGAACAAAAATAAAAAATGTGGGTGTGGGTGTGTGTGTGTGTGTGTGTGTGTGTGTGTGTGTGTGAGAAAGAAAGGGGTGTGTGTATGCGGTTTTATCCAGGTCAGACCAAGTGAAGGAGTTATGAATAAATCAAAACTACATTTACATTAAAATTCATTTCTTCTGCTGCTTTTTATAACATCCCAGGAAGGCGGGACACAGCGCTTCAACTTCAAAAGGAAAATTCTTTGCACCCCGTCCTTCTTCCGTCTACTTATTCCACCATCCATCCTCTCAGAAATTTTGTTTTTAAATAAATAAATCAAATATGCCCATCCCAAATCCTTTCTTCTTCATGGTCTACGGTTTACAGGAGAACACACACACACACACACACACACACGCACACATGGATAAACACAAGGGCACACACACACCAATTATGCGAGTAAGCAGAAATATGCAATACTGTGCATGGATGAAAAAGGGATTGCTCTCATTAAGCAGCCGGCTCCCTGCTGAGAGAACACCACACAGTTCTCCTCTGAGTCTGTACAGAGGCGGCGGCGCCCTCTACAGGCAATAACAGAGACGAACACGCTCTCATCCTCTCCTCAATCTTCTACTTTTCCTTCTTCTTTCCAGTCTATCATTACATCAAGACAGATGCATTTTCCTATTATACACTGTTTCACTTACTGTCTTCATTAGATTGTTCTGTTACTGTTCTATTAGAAGATACCTTCAATAACTCTGGCAGTGGCTCTTTTTTCATTATGTTCAAACTGCCAATTATATTTTAGTAGCGAGCAGCTGCAAGGATGATGGCCTTGCATCACTGAAAAACACAGAATTGAGGAGGAGAGTGCAGCAGTAGAAGAAACTAAAGTCAGATTGGTGTTGTGTTGTTGTTGTCGTTGTTGTGTTTATACCTAAAGTGTCAGGGCTGTTGTTATGTTGTTTTTGATGTTTTTATGAGAGGATTCTTGATCATTTCTTGACAAGTAGTAGGTATTGTAATTCGGCACTCCGAGCTAAAAGGGCAGGGGTGGTTGCTGAGTATCTAATTTGTCATTGGTGTCTGTCTGCCTTCGGCTTCACACTTACAGTTGTTCTTTAATACAAAGTGTTGTTTTGAGAAGCAAGTTAATGCGAATAAACCCAATGAACCAGCCGGTATTTTGAAGCTTTTGTTCTCAGAAAAGAAATGCTGCCTACGCCAACAGGACACAAGCTATTGTTGTTGTAGCAGTTCTGGCAGCAAACTGCTCAGCCGCCTTGAGAGAAGTGTTGGATATCTCACCGACGACTTATTAATGTTCATTTGTTAACTTTTATTTTTGGAAAGTGTTAGCTCTGTTTCGGTCAATGTCTTTCCAACTCAGTGTCAGCAGTCTGGGGGGAGCGCGCTCCTTTTCAACATAGCTTTACCCCCATTTTGATGAGGAATAGTTCGACTGGCCTTTACAGAGCCCTTGTCCACATACTTTTGGCCATGTATTGCATAATTATTTATTACTTCACAAGAATTAAGTCAAGTCAAAATTCAATCTTTTTATCAGATCAGGCTCCATTTCTATTCTCCATTTTCACAACAAGGACTCTAAGATCAATTTCTGACTCACTCACTCACTATAAGCACTTCCCACAGATCATTTGTCAGCGTCTCAGTAGGTGGCGCTCTCATCTTTGTCTGGCCACTCATGGCGACTGTGGCAGCTCGAGCTAATGACTGTGATCCAGGCGCAGAAAGCAACAGGTAAACATGAAATGAAAGTGTTAATAATGTGCTGAGTGAAACGAGCATGGAAAGCTTAAAAGTCTGGTTATCAGAGGAGAAGAAAGGAGGGGAAGATGGGGATGATGGAGGGAGACGAGGAAAGGGAGCGACGGGAGGAGAAAAGAGAGATGCACGGGGAGGGAACAGATGTGGGTGGGTGTTCCCCAGACAGGAGTGTGAGGATAGCCACTGCGAACCGAGCAGTAGCAGGATGAGTCATAATTCACACTTAGACACCCACCCACACACACACACACACACACGGGGAAGTCCACTGTTACCAAGGTAACGAATGATTAGTGACGCAGATGGGTCTCCGAGAGGAGTGAGAGACACCTGCTGAATGCTGAGAGGATAAAACATCCACGCACACACACACACACACACACACATCGGGGATCAACTACATTCATCGTACTGCGTCTCTGACACTTTATAATAAAACTATTAAACTTGACGAAGAAAAACAATAAAAAATTAGATGATAACAGCCTCTTCTCGTCTCCTTTCCTCTGCTTGTTGCCTCTCCTTATCTCCTTCCCTTGTATCAAAAAACACCATCACTGCTTCTCTGCTGAGGATTTTCTGCAGAGGAGTTGACTCCAGCATTTTGCCCCATAATCCAACAGTCACTGGACTTAACGCACCAGAGTCTAATGCGCCATATATTGGCCGATGGCTTTAACTTCAACTGTAATGAAAACACAGTGCGTCCTCATTCAAAGCAAATACAAATCCATCTTTTCAGTCCCTCAAATAGAGAATTCTGTACATTGGTGTGACACTAACCGCTTCATTTTGAATGTAAAGAAAACTGCGGTGACGGTGTTTGACCCCAGGGCAGTAGGTGACCACAGCTCGGTGAGATCCACGACGCTACATGCTCTCGTTTCCTCTCCTCTCCTCTCCTCTATCTCTGTAACATCCTCAACTCAGCAGGGAGAAGTAGAGAGAGAATGGAGAGACTAAATTATTCATTCACACACCCCCCTTCCCTTCCCCTCACTCTCTTTTCTTCCAGCTCCGTCTGCTGTCTCCCGTGTCTTGAATCCCCCTCCCCTCTTTCTCCTCTTCCTTCTCTCTTATACCTCTTCCTCTCTCATCCCAAATCTTCCTCCAGCGCCTCTCCTCCTCCTCACAGCACGAAGACCAGTGAAAAAAACTTCACATCTCCTGGGTGTCAGAAACCTCACAGAGGTATCACAGGAACACACACACACACACACTAGTCACACTAGTCTGCCAGTCACAATGGTAAAAGCAGCTTTATTATCACATAGAACTTCCTTATGCGGAAAAAACAGGTTAAGTTGACACCGAGATGAGCCAGATCATGTAACCTAGCAACCATACAAAATGATGTGCATCATTACAGATGTGGAGAGAGTCATTGTGTTGTTATTACTTTAAAATGAAACTTTCAGAGTCATAAATATCTATACAAAGTTAGCTAACATTAGCCACCTTGAGCTACAATGAATAAAGGTTAAAACTAAGCCAACAGGGAAGGAAGCTGATTTCATTTTCAGTAAAAGAAGAATATTGTGATAGAAGACAGAGGAGAAGAAAACTGATTACAACCAAAGACACACACATACACACACATATTGTCATGTAACGCAGAGGAGACAGATCGTCTGCAGAGACTCAATTGAAACCACAGAATAAGACAAAAGTACTGTTTAATCTGTGAAACCGCTTTACTTCACTTTCTCTTACTTTTGCTGCCAAAAATGCAACAAGTGGCTCGTTTTACTTGTTAAAACACCCCCCCCACACACACACACACACACCCCACCACCAATGCTGTGTTTGAAGTCAATAAGTATAATCTTGGAACTGCAAGGACACAGGGGGAATATGTGTGATTCCTTTGGTAGATAGAGGTATCTCCATGAACGACATGTCCCACTGGGCAATAAAAGATAGTGTTTTAATAATACTCCTCACAGCAGCAGGAGTCGTCAGTAATGGAGGCCTTCGTGAACAACTCCCGTATTACTATTGATCTCCTCTTTTTGAAAGCTTCGGGGACACTTCAAGGGGATATTCCCAGGAAGTGCAGTTCTAATATTTCTGGTGTTGTTGGTCCTTTGAAGTGTGAAGTAATAACAGTGAAAGTCAATTCCTGTTAGTCATGCTTTTTCCCCAGAGAGAAATCATCCAATCGGCTCTAACTTGCTGTCATTCATTAAGGCTGCCTGTTAAAGCAGCAGGGGATGTATATATATTCAGTAAATGAAATCTAACCGTATGAAGCATCCTTGCAGCTATTTGAAAAGCAGTGGATAGTAATATGGTGCTGTTTTGGAGCTTTAACCCCATGTTTCAAGATTTTCATCCCAGAGAGGTCAGAGGTCACAGAGCAGCAGCTAAAGCAGGTACAGGAGGAGGCTGGCAATTTTTCTATGCAAAAAAAAAAGAAAGATAACAGCTGAAAATGGAAGACCACTGCGTCACAGCGGTTACATAATCGCTCCAGATCTTTCCCCCCAAAAAAGTCAGAACTACAGAGGAAGACGAGAAGGGGGGGTGTTGAACTACAGAGACTGAAGGGAGAACTCCTCCTAGCAAGAGCCTGATTGAAGGTTGTTTAAGTTTTGACTCTGGGTTTTTCTAGTACTGAATGAAGAGAACTGAGGTTGAGGAAATGCAGAAAAAGGAAGGAAGGAAGGAAAATCAAGATATTCAAAAAGAATGTGAAAATGCATTATTCATTTTCACAAAGCACATCCTGATTTCTCATCCTCGCCAAATTTCTCTATACATAGATCATGCGGTGCAGTCAGCCAGTCACTTCATCTCCTCCACTTAACCTACACATCCTCATACTGACGCGTATGAGGCTGCAGCTTTCACCTGGATCCAGAGTGTGTGCGATCGCTGTGGGGTTATATTTTTGTCTTTTTGCTGAAACAGCCCAGACCTACCCGTGATTAAAAAGCTACTTCCGTCTGTTCTTTTGGAGAGACAGAAGTCATCATTTGCACAAACATCTTGTTGTTCTTATGCGCATGCGGGTCACATCAGGGCCATGACCAGTTTCACACTGGAGTCTAATATTGGCCACATTTTAAAAGATAACATGAACAGCTACATAAGAAAATCCGATCTAGAAAGAAAGAGCACTAAGGCTCACAGTGTGAACGTAGTCTTAATACTATTTTCTATCCGTCTTCTATAGCTGAGGGACCTGCGCAGGGTCATCAGCTCATCTAGATCACCTCGACCTCTCAGGATGTAATAGCTTGAGCTCACTCCCTCTCTCTTCCTGCGTCTGCTTCGTTTTATCCTCGCACCGCTCCACGCCTCTTCGGGCGTCTGCCTGTTACACCCCTTTGGGCCGTGGTTTCATGCCAAAACGGGAACCCCTGTCGATACTGGCGAGTTGTAAACTGAAAGGTGGAGAGCGGTGCTGCGATGGATAATTAAGTGCAAACACTTGAAGCACAGAGTTGTGCACGAGAAGGACAGAAATGTGCCGAGTGGACCAGCGTCAGAGAAATGTAATGCATCTGTCAATACTAATTCACTCTCCATCCCACTGTGGTTACTTATGTGTGTTTCTGTGTGTGTGTGTGTGTGTGTGTGTGTTGCAGTGATCTGGGTCAGAGAGTTGAACTGAATGGTTCCCCAACAGCTGCACTTCTTCAACCACAATTCCCAGCCCCACCGCTCCTCTGCCAGCAGCACTTTCCAGCGTATTGGCACTTTTAATGAGTAATGGCAGTGATTTTTCTCTTCTTCTTTTTTTTCCTCTCATGCCTCGGAGATGTTTACATCACTGTAACCTGCTAGCCTCTCTGTAGTGAGTCAGTCACATCTCGGACGGGGCCATTGTTTAATTGTGTTGGCAATGTCACAACACTTGGGCATCATGCACCAGGCTCCAGGCTCTTACAGATTGAGTTTAATTTTCTTTTATGTTTGTTTGCACGTGACAATATGTCAACTAGCTGCTCCATGTTTTCCCAAAGAAGGAGATGAGAGCTTGGCTTGTTTAGCAGCTGTTTTTAGAGTCCTTGTTTTTTTTCTGTGCAGCTGACTGAATAAAAACAAAATTAGTTTTTGAATAACGGGAACACAGAGCGTAGGTAGATAAAGTGACGAGAGATAAAACTTTGTCAAGCATTCAAAGCTCAACAAAGGAGAATGTTTTTCAGCACCGCCCACATTCGTGCACACGCTGGGCGAGGGCTTAAGCTTCTTATTCTCGGCGGCGTCAGCCTGAGTAATGAAATGGCTAATTTGAGCTATTGTGTTATGAACAAACTTATTATTATTCCTCACACCTCTCTGCGGAGAGAAGTTCACAGTTGGATAGGAGGAGGAGGAGGAGGAATGATCAGGTGGTGGATTGTTGGAAGTTAATCTTTGTGATGATGATGTTTAACTCCAAATCTGAGGTGACACAACTGATGCGTCCCTTTTTCCTTCTTCCTTCGTGTGGCACGAAATCGCACCCAGTATTCTCACTACACAAGAGCGAGTTTATCAGAGAGTGGCGCTGAAGCAGGTGAGAGATATTCTGTATGTTTCATATTGCCAGCAACAGGTGTTCAGCTGCTGAAAATACTCACTCGAGAGAAAATGTGTGTCAATCCGCCGCTGAAAATAGTCCCCGGCAAAAAGCGCAATACAGTACCCAGCTGTTGAAGGAAATTACTCAGCACAAAAATGAAAGTCAGCAGGTCTTTCAGCGGAGGGTGGTGCAGTTTTAGTTCAACCTCCAGCCCAGTGAATATAAACACCTATTGTGATCCTTGTGGGACGGCTTTTTTGCATTCACAGGGCTGTTTAGTTTTTACCACCCACAGATTTTCTCAGTTACAGCTCAACAAGTGTAAAGTTTGAAATAGAGGATTTGGAGGAAGTGGTTTGATTAGAGTTAGTTGATCGCATGAGACGAGCGATGAGAAGAAGAAGAAGACAATGAGTTTGCAAAGGAAGGAAGCAACAGACCTGATCCGTCTACCACACACACACACACACATATCATTCACAGCTATACAATGCAGAGTTCTCCAGACAGACACTACAGCATGACGCCTGACCTATCAACTACTACACATCCGCTTGTGTAGTTTCCCTGTGTGTGTTTTGTACTCTCTCAGTCTCTGTCCGCATTCATGGTTTCACAGCGACTCTCAAACTCCTAGAATTCACCAACAGAACGTCACCCTGAACCCTGACTGGGATGAGAATTGTCCAGTCAAAATTCGGAAGAATCAGAAACTCACTTTTGGTTTTTTAGGGTCATTTTCAACTAAAGCGAAGTTGACTTATTGCTATTTTAACCAAGTGCCTGAATTTATCTTTACACACCGTATGACTGGAAGCTCTTACACAAATACTTCACATCTGTAAAAACTACACTAAACTAATAATAATTATTATTTATATAGCACCTTTCAGAAAATAAAGTTACAAAGTCCTTTACAATAAAAACAGAAATGCAAGTAATAAAATCCAAACTAAACTAAACCATAAAAACAACAGTCGATAAAAGGCCATGTGATAAAAGTGAGTCTTAAGAAAAGATTTAAAAGAAGTTACAGAGTTTAGCTGATCTAACTTTAGAATACTCCCTGAACTGTCAAAGTCATTTTAAGAAATCTTTTTTAAAAAGTATAAATATAAATAAATAAAAAGGAGAAATAAGTCAATACACAACCACAGCTGGCACCTCAAACTGTATATTTGCACGAAAGACACTGTGAGGAAGCTTGTTACAAATAGTTCGATTATTTTACTGATTCTCTTCAGAGGTAAAGTAAGTGACAGTATTCCTAAGTCTCTCTCTCACTCTCTCTCTCTTTCTCTCGCTCTCTCAGGACAGATGTTTCCAGCGGAAAGAGCATCTTACCTGGTTCAGTTTTGCCCAAAGCCGCCTTTATTCTCCTCTCTGCTACCTTCAGTATAAACTCAAAGTCCATAACCAACACACACATGCACACACACACACACACACACACACCTGTAAACACCAGCACAATGGTCTCTTTTGGAAAACTCACTTTTTAAAGTGTCCCCCAATGCATGGCTATACACACACACACACACACACACACACAAACACACACACATAAGTGAGTGGGACTGATATGGCGATTATGTCATGCGGGGCTGTCATCAAGCGAAAGGTTAACGCAGACATGGGAAGATTAAAAGCCAGCTCAAGTGTGTGTGTGTGAGTGAGTGAGAGGTGGAACAAAGGAGGGGGAGAGAGGCTGAGAGCGGAGATAAAGAGAGGAGGTGCTAAGGCAAAGCTCACAGTGAGAAGTTGGCAGACATGTTTTTTTTCTCTTCAACTTGTTTTGTGGTTGAATTTCAAAATTAAATTCCTGGTTTCAAGGCGAGAAATTTATCATCATTTAATATTCCCATACTCAACTGTAATGCTCAGGATCATTCTTATATGGTTTGTCCTGTCAGTGTATTGGTTGTTCTGGAAAATGATGTGATCTTCTGCTGATCTGCTTAAGGCCTAGTTAAGTTTAGTTAGATGACTTAAAGTACTTGGTTAAGTGTCACTATTAGCCTGAATACAATAATTCAGAAAGTCAGAAAAAACAAAAGCATTGGTTCAGAGCAGAGCACAGAAAACATCAACATGACTTAGGACATTTAAAAAACACCCGAAACAAAGCAGAAAGTGTGACAGCTGTAATGAATTAGCCTAAAGACATGAAGATGGATCCAAGACTAAGGACGCTGCAGCACCAGGTCCATCTGTGACTCGTGTAGGCCATTGAAAGGTTTATTTTTCCTGATTACACCCAGCCAGAATCAACCTTCATGCTTGAAGCCACGCGGAGCACAACAACGAGGACGACTGTTGTTGAGCTCACATGCCAAAAAATCTGCGTGAAATGGTTGAAAGCTCTGGGAAAAGTTAGTAAGTGCAACTTGAGTTGGGGTGATTGTGTCGAGGGAAAAGTATACAATATCACCAGCCCTCATGCTACAATACTGTAGCATTAAAAAAAGAGAGTGATTGTGTGCGTTTTCCAGCCTCGCCAATTAAGCATTTTTCCTGCAGCGAGTCAGAGGGAGACTGAGTTGTTGTCAAGTGTTTCTCTGCTTCTTATCATTCAGTCTGTGAGAACCCTTCTTGGTGGAGTCTTTGATGCCCCGCTGCTTTTCAAGTGCACTTGGAAAAATAACACTCAGCACTCACTCTCTCTTGACAGAAACCTGGAGCGAGAGCAGCCCAAACACACACATGCCCACTTACACACACACACACACACACACACACACACACACATACACACAGAGACACACATACGCATTCCCTCCTATACTCTTTTGGCCATTGCGTTTTTTGAAAATTATAGTGTTTCCACATGCTGAGCAGAGTTACACTATAATCAACAGCACCGGCTTCTCAGGAGGTTTTTATTTCTCTCCGTCTGACACCCGGTAGCACCTGGTTTCATTCCAAGCAGGAAAGCAACACTGTGCAGACGGCCGCTTCAGACTCTAGTGCTTTTTAGAATTAAAAAAAAAAAGATTTGTATGCAAGTTAAACTTTTAATAAACCCACTTATATCATCCAGAAAATGCCTTTGAACAAATCTGTGCTGTTAAAGTTCACTGTTGGATTTACCCCTAACAGTGTCTTACATTACACATTTAGCCTCGGCTGTATTACCGGCTGAGCAAAGCAGGATGCCCTTGGCACCAAGGGGGCCCTCAAAAGGCCCCAAAGTCACTGTGTGTAAAATACTTTTTTAAATTTTGATTTTGCAATTCACAAAAGTAGAATATGCAACATGGTGTTAGTTCAGGCAGAGCCCTTTAGTGCCACTTGCATCAGCTGATTGGTGTCAGTAGCTGTATTCATGCTTCTCTGTCTACTGGCACATTCACTGGCACATTCAGCTACCAGCTCAGTAACAACTAATCACATTCATGGAGGTGTGCTTTTGCGGCTATTATACCCGGCACTCGTCACTGTTATACTGTATGTGTACCTGCTCCTGGGGGTCAGAGGTCAGCGGGGGATCAAGCAGAAGCCACTGGATATCATATTAGAAACTTTTGTCTGCAAAGTTCATTTGAGTTTGGTGTGTTTTTTCGCTAACAAAGTATTTTGTTTGGTTATATAAAATGACGTGTGACTGCTCTGTATGTGGTAGGGGTGTGATTAGTTGACACTTTCTGTGTGTGCGTGTGTGTATCTGTGTGAACAATGACGTACGTGACAAGTTCAGGCACAGGCAGATCAGACCAGCAAAGTCATAATGTCTTTCTGCAGACTCAGTGTGTTTGGACAATGAGGCCATGAGCTAATGAACACACTCGCCGCACACACACACACACACACACACACCAAGGGAGCGTATTAGAGGACTGCACCAAAATCCTCCGTGTGACCTTAGAGGACACACGTCACTATGACTGTCACTGTTCTGTCAACTCATCACCTTTAGACGTGACGGCACGCAACTCAGAGACAGACGCACGCAAGTTCACTTTGTTGCGAGCTTGGGGGGAAAAGATGAAATATTTCCAACTGTGTCCACCGGTGGGACTTTTGAGGACATGTCTCTGCAACGTTTTATTCTTGACGGGGTTGAAACTAAAATAGAATTTAAATATAGTGTATTTATATATATATATGTGTGTGTGTGTGTGTGTGTGGGCCTTTCACTTACTGAGACAAATCTGAGTTGGCACGAACCCCACTGCTATACTCCAGTGGTTAAATAAAACATAAAGTACCATGCCTTAATGGCAACTCTCCAGAGAAGGTGAGCAGACGTGTGTGTGTGTGTGTGTGTGTGTGTGTGTGTGTGTGTGTGCGTGCGTGCGTGGGTGTGCGTGCCTACATGTGCTATAAAAGGTGAAAGTCTCTATCTGGGTCACGCCACATGGGACACAAGACATTGAGTAACATTGTGCCTTATTCCTTTTTAAAAATGAATGATACTGATTCATGTGGAGGAAATGGAGGGAGTCCCATTTACAACACTGCAACTCCATTCACAGAGGAAAAAGCTGCACAGCAGTGGGACCGGACCTGATCGCTGAATACAAGTTGTGAAATCATTTCATGGCCTTGAATGGGGGAGAAAAGTTATTTTTTTCTTGAATTTACTTACTTTAAAGCCACTGTATAATCTTTAGATTGCAATTATGACGTGTTTTTGATACTATCTGTTGTACTTTTTCCGAATAGGCAGAGTTTGCATCTGTCCGCTACAGGACAGCTGGTGCATTTGTCACCAGGGTTAGCGGTACTTTGTTAGCGATGCTATTATTCACTAAAAATAGGGTCTCTTTTCAGGGCCCTCTGCTAGCGAAGCAGTTTAATATTGTGAGGGAAGAAAGGGAGATGAAGAAACATGTTCGACTGCCGATGCTTGGCATATACAGTAAAACTCATGATTTGTTCGGCTGCACTGCAAACAGACAAACCGGTTGCTGTTCTTCGGTTGTTTCCAGTGGAGGCCCGTTTGGCTGACCCCAGACATGTTTTAACATGAACAGAACTGTTGGACCTGTGTCATTAAAACACACTTGCTGTTACCATGGGAAACCAAACTAGAGCCAAAGTCTTAGAGATTATATAAATTTAAATAACATGACAACAGGTTACTGACCAGATGAATATTAATGACCCTGTGGCCTTTCCTCTGGCACAAAAAAAAATGTGTTTTGAGTCCCAGTGAGTGAGTCCCAGTACTGCTAAAAATAGTACTGATGTTATTCCGTAGCAAACATTACCTCATCTATGGACCACTAGTGGAGCTATTGATTTTAAGTCTTGTTATTTTTCAATTTTTAAAAATTGCATAGAAATCCATCTTGGTAAGAACGAACGAAATAGCTTGGTTCTCAGTGAGTCATCATGCATACTGATGCACACACACACATACACACACACACACACACACACACACACACACGCATCCATACACAATAAACAAGGCTGTATTCCTGCCTTCCCAGTGGACCGTCGCTAAATAGTGCAATTCAGAGGAAAAGCCGCCAACAAATGCTGAGTCAGCCAAACTCTCCAGCCATCTCTCCCCGGTCCATATTTCACCACCAGCTGTGTGTGTTCTCCATAAACACACACATACACACTTAAAACGCCGAGAGAAAGAGTTCATACGTTCTCTTTAATTAAAGGAGAAAGTGACAGCTAAACGGTGCCGGCTGCTATAAATCCACAGAACCGGCTGCTGGATGCAGGTGGGGAGTTACTTGTTTCTCTCAAAGATGGTGTAAATTATGTGCTGCTGTTCTTCTTTGCATTGTGTGTGTGTGTGTGTGTGTGTGGGGGGGGGGGTTTCTCTCTTTAGCTAATCACCTCATATGCCAAAACAACATATGCAAATGCCAAGTTTGTGAACTCCTGTTTGCGTTCATCAACTGTTGACACAACATCACTGATGTTGGTGTTACACCAGGAATTATGGGCAAAACACTTTTCACCATGATACAATATCTTCAGTGTAAATAACAGGTGAGTATTTTTATTTTTTAAACTTAGAATCCAATCAACTCATTTCAGTGGATCAGCTAGTTCATTAATCAACTAATAAGAGATAAATCAAGGTCCACTTACTATCTTTACCCAAGCTTTCAACTGCACCTTAAAGTAGAATTAGCGGGTGGAATTGGATATCAAATGAGGCGTCTCCATCTGCTGAAGAAGACCATGAGATGCAGTTGAAAACACGAGAAAAAGACAAAGGTAATAAGTAGACCTTGAGTCAAGATTATTGTATGAAAGCACTATTTACAAGGACTTTCTATCAACTGTTTCACCACTAAATACACTGTGACTTATGACTGATTTATTTGAACTTTTACTGATTAAAGGACACTAAACTGTCATAAGGCATCAGTATTGTGACAACAAATGTGACTTGCAGTCCGTCCCTTTAATGAGGTCCCACACCTAAAGAGTGAGTTTGAAACTGCAGGGAAACTGTGAGTCCGGAGGTTTTGGCTCAGTGTTGCTGAAAGTCCCTGCTTAATCCAGCGAGTCCAGCTTCGGTTGATCTAATGAGCAAAGAGGGACACAATATAAAAAAAGGAATTGCAGCAGAAACACAGAGCCGAGAGGGGACATAAAACAACACAACCAGTCACGTGACCCCTTTGTAAATTGCCGGTAGTGGTGTGTTGGCAGGCGGTGAAAAGAGCGTAGCAAATGAATCCTTTCACCTGTGCCAACGTCAGTTTCATTTGGTTTTGTTTTCTTCTTTAATCTGCAAGATTAATAGTTTATCTTTGATGCACATGGTGCACGCATATGCCTCCTTCCTTTAAATGATTGCTGAGAAGGTACAAATATATTCCAGAGGAAAGACCTACCAGCCTTTCATAAACTGTTTACACGCTGAATCATTCGTCAGTCAGTGACGGAGAGCAAAACAGATATTTATGTATGAGGGAATATCACTGATCAGGCCTAACACAATGTGATGCTCTCCATGAGTTGAAAATGAGTGAATAGAAATAATATCCCATTCCTCCAGCATCCTAAAAGTAATCTCTCTCCAAACTAAAGCCAGTGGTTATTTAAAGGAAACAAATTAAATATCTGAAACATAGTGATATGTATTGGAAAATTTCATTCCAGCAGTTAAAAGTTGCTGCAGCTCAGAGGTTGTGAATGATAAGTGCTGCTGTCTATGGTGCTGAAATGTTTGCACGACTGTCCTTTTAATGCATCAGCTCCAAACCAGAGGGACAGTGCTTTGTAACCAACAGAAAAAAATGATTGTTTAGCATTCAGGGACAAAGAGTAGACACAGCATTAATGTCTCTGACCTCGTCACACCTTCAGAATATCCCTTGTCTGTGGTTTACTCTGAGTAGGGTGTTTACTGTGGACGTGTTATGCTTGTCATGCATCATAAGAGTTGCATGGTGGCAGGACAGATTTGAAAGTTGAGCTGAAAGTTGAAACTTTTTTCCACTTTGTGGTGCGTCGTTCCTTTAACTGAGGCCTGATGAAGCGCCATTGAGTAAGACAGTGAGTAATGTCCAGCTGCAGGCTCTGACCGCCGATCACATGATGTGAAGAGCTCAACTTTTCCTAGTTCCTACATAAAGTGATGACACTTTTTTTGGTTTGCTTAAGATCACAGGAGATACACTCCCCAGCTGACTCCATATCAGGGCCAGAAGTAATAGTAACTATATATTTTTGTCATTTAACTGATGAAATGCAACAGTGAGAAAATGAACCAGCGATTGGACCTTGTAAAGTTTAAACAAACTTTCACTTCTGCTCATAGAAACATTATATCTGACCACAGCTTTCTGCCTCCTGGAGCCTGCTGTTGCCCTCTAAACACTGTGGAAGATACAGAGGCCAACTCTCTGATGCAATGTCAATATCCCAATAATGTCAACAACATCCACTTCCTGTTACAATGCCAGTGACAATCTCTGCCCTGCCCTCGCCCACAGCAGATGGTAGAAAATCTGCTGGAGAACAAAGCAAACTGTTTGGTTTGGTCAAAGCTTATAGCAAATCTAAATGTGTCCTGTCCTCTCTGGGGAGCATGACAATGTAGTAAACTGAATTTCACTCCTTATTATATTGTGGCTGCACACTAATGAATACAACCAGGGACATGTGACAGAAGGGCCGCACATCTGCACACAAATCCAACCTTAGAGGATGCAGATGTTGCCTGTCGGTGTACACAGCTTGATGTTGGACACAATTAACGTCTCACCTACATGGAAAAAGTAGCAATAAACACTGTATGACCCTGTTAAAGTCAGTTCCCGGAGAAGCTCTGAGCTCTGCTGAACACAGCATCACATTCAGTCTTGGATCTCATGAGAGGAGATGTTTGTGTTCGCACAGTCAGACTGAAATGTCTGCAGCCAGAAGAAAAACACACAAAGACTCTTTCCTACTCCTCAGTATAAATCCACAGTGGAAGTCTAAATAAGGCCATGTGCTGTTTAATCATGCAGGTTAGTGGAGCCTGAACGGGTCTGCATGCTGCATTAGACTTGATTTTCTGCAGCATCTCTGCCACGCACGACACGCACAGCGCGCACGCTTTTTTGCACGCACTGCCACTGTAGTCTACCTGTGCTAATAAGTTATCACCCCACCCCTCACTCTGCCCCCCCTCCCCATCATAACTCCCCTCCCTCCCCCTCCCTGTAGTGCACTCACTTGCTGCACAACTGCGATTGCAGAGAAACACCAGCAAGCAGTCGAACAGTGCAGTCTCAGGAGGGAATACACACACACACGCGCGCGAGTGCGCACACACTAACACACACACACACACACACAACACGATGTTGCGCGAACGCACAGGCTCAGACACGTAATAAAGTCTTTCTTTATCACCTCATACACACGCACGTACACACAGAGAAACAGGCACACACACACACACACACACACACTGAGACACACACACAACAAACTCACCAGTTGGGTTCTTGTTTTTCTTGAGGCTCCTGCCACAAAGACACTGCAGCATATGCGATCCTTTGCTGAAAATGTTGTTCCAAATAAACCGCATGGATTTGGCCGAGACTGGGGAGGAGGAGGAGGTGGAGGAAGAGGAGGTGGGGGACGAGAGGCGCTCCGGATGCGGCAGCCTAAAATTCACCCACCGCATGGGGGCTGATCCGCCCCCCTGTTTGCATGCCAGCAGAGCCGGCCAGCTGTTGGGCTCAGTTCGGCGGTGCTTCGGCCCCCCAATCTGCACCATAGACAAGAATAAGAGCAGGAAGCCCGGCTCGTCGCCCGGTTTCTCGCCCGGTTCCTCCACAAGCCCAGAAATCAGCAACCGCACGTATTCCGCGTCGACGTCGTCCTCGTGCGGCAGGAAAAGAGCAACTGCTGCGGCGCTTTTCTCCGCGGTGTCCGACTCCGGCTGCCCCAGCGGCCGGTGGTCCTCAGCGGCGGAGGAGCGGTCGCTGCTGCTGCCGCCCGGCCGCCGCGGCGTGAAAACCCCGCGAGCGCTCCTCTTCAAATGGCGTCGTCTGCCGCGCGGCGCGGGGAGAGGAGCGGCAGCGGCTGACAGGCATGCGGCGGCGCTAGCGTGAAGTCGGCGGTACGCGGCAGCTGTCGGCTTCTGCACAAAAAACCATTGCATATTAGTGGGGATCGCAGGGGTCGGTGCGTCCGTCCGTCCGGGAGGGGAGGAGGAGGAGGGGAGGAGTGCGGATACCGGGTGTCCGTCAGCAAGTCGGTGGCATCCCTGTACCCACACACTAGGCAAGTACTGCAGCAGGGGGGCTCCTTTCCAAACGCACACACACTCGCTCAGACACACTGCACACACACGCTAGATGCAGAATCCTCTTCCAGCAGCAGCGCTGGCTCTCTGGTCTCTGGTCAGTGAGCGCGCAGGCAGCGCTGGACCGGCCAGGTGAATCACTGCAGGGAATCTCTGCACTATCCCACTCTGTGTTTTTCTCTTTCAAAAGTCCTTATGAATATTTGATCCGCGTTTCGGCCTCCACTTCTCAATAATCCATAAGCTCCAGTGCGCCAAGATACTGCTGCTGCTGCTGCTGCTGCTGCTGTCTGTCTGTCTGTCTCCTCTTCCTCTCCTCTCTCCTCTCTCCTCTCTCCTCCTCCTCCTCCTCCTCTTCCTCTTCCTCACCTTGCTGATGGAGAGAAGCTGCTGGACTGTGGCTCTGCTGCCTCCACCACTCCAGGAAACTAAATTCAGAAGAAGAAGCAGAAGAACACCGGGTCCGGCTCGTGGTCCTCTCGCGCTTCTCTGTTGCTTCAGCGTCTTTCTCTGCTGCGCTCGAGACGACCGACGGCCGGTGGGGCGCAAGGAGGTGCACTGACTATCTATACCCAACCAGCACCAAAGTCAGAGCAGTTCAGCAAAACACGCATTCCGGTCGGCACCTTCAGAATAAAACGAATAAATCGACATTTAGGTTTTTAACTGCTTTTTAACTTGAGCACATGTGAGGAGACTCTCTTTTCCCCCTATGCAGCAAGGTATATATTTCACATAGGCCTTTATACTATAGTTTCACATTGTTGATGAGAAGAACATTGTTTTCTGTAGCCCGTTTTCAGCAGGCAATCAGGAAAGAAAAAGGGAAACAAATTGGATAAAAATGTGCAGTAAATTACAGCTGAAGTTCAAAAAGTTACTCATACCTGCATTGAAGTGACAGGTAATATCCATAGCATTTACATAGGCCTGCAGCATTCCCCTAAATTAACTGTCTTTATGAGTGTAGTCATTTTAAGGCTGTTTCTTTACTTCAAATGTATTTCTCTTCCTTGTGCAAAGTAGCTTACACCATTTCCTTATCTGAGCACCTTAGAGTTGTGCACAGCTACAGCCTTAGTTCTTTTTCTTTAAGATTAGTTTCACTTGCGTTCCACTCGACTCTTATTCTGAAGGAAAAAGTTACCTCCGGTTCGCCCGTGCAGCTTGATGCAGCCTCACAGAGAGCAGCTGTTTGCAGTTACGTAGACATGTGGTTCCCACACCGTCAGTATGTGGACTGACTGGATATGAACCATAAGCGGCAACATTTTGGAGGGGGGGGGGCGAGATGGCGTCACTGATAAATGCACGAGACCACCACATATCTACCTTTGTAACTGCTGTCTCATAACAGCGCATCCTTCTTTATGTCAGAGAGGCGTCACTCCAAACTCCGTTTAAAGACCTTGCAGTTTAATGCCGTCTGTCCTATCAGCCAATGTACACACCTGTTGCACGACTCTCTTGTAACACTGGGCTCTTGCAGTCACGTGCATGTATGGTCAATGGGAAACGGCTTCATCTGAATGAAGTCTTATCTTTGAGAACTGCTAGTCTCCTATTTATTTTTTGCTGTGGTGTGAAGAACCTTCAGCATTTTAGAATATAATGTTGTGGAATTGAAGTGCAGCTTGGTGAATTTGATTCGCACTGAAGAGACCACAGAAATGCTGCAGTGGTTTCAGAGGCGCAAGCTGGCGCTGTCCACGGTGCTGGATCCACATCAGCTGCTCAAACTCACTAACACAAACTACCAGTTACAGACAAACAACGATTTCCAGCAACAAACCTCACTCTCAGCTGCATTGCAGTATTTGGCAAATGAGTCCAGGATAATGACCCTCGCAAACAGCCACGTCTCCTGCTCAACTTGACTTGTGTATTGTGACATTTGGATCACAACAAAGACCACACACACATAAGAGATACACCCACACACAGTCATTACTGCAGGATGACTGACAGCTGGCAGATTTTTTTTTTTTTCACACTCTGTTCACAACTTGTATTATACAGCTCAAGGCTGCAGAATGGGATTGCTGTCATCAAGGGGCAAAACATCATCTGTGTGCACAGAGAGCTGCTGCAGCTCAGTGAGCAAACAGCCGCAGCTGCATGTACTGTATGTGTACAGTGGATGCGTTTATTCTACACAGCATATAGTGTGGCTGGGAAAAGGAAGAAGTAGAGCGATAGAAAAGGCAAGGGTTGTAGGAACAAGGAGGGAGAAGGTGTGGGATGACAAAGGTGCAAGAGAAAAAACAAGGAAAGGTGAAGAAAGTGAAAGGTGAGAGGGAGAGAGAGAAGGAAACAGGCTGAAATCTGAGAGCAGGAATTCAGAAAATGAAGCAAATGAAACACAAAAGAGGCAACTTTTGATTTCAGTACTCACAGGAAAGAGCCCAAAGCTTCTCTACTTGATATAAATCTCTACTTATTTTCATCTGGTTGCAGTGGCTCCCTTTTCCTTTTTCTTTTGTTTTCTTTTCTTCTTAAATAAAACTTGAGATCAGGTTTTTCATGGGTCCTGTCCTGCAGCTGGACCCTTAAATGTCATCATTCCATACTGGCACCATTTGAAGGATAACATAATTGTAAAATTAATATAACCTGTAGCTTCCCTTCCTCCATGGAAAATGCAATAGAAAACATTTTTACAGGATGCACACCTGGTCGTATTTGAGGTGTGATTTATTTAGTTATTTTAGTATTATAATTAGTTTTTTATTCACAACTTACATAACATTAACATAAGATATAATTGAACAACTGACTGTGTGCCTGTGAGCCTGAATTCAGGGCAAAACGTCTCTCAATATAATTATAGGACCTTTTTCCGAGCTGCCTTTGGGTTAAAATCACTGCTGCGTTAAAGCCTTGCAATTTATGTGAAAAGCATTTCACAGTAAGCAAAGGAGATTTATTGCTCCTTCCAGCAACTGTCCAGCAAAGGACCAACAGCACTTGCTCATGAGTGGCAGATTTGTAGACTGAGTGCCTGTAGCAGCACGTAGTGGTACACCAGGCTATTGAGAAGTGGGTTAGCACTAAGCCTGCTGATGTATTGATTTGTTGGCTGCAGCGCCGGGAGAAAAGCACAACATGGCCTGCGACCAGGGAATATCATACAACCTCCCTGTAAGCCACAGAATAGACGGCAAGACAAGTGCTGCTGTGGAACCCCAAGTGGAAATGATTGTCCTGATTTGCAAGGATTCATATTTAATGAGATCCACTTTAATATAAAACTTTTCTCTTTTTTTTTTCTTTTTTTTCTTTTTTTACAAATGCTAGAAAAAAAATACACATTTCTTTGGGACACATCAACCCAAGACAACCTCTCGTAAACACATTTGGTCTTGGTTGTGATTGGCTCCTTTTCCATCAGTGGAATCCTTCCACTCAGGCTGCTGCAGGGTCTGAAGCTTTGACTCAGCATGTTTACCTCATTTGAACTAGAAAAGCTGCTGCTGATGGTCAACCAAAGTCCAGTGTTATTAGACTGAGCAGTTAATCTTTAAAATCATTGAAGGAAGTAAGGTCCAGTAAGGTCCCCTCTTTGCAAACCATAATAATCAGTCTGATGCTTGGCCTGAAAAAACTGAGCTGACCCATTATTCAAACCCTGAAGCCAAAAAAACAAACAAAAAAAAATCAAAAAACAAATTTACTGTGTCATATAAAGAGAGCATCCCAAATGATGCAGCACATCCAAGCTGCTGAGCCTTGAGCTATGTGGTAGTACTCCACCTGCAGGTCATCAAGGAAAACTACAACTGAGTATTCTGTACATAATCAACAAGTCCAGTTACTTATTTATTTATTGGGGGTAGAATGAATTAAAGATATGAAATCTATTGGAAATTAATTGTGTGTATTTTTGGCCCTTAACTCATCATTTATAAGGTAAATGAACATAATAAATGCAAAAAAATCAGATGAAAACTCAAATTATCAGTGTCAGAAAATAAATTAGATGCTTCTTATTTTAAATATGACACTATATTTTAACAATTACATTCGATTTAGATGAAAATAAGTGCAGTGAACTATCTGTTACATTAATTTAAAGGGTTTTAGGGAAACAGGGCAAGGATACAGACAGTGAATATCAACAAGTGAAACTTGTGGTTTCTCAGTCTTTCCTGATATAAGCCACTCTGGTTTTATTTTCAGTCATGTTTGAATAATTATAAAGTATAAATTCTGACTGGAAAAATATGCTGGCCACGATCGATTAAAAAAAGAAATAAAGGGAACATTTTAAAACTTTTTCCAAAAATTCAGAACTTCTTCAATCCCACATTTAAACTGCTGTTTAACTAATGACCGGAAGGGGGCAGCAATGCGCCTGTGCAGCGTCCAGTCTGCCACAAATACAGGAGACGAAGTATTGGCCACACTCGACGCAGTTTGATCAGGCAGCGCTTCTATTGACAACACCGGGCAAACAATTTCAGTCGGGTAATTTCATATAGCTAGTTTACGTGTCGTATTTGTGGATGTTTTACTGATAGAGGTATTGTAATTACATGTTGTCGCTGTCTGTCTGTCTTTTCCCAGTCGTCTCGTTGTCATGGAGCGATGCTTTAGGTATGAAGAGCACAGGAAAGCGCTTAACTAAGGCTACTAGCTTCTCCCCTTTACCATATGCTTCAGTGCCATTTAGGTTTGTGTGGTGCATCACTAAATGGCTACATATTTTTTGACACTTGGCTGAAAGGGGAGTCTTGAGTTAGATAACGCAGTTATGGCTCGCTGACAATGCTATAGGATGTCTTTTGGCTAGCCCCGATGGAGAGGACTCGTCGCCGAACTCCACTCAAAAATCAAGCAATTTAAAAGTTCAGCTGCAGGATATATCCAGCTAATGACACCTAAGACTCAGTGTATCAGTACGTTATTGATGTGTTTAGTAAAGTTGGTACATATGCCGAATTGAAGGGCGAATTTGGCTTAGCAAAGTCTTGAGTCATAGCTGCTTAACGAGACATTTAACATTCTCAAATAGGCAAAAATACAATTAATAGCCAAGATTTGTGTAGAATTTGGCTCATTTCAGTGGCAGCAAAATATGAGGCACAAAGCCTTGCTATAATAGATCAGTTGTGCTGCTTTGCTTGCATGCTATGCCTTATTGCCATGAGCTAGTCATGACTTAGACCAGGAATTCACCTGTTCACTTGAAGCTGAAGAATTTTAGTTTCTGCAAGACACATTTCTGGTTCTTATGAACAGGTTAAGAACCATAAGATTTTGTTTGCATGTAGTTCAGAGTGTATCTGTCTGTGTATGTTTTTATCTGTTCACCTGTCTACTACAGGGTTTTTTTTTTAAGTCCAATCTGCTTTTTAAATGTGTTGTTTTCACTCGTTTTTTAAAGAAGGGGAGCACATTTTCATTTTAAGACATATGTTACTAGAAAAAGAGCCTTCGTCTCTGCCTTGTTCTATTTATTCACATCTAACTCTTGTGTTGTCCTATTTGAAGTGTCAGCAGGGATGATTCTGCTCCTTGCACGCCACCTCCGCCTCCACCAACATCAAATCCTCCTCCTCAAGTTCCCCCTTCTCCTCGTCATCCCCCTCCTATTCCTCCCTCCTCTCCTGTGTCACCCCTGACTCCTCCTCCCCGAAAAGGAAGGCTGAGTTTTGCCGGAGCCATGGTGGACGTCAGTAAGTGGCCCCTGTTCTCTCTGCTGAGCGCTGAGGAGCTAGCCACGGTCCGACAGGCTTGTGTCTTTGGAACCTCTGCTAATGAAGCCATCTACATCACCCATGGAAATGAGGTGAGGAGTGTGTCCTCAGCATACCCTGTCTCTTTCACTTGTCCTTGTTTATCTATACTTAAAGGTTTTAAGGCATTATTATCTATTTAAAAGCTGTTAAACTCCGTAATGTGTTTGTGTGGCATGCTTTCTGCCTATGTGCTCAAGTTTGACATTATATTTCAAGCTATATTCAAATAGCATCTACATCCTAACACGTGTTTCAGCTTGTGTACGCTCCCTTCACGTGAAGTATATGTTGATCTGTTGTTCATTATTTCCCAGGTATTTGTGTTTGGCGTGAACTGCAGTAGCTGCCTTGGTACAGGAGACAGCCTGAGCACCATTGTGCCAAAGAAACTAGACTTCCTGCGAGGGAAGAAGGTCATCAGCCTGAGCTATGGCAGCGGACCTCACGTCCTGTTGGCTACTGAGGGTAGGTTATTACTCATGCAATGCTAGCTGTGTGCATCATTGAGATAGTAAATCTTAAACTTGCACTCACAGGTGTCTGTCTCTGCTCCCCTCATCATAAACCCTGACAAGTATAAGTGCTCCTGTCTCTTAAAGAAGTATTTAGATACTTCTTCTCTTGTATTGGATTTTATTTTTGTAGGATTTTTAGCAGAAGATTGAATGGTGAAACTCATGATTCACAAGCCTCCGCCTCCTCCGATCCGCTGAATAATCCTTGTGTTGATTCATTACAGATGGACAGCTGTTTGCTTGGGGGCACAATGGCTACAGTCAGTTGGGGAATGGGGCGACCAACCAGGGCCTGTCCCCGGTGCTGGTCACTGCTAACCTGCAGAACAAGAAGGTGAAAGAGGTGGCGTGCGGCTCGCATCACTCCATGGCTCTGACTCAGGATGGAGAGGTGACTGTTGTTTTCATAACTCTCCACTTTCATTGTTGTTACTGATTATTCTAGCCTACATTGATTTTTTTTTTTTAGATGTAATTCTTGGAAGATAAAAAAATCATCATTTAGAAAATCAAATCAAGGTTGATCCCTTATGTAATGACTGTGTGAGCTCTGAGCTGTCAGTTTAATATTAAACATTAAAGACCAGTGCAGACTGTCTGTTACTACAGACAACAAATGGGAATTTGTAGTTTTCCATTTGTGTTATTCTTAATGTTTCCACCTGCTGCTTGTGGCAGTGATGGAGGGAGATAACCATAGCTAAAATATATTATAGTATATAATAATTCATTTCATTCATGTAAATTTTCATCTTTCCTGACACGTTAGCACCTCAAGATAAATGTTGTCATTCCCATTTGGATCAAGTATCATATTTCAGCTATGACTGTATCGGAGCATCCCCATACTAATCCTCTATAGCTCTGTAGCTGACGTTCGGAGAGGCACACAGTAGATGATGAGTCATAGAAGGGAAAAGCTGGTGCACAGAAAAATGATTTCTTCTTAAGGCTTCAACGAGTTGTCATTCAACACATAAATGACTGTAATTTATTTGAAAGCACTACATTTTGATGTTAGCATATTTACATATACCAGTATGTTTGTGTTTTATGTTTAGTTTTAGAAGGGTCACTTCAAGCCTTAACGTAGCCACCTTCTGTCCAGCTCGTGTCAGACTAAGCAGCTTATTTCTAACCCGAAGGCATTAAAGCTAATTAGGCTGTGTGTGTGTGTGTGTGTGTGTGTGTGTGTGTGTGTGTGTGTGTGTATGTGTGGTAAGCAGGAAAGGCTGTTGCTATGTGAAATGTTACTCCACATTTCACAGTGTTGCGTGAAAATTGCATTCTCTGTCTACATTATGTATTCGTGCGTCGTGCTTCCCTCGGTTTGTAGAACAGCATGTGGACGGGGTAGGTTTTCTTTTTGGGGGGTTTTCAGATGTTTTTAAAACTTTAATGTGGTAAATTTGATTCAGCCGTTAACGTTATTTCTCATGGTGGCACTACAACCTCCCTGCTCCTCCAGGTCTTCGCATGGGGTTACAACAACTGTGGCCAGATTGGTTCCGGCTCCACAGCCAACCAGCCCTACCCCAGGAAAGTCACGGGCTGCCTGCAGGGCAAGAACGCGGTGGGCGTCGCATGTGGTCAGACCTCCTCCATGGCTCTGGTCGACAACGGAGAGGTGAAGATGGCGTTACATGAACCCTTAGAGTTCCATGTGAGAAATCTGAGCGTCGTATAGTAAAGAGGCTTGTTTAATGTTTGTCCAGGTGTATGGCTGGGGCTACAATGGCAATGGACAGCTGGGTGTTGGTAACAATGGAAACCAGCTGACGCCTTGCCGCCTCACTGGACTCCAGGGGCTGTGTATTCAACAGGTAGGACAGCAGCCTAATGTAATGCTGACTGGTGGTGGTGTGTATGCTGTGGAAAATGAAAATGACTCCAAACATGACCCACCTGTTAGTCGGTCTTTGTGACTATCTAACAAACCACAGAGAACCGCAGTTCTCCTGTCTGATGGTGTAGTTGACGAGGTAATTGGTAGCTGCTGCAGCACCAGTCGAGCTTAAAGCGTTCCCTGCTTTCCAGATTGTATCGGGCTACGGCCACTGCCTGGCACTAACAGATGAAGGGCTGCTGTATGCCTGGGGAGCAAACACCTACGGTCAGTTGGGAACCGGCAACAAGACCAACCACCTCAGCCCAGTACAAATCATGGCTGACAAAGAGAGGTACGGGAGAAGTTTCTCCCATCCTGTTAAGACGCCACTTTCCTGTTTCCTGTCCTCATTTCCTCCCTCTGCTCCTGGTCTTAAGTAGTTGCCAGTGATCAAAAGGAAGTCGTCTTTCCCTTCATAAACAAAGACTATAGACCAAATCCCGCCACAGTAAAAACACAGTTTTATACTTAAAAGCATGGTGTTTGTCAGGCTGTGTGTTAACGTATAGCCATCTCTCATTTAATAGGATTGTGGAGGTCGCTGCCTGCCATTCAACACATACCTCAGCAGCTAAGACGCAAAGTGGGCAGGTATACATGCAATTAATCTTGTGTACAATTGTTGAATGTAGGCACCTCTAGTGTGTTTATATGTGTTTGGCTCATATGTGAGTATGTTTTGTGTGATTGTGTATTTGCTGTTTTATAGTTTTCACATTGATTTGATTGATAAATGAGTTAACGGAATAGTTGGATATTTTGGGAAATATCTGGGTCAGAGTTTTCTTCAGTTCATGTCTTGCATTGAGATTGTTTTTATATGATGGAGATGTTGGTAGATGTGACGTTAATAACAGTGTTCATCCTCCAGGTGTACATGTGGGGTCAGTGTCGGGGTCAGTCCATCGTCTTGCCTCACATCACTCACTTCGCCAGCACTGACGACGTCTTCGCCTGCTTCGCCACGCCCTCTGTCATGTGGAGGCTCATGTCAATGGGTGAGGGAGAGGTTGTTGATCCTGTGTGGAAGAATTTATTTTGCCAACACTGTGAAAAGAAATTCAGTTTTTTACATGCACATCGTGTTCGGCTTTATTCCAGAGCACGATGACTTCCTGACTGTTGCCGAGGCTCTGAGGAAAGAGTTTGACAGTCCAGAAACGGCTGACCTGAAATTCAGTGTTGACGGCAAATGCATTCATGTTCACAAAGCTGTCCTGAAGATCAGGTGGGCGTGTGTTCGTGTGTGCATATAAAACATAGATGTCACCACAAAGTAATCATGCTAAATCAGTGATAGCATTGCTTTTGAATAGCTTCTTCCCTGGCCCATGACCCATCCCTCCACAAAGTTGGGTGCAAATCGGTTCAGTACTTTTTGCGTAATCCTGCTGACACACAGACAGACAGGGGCAGGCAGAGGGAGTATATCAATACACAGCCCTGTATTGAGTACAAATAGAGGTCTTTTGTTTCAAATAGGTGTGAGCATTTCCGATCGATGTTCCGCTCCCAGTGGACGGAGGATCAGCAGGAGGTGATAGAGATCGGCCAGTTCTCTTACCCCGTCTACAGATCCTTCCTGCAGTTTCTCTACACAGACACCGTCGACCTTCCTCCTGAGGACGCCATCGGTTAGCAATTCAAATACTGTGTTCTTTCATTTGCATCGAATCAACTTAACAATGTATTTACACTGTTATCTCCGTGTGTGTGTCGTCCGCAGGCCTGCTGGACCTGGCCACCTCTTACTGCGAAAACCGTCTGAAACGCCTGTGTCAGCAGATCATCAAGAGCGGTATCACTGTGGAAAATGCCTTCACCCTGCTGTCCGCCGCCATACGATACGACGCAGAGGTACAATGTACACAGACAGACTGTGCACAGCAATACCGAGATGTTAACGTGTAGCGGCTGATAGTGGTGGTTCATCTTACCCCGACACATTTATCCTATTGTCTTACTCTTTACAACAACAGCTGAGTCTGAGTTTCAGGCAACTGCATGAATGGGACAGTGATTGACATGTTGATTGAAACACAGTGCTGCATGTGTCTAACTGTCCTTTCAATAGTATTGTTTTGAGAATCCATTACTGCAGTCAACAACTTCTCTATAAAACCAACACTTTTTCTTGCAGCACGTGATTTAAAGTTCCTATATCGACCAAAGAATAAGGGGACACCCGGTGTACACCCAGTGAACTGCATGAACAACATTACATTCACCCCTATTCTAGAAATGACTCCTACACTGTGCTGTTGTGTGGATGGTGCTGCTGTGGCATTGTATTCTCCAGAGGGATCGTGTCAGTTTGGTCGTTTCTATTCTGTTCTCTGCATTACATTATATTAGATTTTAGTATATTCTAATCCGGTCTCATTATGTGTCTCTTTCCAGGACCTGGAAGAGTTTTGTTTCAGGTTCTGTGTCAACCATCTGACTCAGGTGACTCAGACCGGAGCCTTCTGGCAGGTGGACGGGGCAATGCTCAAGGAGTTCATTAGCAGAGCTAGCCGCTGCGGAGCCTTCAAGAACTGAGTGGTACTCTTTTCATTTTTACAAAGTATAAACTATGATCTGACCGAGTGGATGTTGTAGCAGCAGCGTGTCACCGCGCTGGAAATATCCATTCTGATCACATTCCTAAAAGAAAGCAACGGTCCAGTTGATTTTCATATTTGCTGAGGCACATGTTGGCACATAAGCAGCATCATTGAAGGGATTCTGGACTGGAGTTTGAGCTGCGTTATCCACTGATCTGAAATCAGCACTTTGGCCAATTCCTGTGGAGTCACTCGACATACTCATGGCGCCTTTCTGTCAAACCGAACTGTATTCTCTACAGGCTGTATGTATACTTGAATTTTTGCTTCTCTTCTCGGCCAGTGCTTGCATGTACTGAACAGTCTTCCTTTATTTTCTGGAAAAGTTACTGTGGGAGACCAAAGACCTAGAAGGAATAGTAAAACCAGTTCAAAGAACAGTGCGTCTTTGTTTGCTAACTGAAAAAGATGGTTTTGTTATAAGAGCTTAGATAACTGATTTACACTGGCCAGGACACTAGTACCACTGTATTGAAACACATCTTTGAGTTACCTCTACTTTCCATTTCTATCATTTTCAGATTGCAGTCTTTGTGTTCAGGCAAAACTACATATTTGATATGTCAAATCTATAAATTTAACTTAATTTAAAAAGCAGAGTCCCATTTAGAGGCATCAACATATACAGCTGCTCCAGATCCCACTGTGGGTTGTTATAGGACACTTGGTTTGTTATGTTAATTGTTCTCTAGCTGGGATTCTGTATATTTTAGAAGTTCAATACCATTGTGGGGTGTATGATATTTTCCTTTTTTATATTCAAGTCTGTTTTCTGTCCATTATGCCTGACTCAAGTTTTTGTTCTGTGGCACTTTAGGAAACTACAGTTGCTTTTTTCTTCATATTCAGCAAAACACTAACAGTTTAAATAGTTTAAAACCCTGTGGAAGGAAAGACTAGATAACTGAGTTAAAGAATTCTGTACTAGAGCTTTTTAAAAGCATCATTAAATATTTGGGACACAGTACATTACTAGATTCCTTAATAATTCCTTGGTAATTTATTGCGTTCTTTTGTAGATACAGGGAGAATGCCCTGGACTAACCCTGCACAAGACACTGCAAGCTAAAGCAATATTAACTCTATAATGCTCTGTAGAAATAAGTGGGATTTTTTTTTTGTTCATGTTTGCGTATTTGCTTCGGGTTAAGATTACCAAAAAAAAATAAATAAAAATGCTTGCAGGTCCTAGTTTTTCCTTTCTGCTGTATCACTGGGTGTTGTGACTATCTATGTATGCTGCTGCAGGAAATTGTTTTAGAGTAGTTGAAGAGATAACACCAGGTCAGCTGGCAGCGAGGCTGGTGAGATCAGTTTCAGTTTCCTCTGTTAGGTTTCTATTCCATGATGCCATGAGTAGAGCCTCTGTTTATTATTAAAGCACAGGAAACAATTATAGATGAATTGAGGTTAGATTTTGACTTAAATGGTATGAGGAGCAGGTTTACACTTTTCTTTTTTTATATGAAAAAGGACAAGCAAACTGGAAAAAATAAAGATGTTTTTGCTTATTGTATTAAGATAAAAATATATTTTTGTTATGCTTTCTTAAGCTTTTATTTACTTAGGACCAGTTTATAAGTCATGCAACATGCTTAAATTCAACTTACAACATTATGATGTTGGGATTTATATTACTATTCTTTTGCTGTTACATATCTGGGACATGTTACTTCACTTTGTTTTCTATTCAGTTTTGGGGCTGATATGTTTCTGTGAATAAATAAGTAACTCATCAGATTTGTTCCCATTTTACTGCATATTTTGTATTAACTAGTCCTTTACAAGTTTATTCTTATTGTGTACATTTTCCTCAGCGTAAGATGAGATTTCAGACATTGTTGCCAGTGGATTCAAGATTGAATAGTTAAAATACCTACCTGTATTTCTTCTCATTTCAGTTGTTTTCTTAATGCATTTAATTTTGTTTTATGTTAAAGTAGCTCATTCTTTTTACAGGGTGATACAAATAGCAGCTACATGATGATAATATGATGCAATCTAGTGCTGTATATGATATTTATTGTCATTACAATTTCATATGAGTACTCAGTACTCATGGGTCAAGGCTGCGTGGGGAAATTACTTGGAAAAGGTCTGACATCACTGTCATACCTTAAATATAGCGTCATCAATTGTATCATATGGACACTCCACATATATCGCGAGAGTATAGCACTGAGAAAGGGGGAGGTCTCTAATAAAGTTAATTTTCTCCTGATCTGTTGATCTGAAAAATGTCATTTTGATGTCAGAATGTACGCGTGGCTTGTGAAAACTGGATCCAATATTTATTTCGGTGACTATGGAGCGAGAGAATCTGTGATAATCTCGTTCACTTCGCCCGTTGGAATGAATACACTCAGACCTGCTTCCGGTCTCCTAAAGGGGCTGGAGAAACACACGTCACACAGACACAGGAAATAAACGATGTATGTGTCTTCCGGATCCGTTAATATAGCTAGACATTGGCAGGTTGAATGGAAGGAAGCAAGACAAGGAACCGTGCCGATACGGGCCAGTCCAGCCCGGGTGGAGATACGAAAGACGATAGCACCCAGACTGACAGCAGAGCACAAGGTGAACTAGACGGAAAAGGAGTTAATATTCTAATGCTAATGGTTTAGCTAGCTTTCTTTTGCTCTAGCTTTCAGCTCATTAATAAGAAAGGAGTGTAAAAATAGTTTATACAGCAGATACGTTTGACATTGTTTATTTGCACATTGTAATTCACAGATAATCCTTCCTGCCTATATTGGTTAGCGTTTTTCATTATGAATGTTTACCACTGCAGATAGTATTCAACCTTGTGACAAAGGTGTTCATGAATTGAAGGTATTATGTATCCTAATGTATCATAAATGACTAGTATACTGTGCTTCTGTTTGCTCTAACTGTCTCAGCTGAGCAGGTCCAAAGTTCTGACATTGTGGACATACATTATAGTTTTTATTATTATTACACTAGAAGTAAACAAGACCAGATCCCTCCATGTCTATTTAAAAGATATGCTGACACAGAATCATTTGAGATGGTCATGACCTCAAGTCGTGGTTTAGGTTTATTTAGAATAATGATATAAATGGGAACCTGCTACTCTCACACCAGCGAGTAATTACAGCTTTGCATGAAGGTTCTTCAGTGGCAAAGCGTGGACAAGATGACTCTCCATCATGGATTTTATTTTTTATTTTGTCTCTCCTCCAGGTTATGGCCCCAGGTTATCAAAGGTCAATCTGTTTACCTTATTGAGTTTGTGGATGGAGCTGTTCCCTCGGGAACAGCATGAAGAGGATGACAACAGTCAGGTTGGTATACAAACTGAAACACAGCACGTCATGAGTAAAATTTCTTCTTCATCTACTACATGTAGTGTACAGTGCATGAGACTGTTAAATATTGATAATAATTTTGAATCTGCTGTGTTCCAGATCCGTGGCATGGGTCTGGTGGTGGTGCGGGACAGTAAGGTGATGGGACTCCACTGTTCAGGAGCTGAGCTTCACGCAGGACAGGCAGCCATTATCCAACATGGCCCCCGCTTGGCTGACTGTCAGCTGTACTTCTCTAGGAGACCCTGTGCTACCTGCCTCAAGATGATCATCAACGGTGAGGGGAGGAGGACTGACAGAGAGTGCTTTATGACACTGTCGTTATCACAGTGTACAGGTTTTTTTTTAATCTCCACCTCCAGAACAAGTCGATGTGGTGCAAGCCATTTTAATGCAGTGATGCAAAATCACAAAATCACTTTCCTAAATGCTCTTTTGACTTTGTTAGACTTTGTCACCAAATATCATCATGTATAGGAATTTGACAGGCATTTACTTTTACTTTCCCCTATTTAAATCAATGATGTTGTTACAATCATCCTGACTTTCATTACACTTTAAAACACATCATTTCTGACTTCACTCCACTGATTAAGGTTAATTAGAAAATGATGCTGATGATGATGCTGTTGGCTCTTCTCCAGCTGGAGTCAGTCAGATCTGTTTCTGGCCCGGAGACCCTGAGGTCAGCATGCTGAGGTCCGCCTCTACAAACCCTTCGGACTCCTCCCACTCCAACAGTCCACCTGGCCGCATCACGGAGGAGGCGGCGCTAGACGCTGTGGCGACAGAGAAGCTGAAGTCCAACAGCCGCCCTCACATCTGTGTACTGCTGCAGCCGCTGATGCCCGGCCTGGCACAGTTTGTTAGCGAGACGTCCAGAGAGTGTGATTTCATGGAGAGAGTGACTGATGACGAACCAGGGCTGAACGCAGAGGAACTCTTCAACGGGTACCCTACATACATACCAGCACTAATTAGAAGAAAATACCAAGTGATGCTTTTCCTTTTTAAGTCATTGTTGTCTTGACACCTACATCCAAGGGCGTAGCTTTGGTTTCATGGCTTCTTTCATCCGTATTTTGGCAGTTAGACAGAACAGAGACTCTGTTAGTGAGTAAATCAAACTAAAACCGTAAAACTGCTGCAGGGCAAAAATAGGATTTTGAAAAGTGAAGAGTACATGTCCTGCTCTCAGTGGAAATTACATATTTCCTTTAATCAGTGAAGCAAACGTTAAATATGCCAAAAAAAAAATTAATCTGCAACTCATGAATCTTTTTTTCCCCCAACAAGCCAAATTAATTTCAAATAATCAAGAACTCATGAAATATGCTCATTGACTAATATATGTATCAAGTGAGACTGGAGTCCTTTGAAGTTCTTTGAAACCAACTGCATGACTAAATCATACAATCTGCATATCAGCTCATAAAAAAAAAGTATCTGTGTTGCATATAAATTGGAGAAATTCTTCGCGCTCTCCAGAGATCGAACGAAGCACCTGAAGGATTTCTCCCGACAGTTTCTGGTCGGGACGTCGCAGCAGCACCGGGAGATCTTGACACAAATGGGTCTGGAGAACTTCTGCGTGGAGCCCTACTTCTCAAACCTGAGGAGCAACATGAGGCAGCTGGTGGAGGTTCTGGCCACGGTGGCCGCCGGGGTGCCGCTTCGACACTACAGTTTCTACAGGTTGGAAACACTCTTTAAATCACAGCTCTTACTTTTGCAGACGTTTTAGCCATCCGCTGTTGTTATTTGTTGCTGATTGTGTTGTTTCTGTGACTCAGGGAACAGTGTTCAGCCACTGAGCCATCACCGGCCAAGTCCTCACCGCCCCCTTCTCCTCCTCATGAAGTAGTATCCCAAGAAGTGGCTCGCCATTGCATTATCCAAGCCAGACTGCTGGCCTACAGAACAGGTCTGCTTGCTTTTTGTGTTTGTCACAGAAGTCAAGGTGGATGCAGGATACGAGACTTGCTTCCTGTTTCAGGTCAGACTGAACAAGAAGAAGTAAAAACAGACCGGAAACCATTTATCTTCAAATCTGTCAGCAAGAATAATAAACAAATCAAACGATCTGGTTTCAGATAGATGAAGTGATGAGTAATAATGTGTTCGTCAAAGCTGCCGGAACATTCAAGTTTGGCTGGATGACAGTTTAAGTGCTCGATCGACATTCTAGCTTCAGCATTTCAGCCTGAGGAAGCCTGACAGATATTCCTAGATAAACCAAAGATAAACCAGCAACAGATTTGTGTGTGTCAGGAGTAAAGAAGCCACGAGTCTCGAGTCCTCTTGAAACTAAGGGCTGAGGCAACAGATGCATGCCTGTAGGACATTTTCCTGAATGACAGGCTTAAAGGTCATAATCATTTTAAATATTGTTCTTGTCAGAGTTGACATTTGTCGGCAGATTCTGACACTGTCATTTTCATTCCAGAGGACCCCAAAGTGGGTGTGGGTGCTGTTATCTGGGCCAGAGCACACACGGTGAGCTCACCTTTCTCACCTCTGCTTTGATTTGACTATTTTATATCCACTGCAGAATTATATTACATCTGTTCTCGTCATTTAAAGCGTTAGATGACAATATTAGTAGCTCTTAGCTTAGTTTAGCGTGAAGACTGAAAGCAGAGGGAAACAGCTAGCCTGGCTTAAAAATAAAAAAAAATCAACCTTGAAAGAAATAGTTCCAGCACATATCTCCTGGCAAAACATTGACTGTTTTGAACTGTCTTGTCCAAGGCTGGCTGCGACGGAACGGGGCGCCTGTACCTGGTGGGTTGCGGGTACAACGCTTACCCAGCAGGCTCCAAGTACGCCGAGTACCCACAGATGGACAACAAGCAGGAGGACCGGCAGAGACGCAAATACAGATTCATCGTCCACGCAGAGCAGAACGCCCTCACCTTCAGGTCAGAGTCTGTCCCTTTACACCGTGGAGGAGGATGATAATGTGAAAAGTGTCTTTATCTGCGCTGCTCTTATTATTTTAAACATTTATTATTTTTTTAAAAACTGATGGTGAGAAGTGTTTTGACGGACAGCGTTCTCCCTGACGCCTTCAGGACTCGAGAATTCAAAGCGGGGGAGCCCACCATCCTGTTCGTAACCAAGTGTCCGTGTGACGAGTGCGTCCCTCTGATCAGAGGAGCCGGCATCACACACGTCTACACCACCGACCAGGACAGGGACAAAGACAAGGGAGACATTTCCTACATGAGGTTCAGCAGCATGAAGGACGTCAACAAGTTCATAGTGAGCACACGGAGGGAGGGATGAAAAAATTTAATGAAGGCTATTTTTTCTTTTTTTTCCTTTTCCTATTTTATGTTGTTACATGCTGATTTACAGATATGTATATATTTGTATATACTAAAGCAAAAATTAGCCACCATCCATCGAGACAGATTCTATGAGGTAATTTATTCTGTTGTTCATACGTTGACTCAGCAGCTTGCAGGGTGTGTTGCTGCTGGTGCCTTTGAAGAGAGTAGATAAGACTCCTTAGATTTCACCACCTTGAAGAATCTGACATTCTCTCTTCACAGTGGCAGAAGAACCCTTCAGATTGCTCGGCGTCCTTTCCTCAAGTTGCCAGTAAGTTCCAACTTATTATCTTTAAATGTGGCTTTTTTTGTCCCTGCACAGATAAACTGTGAAGTGGGGTTACACATGAGAGAAATGACGTTGCAGTTTAACAGTAGTATTTTCTTCTTCTTCTTCTTCCAGACGGTTGTGTCGGGAAGCACAGCAGACAGACCGAGCGGGAGAGCCACAGCAGCAAGAAGCTGCGCATCAACAGATCCCATGACTTACCTTCTGTCAGCTGAGCATTGCACCTGCGCAGACGGACAGTTGGATAAATGGAGAAACCAAAAAAAAAACTACAGAATCGTGTTTTTAGATTAGATATTTTACGGTTACTGCGCAAATTCATTTGAGATCAAATCTGTGCCTGCACAGAATCTTCCGTTACTTTATTTGCCCTTAAATGCAGCTGCTGCATGTTTATGTTTCATACAACACTGACTGAGTGGTACGACCTAAATCTAAAATGTGATAGTTTAACTGCCATAGGCTGCTCTATGGAGGAATTGTTAGTCCAATCCAAGTCATTAAGAAGTGATTGGCAGTGAGTAAAAGAGGTACAAAATGGAAGGAAGGGACGGATGGACGGATCAGTGATGGACAAGGTAAAGAATGTGCGGACACTATTTTTGAATGAAGGAAAACGGTACAAACTATGGAACTTTATTTTCTTATGTTACATTACATTCAGGAAGTGTTCAGACCCCTTTGGATGACAATGACCAAACTTGTGAATTTTTGACAAAGTGAAGTATTCAGACCGTTTGCTTTGACACTTGACATCTAGCTCCAGGCTAGCTCCAGTTTCTGTCCCGAGCTCTGCAGGCAGCTCCCTCCTCCTCATGACTCGGTTTTTGCTGAGAGACTTTATTTTATTTGACTTTATTTCCCTAATCATGTCCAATCAGCTGAATGAAAGAATCAAGGTGTAGAAACATCTCAAGACATGATCAAGAGAAAATAGACATAGCCAAGTGTCTGAATACTTTTGTCAATGCGATATTTCAGTTTTTCCTTTTTAATAAATTGTTTTTAAATTTTTAGCATCAGGCTGCAACATAAAACCTGAAAGTGGTCTGAACACTTTGTGAATGCTCTGTAAATGGTTTATGAGGTATTGGGATATAAAGACAGCCATACTGTGTGTGTGTGTGTGTGTGTGTGTGTGTGTGTGTGTGTGTGTGCGTGTGTGTGCGTGCGCGTGTGTGTGCGTGCGTGCGTGTGTGTGTGCGTGCTAACACTGCACCATCTCTCCATGCACGTGTACACCTGGTGGGTGGTTGCTTGGTTAAACGTTCTAAAGCTGCACGGCTTTTGATTTAGGTTTTTATGATGAAACTGTTCTATATAGGATTTTGCACTAGGTTTGGATTTCAAGCTTTAAAGAAAGGTACACATCTTAACTACTGGCATTTAAGGAAAAAATGAAAATAAAATTCTTATAATAGAAAATATACGAAGTTTGTTTGGAAGAGTGAAATTATTGACATCAGTAAAAATGACAAACGAGCACTCACACAGAACATCTGCATTCCCATCCTTTTATTTTGCTGCGAATGTGGTACAGTAGCATCCATGTGGAAAATAAGGTGGCTGCTCTTCGTGAGCGCATTGGGAAGAAAAATGTGGAACCGTAGTTGTAAAACAGGCCAAGAAAAAAAAAAATTAAATAAAAAAAAAATCAACAAAGAATTCATTGAGTTTGGCTCAAGTGACACGTGTGATGTAAAACTGGTCAGTCTACATTTGCATCTCATGTTTTATTCTGATATAGTATAAATACTGTCACAGCTTTTAACATCCAAAGTAGCTGGTCTTTTTTATTTTTCAACCAAAAAGAAAAAACAAAGACAACTTTTATTTTTTTCTCCCATTTTTTTTTTTAAGCAAAATTGCACTTTACATGTTTGCGATTGTTAGTCACCCTACTGTACTGTACTACTTCTTTTATTTCTGTTTGATTCACTTTATTTAACACGAGACAGCTATGAGTTTGAAATTTACTGCTGCTTATTTCAAAACTTCAATAGAAGCGCAAAGTAACCTAACAATGCCGATCAAATATTGATTAGGAAATAAATTCTGAATTTTACTGACTTAGAAAATGGAAAAATGGTCATTTTTCATTTCCAGCTCAAATATAAAACCAACAGTGTTTTTAAAAGTTGTGTTAATCCTCGCTGAATTTGCACATTTCAACTACATGTGCATTTTTCACAGTTACATTTCACCATTGAATCCTGTTACAGATCAACTTTGGCCTCACACGTTTTCAACACGTTTCCCAAATGACTTTTTACAGCTTGTAATCCACATATTGAATTAGTGCTACTATGGCGACAAACTGGTTGTGACTCCGTACACAATGGCAACCGATCAGCTGCAAAAAGTTTCAAATGTGTATTTGACAGTGTAACTCAAATATAGTGAGTTAAGAGGTTCACTGCTTAATCGCAACAAATATGTTCCATCCAGAGCATATTTTCATCATCATAATTAAGCTCCCCCTAGAAAGATAATGAAAGTACAAAAAAAAGAGAAGAGAAGAAGAAGGGAAAACACACCAAACCAAAAAGGCACCTCTGAATCTTCTCTCCTGTTTCTTTTCTAACGCCGACATCAGATCCAAATCAGAGCGACACAGAACAAAAAAGAAAAAGAAAAACCCAAAGCGCCGTCTTCACAGCTGCTCTCCTCTGTCGACGAGGAGCTCCCGCCTCCTTGTTCATGATCACACTCACAATGGCAGGCACTCACCTCAGGTGTCCAAACCATAAACTGTACATGACAAGAAATGAAACTATATGTAAAAAAAGAAAAATACCATCAAGCAGTGTGAAAACGGTGATCAACAAAAGAAAAAAAAACATTTGAATCATCATATTATTTTTTTATCATACAGAAAGTGCTATCAGCTACCAGCAAAGAGAACCAGTGATCAAAATGATTGAAGCTTACTGTACCGATAGCAGCCCATTCAGTTACAAAGGCTCTTCATTTCAACGACTTAAAATATGCTCACAACTACTATTTCTCGTTGGCAAGCTGTGGTCAACAGTGACTGAAACCAACCGTCTCAAAAACACTTCTATTCTCAGTCTTACTGGAGCTAACTGAGTTCATTAGATTGGCACGGGCGGATGCTCCTGAAGCTTATAAAATTATATTTAACTGGAAAGAGTTGGCGTCACACATTTAACAACAAACTGCTGCATGTTAAACTAGTTCAGATTAAGCCTCTCAAACTGCAGGATCACACTGAGAAAATCTAATTATGTCCAGCCAGAGCCGGTTTAACCTCCTAAAAATCTTTGTGATCTTGTAAAGCAGTTTTCATAGTTAAATCAGACTTTTATATAATGTGCAGCGCGTCCCCAGCTTCAGAGAAATGCTTCATCACTAATTAGCTACAACGTTAACTTTTTTGGAAGACGAGACTTGTTCTGTTTCAGTGTGAAGTTCAAGTCTGATGATGCTTTTTAGCTGTAGATCGAGAAAACTTCAGCAATCATTAGATTTCGCAGCACAAAAACAAACAGACTGAGAATGTGTTTCACACTTAAGATGCTCTCACCCCAACCAGACATGTTGACCCAGCTAATAGGAAAAAAAAAAAAAGCAGAAATTCTTCATTATTTTTCTGATTTGCAGCTACTTCATTTAAACAGAGATTAACTCGTGCGCAGCGACTTGGTGATTAAAAATACAAAAATGGTCACGTCTGTTTGTTCGACAGCCACTCGACCATTCTGGCCAAAGCTTTTGAACCGCTGGTTCTCCTGACAACAAAAAAAAGAAAAGCAAATCAGCTGCCTCCAACACCATGAGTTGTGGCACTACATGCTACAGATGAAAAAAAACAGAGATTTCATGAAAAAAATTTACAAAAGATCAGTGATTGAGAACTACTCTTGCACAAGTTTTTAATGACCCAACAAAGAGAAAAAAAAAAAAAAAGAAAAATAACGTCTTGAAGATTTTTTTTTTTTTTAAATAGAATAACCATTATTGTTAATGTGTTTTTTTTCTATGTGTTCTTATTGATAAAAAGTTGGGGTAGAGGGAAGGGGAGGGGAGCTTCTCTAGGAGGCCGGTTTCTTCAGATCCCTGATCTGTTTGATTAGGTACGTCTTCTCGTCGTTGAACTGCTCGTCGTCCGCGCGGTCCTTCTGGAAGTTGCTCAGGAAGTCGATGAGCTTGGTCTGGTTCTTGAGCAGGATGTCGATGATGGGCTGCGTCTTGTTGGGGTTCGCTACAAACACCTGAAAACAGACGCGTTCGCTTGCATCAGATCCTCACCTACATTTATAATACACCTCTGCTGTTTTGTAGATGGGAAAGACTTTGTAATAAGCCCGTATGACAGTTCATCTATAGATTTAGATTTAGAGTTATACAGAGAAATACATTATTTGTATTCTGCTGTGCGGCGTGCATGAGCGAGGCGTTTATTTACCTTAAACACATGGAAGGCCTCAAACTGGATGTTGGGACTCTTGTCTCTGAGCAGATTCATCATCAGCTTGAGATTCTCAGGCTTGCTGATGTAGCGCGTCATCACCGTGAAGTTATGTCTGTCCAGTAACAGCTCGCCCAGAAGCTGCAGGAGAGATTGTTTAGAACAATATGACAAGTAAGGATATATTAGAGAAGTGATTGTCTCTTGGCTGGAAGTGTAAGTTGATGTTGAAGGTATCTGTTTACAGCAATGGTGGCTAAGACTTAAGGTGTTGGAGGTTTGTTCAAGCTTTGGAAATAAGACGGTGGAGAGAGGAGTGAGTGGACAGCTCCCTCTGTTGGCCCGGGGAGGGTGTAAACTGGGAACCTGACTAAACAGAAGGAGCTGGCGCCATGGCAACAAACAAACAATCCCTCACTGGCTTCCCACACACAAACACAGCTGTCCAAAAAAACACAGCCAAAGCTCCGGTGAACCAAGGTCACAAAGACAAATCAATACGTGAGTCAGGGCCAAACCTTTAGGGACTGCCTCTTGGTGACGTAGTTCTCGGAGTGCAGCAGCTTCTCATAGTCTGCAAACACCTGCAACGACATAACAAACACACCTTATTCAACATTATTAACTGTTTGAATTAGAATTGGACACTTTTGACGTGTGTGTAGTTCAACATGTCAAGTCCGCCTGCGTTTTTGGATACATCTCCCTTTGCCTCTAAGGAAAACTAGCCTTTTTTAAAAACACCTGCAGTTTTACATGAGGAATGGAGGAGTGGGAGAAGTCAACCCTTTCTTCCATGTCCTTTTAAAACTTTTAAAATAAACCCAAAGTACCTTTATCTCAGGGCAGAACTTGAGCCATGATCCTGTACAAGAGGTGTTCATCATCCTTAAGTACCATAACCACAATTATTAGTTTGTTTGTGTGTGTCACGGAGCCTGAAACTAACTTGTGCGGCTCTACATTTACATGGGCAGGTCACCAAAGTCTAATCAATGTGCTGTGTTTCGGTTCAGCCTTGTCACAGGCTCCTGGATCACATCGGCTCTACCAGGCCAACGTGCCTCCGTCGTCTCCCGACAGGCGCCACGGTGACGCACAGACATCTGTCAACATACAACATGCATGTGAAAAAGGTACTTTTGTGTTCAGTTTCTTCAGGCTGGTCCAACCCCCCCC
>NW_019525183.1:223868-252803 GCF_002814215.2 Seriola lalandi dorsalis | reverse complement strand
CCCCACCCCACCCCTTCCTATGAAAGGGACCCCTCTGCCTTGGGAAGCTGACAGCATAGAGCAGAGCTTTGTATCTAGTGACGTGACGTGGCGTTGTGACACTGACAGGACTTTCCAGGGATTCACTTTTCCTGGAACTTTAAGTGGATTAGTCAGAACTTTATTTCTTACTCTCACATATCTGCCCTCACAAGGCCTGTGTGTGACCAGCGTGTTCAACGAGACAAACCTTTTTTTTTTTTTGGGATACATGACTGGGCCATTGAGCGCCGCAGTGACCGACACCTGATCTGGTTACATGCTGTATGTATCTGTGTATGTTTCCTCTCTGGGGCTCTTCCTGGTCAAGCAGTCAGGACGGTGTTTATGTTTACGCTTCCACATAGATGTTGCGTGACCTGAGCGGGAGGCAGTGTGTGTTGCATTGATGTGGTTTACGGGTGGAGGGGGGGAAGGCACGGTGCAAACGTCAGAGGCTTAAATAGTTCCACCTGGTAACACTGGTTCAAAATAACATGGCAAACTTGCATTGACATGTGTGGCAGCTATTACAGTCTTCCTTCATGTGTTTTCCAGGCCGATCCTCTCTGAGGGCTGAGCTACGGTGTTGGGAAATGTGTGTGCGAGTCGGTCCACTCACAGCATCGTAGTTCTGTTCGAGGTATTCAGCCACAAGCACTTTGTGTCTTGTCAGGAGATCCTGCGAAAGAAGAAATAAATCAAATCTATCAGGTAATATATACTTTATATTATATAGTTCTCTGTGCTCTATCACTTACAACAGCTTCTTTCTGTGTTCTATTTTTAACTCGTCAACTAAACCATTAGACGAGGGTCTTATCTCGCCAGTATCAGTAATGGATCTTAAAAACTGAGGAAACCTTCATCTTGTCCGGTTTTTAAAAATGTAATTATATATTTATTTGTTGGGAATGATGCTCAGTGATCAACAGGAAAAAGAGCTGTAAGGGATTTATCATATTAAACCTGCCTCGTCCTAACCCACCGTAAAGCGTGGTTCACCCAAATAAAAGAAAACAGTATCTCACCATGCAGATCGTTTTGGTTTAACTTGGCTTTAAGATATCAGTCTAAGATTTTTGCATCCGCCCCAGGTTTTAACTGGGAATAAAAATGTCCCAAAAAAGCCATAAAATGTTGAAACTGGCGCAAAATATCGTCTGATTCCAACCGATATCAGTCAAATTCCGACTGAGGTACCTTGAAGGTGGCAAAGGCGTCGGAGGCGATGTCGAAGGTGGACATCTCCACATAGTTGAAGAAACTGTGGAAATGATCGGAGTGGAGAACTATCTTGGCGAGCGGCTCGTGGCGGATGCACTCCCTCAGCATGATCCCGCAATTCAACGCTACCTGGGGCGTCTCGTACCTTCAAGCAGAGACGAGAGGATTAATGTCACTTCATTGGAAGCCGTCAGACTGTGGACAGCGTGTGTGTGTGTGTGTGTGTCTCACCCTTTCAGGAGTATAAAGAGGACCTCTTGGTGGGAACAGAAGTATTCAACAGTGGGGCTCCTCGTCCCGATCTGCCTCCTCAGGATGTTGTTGAATATCTGACACACATCCTTCTTCCCCTAGAAACACACACACAAATCGAAAGCGTTTATTGGTATTTTCCCCATCGTGTTTCTATGGCAGCTTAATCATGAGAGGTGTCATGCTCATGATGCTGCAGGAGCGACTCACAAAGAGCCTTCTCTCCTCACCTCAAAGTCTATGACCTGCAGGTTTTCTACCAGCGATATCAGCAGGCCGCTGTTGTACAGCTCCTGGGCCAGCTGGGCAACAGTCTCGGTGTGGGGCTCCTTATCGTTGCTCCCGTACAGAATCTCCTTCATGGACACCAAGCATTTGGACACCTCCTCAGATGCCTGCGGGACACAGCGGAGGAGAGGTGGAGTCGAATAGATTAGATTAGGAGTCGTGGTAGTGGAGGTGGAAGAAGGAGAAAGCTGCAACTGACTTGAGCCTTAGCTTGGCTAGTTTTGTGTTTGCGTGTGTGTGTGCACTTGTGAGCGAGAGTACACTCTCTTGACAGTGAAGTGTCAGGAGATGACAGGGCCAGGCTGTTCCATGCTCTAATTTCACAGAGGGCTGTCACCCCCGGGCCCCTGGACACCAAGGCAGTTACTTACACACACACACACACACACAGAAACACACTGTCTTTCTCTACCTTGTCTGTCTTCTTATCCTGCTTGACTAGGATGGCCAGGTTTTCCTTCAGGGTCCTGACGATGTCTGCCGGACTCTTGTGGGATTTACCGAACAGCGGCATGATGGACACAAAGTGGCCTTGGGACCTGGGAAACAAACAGACACACGCAGCATATTGAAAGAGCAGTCAGTGATGACGTGGTTGCAATAAAAAAATAATCAGTATCATTTTCATATGAGTAGGATATGTCGTTTTTTCTTTCCTCAGCTCTGTAGTCAGTTCATGACAAAGGGACTTCTGCTTCCTAACATTTATGTGACATTTAGCAGCTCACCAGCTCGTGTAGCATACAAAGCAATGGAGGAAAGCCTCATACTAACTAATACAGGCATCAATATTTAATGAGTTTTCAAAATTCTGCTAGCATTTAACAACCAAAATGTTTTTTTTTTTTATAACATTAACAAACTTTTTTGATCAGGATGCCTCAAATTTAATCATTTAAAATGTGACATTTTACTGTTAAAAATGAACAGTGCAGAGCAGAAAACAGCAAAAATGAAGTTAATACAAAAGTCAGAAATATCCCATCAGGCAAATGAGCAGTAATTCATCAAGTGAAGAATTCCTGGAACGGGTGGATTTTTAAACCTCTGTTCTGTCTTCATCCAGCTGGTGTGACAACTCAACAAAAGGCCGCTGAGAGAGAAATAAGGAGATGACGTGTGTGTGTTTGTGTTTCAGGATTCCTCCACCACCTCAGAGACAAATTCCAAAGTAATCTCTGGTCTGCATGAGCGACAACTGCAGCCCCTCTGACACCCGTCTTCATATAATCAAAGTCATAGTCAATATATTAGATAGTTACGTAACGGCAGACACAACAGAGCGGTTTGTTGGGATTTTCTGCTTCCAACAAACCTCAAAACCAAAATATGTTTCTGAATAAAGAGGGAGGCAGAAATAGACCCTGCAGTTACAGAGCGCTTAGAGAGAGAGAGAGAGAGAGTGAGAGAGAGTCGAAGGTACACTGCCGCATCTCGGTCCAGTTACCCTCCACACTTTAAACTTCATCCTCAAGGATGTACTCACGCTTTTCACGCTCTTATTATAAAGAAGAACGTGACAAAATGCGCTTAACTGAGAGTAAGAACACGGACAAGTGGATACGCTCACTCCACAGATCCACAGGTCAGTCAATAATTGACCGTGGATCAGCTCAGCAGTAAAACTGAGTCAAGATCTGAGGTAGTCCAGGCCCCATTTGATACTGTCTTGACTGTATGTGATGCATGTAATTGAGTTTTGCTCATTGCATAATATCCGTGCAGGCCTCGGGTTGTATTTTGCCCTGGTACTGTCAGAATGTCACGGACTGTTTGGGCATCAACAGTTAAGAAGGTGCCAGTAGATGCACAGGAGGTTGGTACAGTGTTCTGTTGCAGCCAATTTATGGATATACTGACTGGCAATGTTAGTCCTGTACCGCCAGAGCCGCACGTGCTCATTAAAGTCTGTCACTGCAGGTTCAACTTTGTCGACGGCATAAACCCAAACAGAGAGATTTCGGTTTACTCTCTGACTGAGTGCGTGAGCGGTTAAAAGGAATCAGGAAGCAGCAGTAGCCCTCACAATCCAGGCCGGGTCAGGAACAGGCAGAAAACTTGTGACTGCTAATCCTCATCTGGGAATGTAAAAAGGGCATTACACCCCCACCCCCCAACCCCAACCCTAACTCCCACCTTCATTCCTCTCCATCCAGCTCTGCTACTGTTCCTCCCTCCATCCACTCTATGCCGCTGGTCGTGATTGATGGAAGAGTAATGCTAAATCACTTGGCATTCAAACTGAAGGAGTGATCAAAGTTGAGTTGGGGAGCTTTGTATCCTTTATAATCAGCGATGTCGACCTTGCACAGAGTCGGAGCCAATCAATATTGCATTGCAGTTGCTCGCACCTGAACTCCTGCCGCTCGCTTGTTATTCTTGACGGGTTTTGTCGTGAAAATGCTCTGATGGCAAACGTGTCATCAGCTTCCCTGGCAGAGTCAAATATTATCAACTTATCAACTCGTAACAAGATAACAGCTGCAGAATCGAGAAGAAATGAAGGTAGCTGTTAATTAAAGTTCAAAACAATAAAAAGCATTCATTTGTGAAATTACATAAGTGGTTCTTCAACACCCGCAAAAACAAGAAAACAGCTCGAATTGGAATCACAAGGTTTTCACCTGACAAAGACAAAAACTCAGCTCAGCGCCTCAACACTGACTCACAGTGTTCAACCTTTTAATTTGGCCGTGGAGGATTGATTCAAAGGTTTTAATTATAATTCTCTCTGCTGTGGTTGAGCGTCATCTTTTACCAAATGAGCCAGCTTTTCTTTTTTTTTTTTTATGTGTGTGTTATGTTGATGTTTTTTTCTTTTTATGCGTTTATTCTGACAGAGACAATGGCATCGGTCAGAGGGAAGGCTGCTGATTCACATTTAGCAAATGAAATCACATGGAAGAAGATGACTGATTCACACACACACACACACACACACACACACACACACACACACACACACACACACACACACACCATCAGAAGGTCAGACTGAACTTGAGGAGCTAATTCGCTAAGACAGAAAAGATCCATCAATAAATTGGTGAGACCTCTTCCTCTTTGTTCTCAATGCGACCAAATGCTTGTTCAGATCTTAAAAAAATACTTTCAGGTGTGAGACTTCCCACTCTTTAAAAAAAGTAAATAAAAAAATATAATAAGGCTCCTTCTGTTTCTTCATCACATTATGTTACGACTAGCCCAGTCAATATTTGTTAAAGGCTTAACAGGCAATGAGGAAGTATTTATCAAAAGAAGGGACCTGCTCTTTCACAAGCTTTCCTGCTTTTTTTTTTTTTTTTCCATCCACTCATGTGTGTCGCTTCTGAGTCCAACATTTCCCCTCTGTCGTCCGGCCTCGTCGCTGCAGCTGTGACTAAACGTTTCGGATTATTAAAGAATACTCAAAGGGTCCGGTTTAATCATCTAATAACACGTCTTTGAGTCCTGGACAGCTTAAGCTCCAGGTTACTGTGAAGCCTTCATTTTCACTTGGAGCCTACTTAAGACTGACTAAATGTTATGTAATGGAATTAATCTGGTGCCCACTGGGCTTGAACGCACACAGCTAGCTGCTCCGCTTCACTATAATCTAACAGGGAAAGGCTCCACACGGCCCTGAATATTCATTTTCCTGCTGTAATCATGGGACTAAACAAGCTTTAAATACACATATACAGAATAAAGCCAATTTCTATCTGATTATAAAGAATAATTTCATTCTTTAATTTCAAGCAGTAAATCTTTTTTTAATTAGTTTTTCCTAGAAAGAAAACTTTCTGCCTTGTGTTTAATAATTGTTTTGTATATTTGTTACTGCAAGGATTAATTAATTAACAAAATATTCAAATGTTCTGTTAACTGATCAATTAATGGGATAATATTTCAGCTGTAATCTCAGGGCTTCCTGTTGGTGTAAAAGAAAAACTATATTCAGTTTATAAAGGCAAATGTCATGAAAACCTTTTTAAATAAGCTACTGCTAAATTTCAAGTATTAAATACAAGTATCAAGCTTTTATTTTACACTTCATAGCTACAAAAAGCTGCAGCTACAACTAACGATCAGTTTCTCAATTAGTTGATTAGGCAGTTTGTCTATAAAAAAAAAGTCAGATAATTGCGAAAACTGGTCTTCACGCTTACCTAAAGCCAAAAATAACTTCTTCCAGTTGTTTGTTTTTTCTTGCCAACAGTCTAAAACCAATTGACACTCACTTCACTATCACATAAGACAAAAAAAAAGCAAATCTTCACATCTGAGAGCTTTGAACTAAATATTATTTGGCGCTTTTGCCTGAAAAATGACTTAAGTAGTGATTACCCTTCTGTCAACGGACTGAATGATTGTTTCAGCTCTACAAAAAAATCCCCATATCACATGCTCAGGAGGTTATCGGCCTCCTCGCTTATCAGAATATTCAGCGTAGATTCCTTTAGCACAGACTAACGACATGTTTCAGCTGGCAGCAGACTCCTCCTGGATTATCTGTGGCGTGACCTTTGCTGTGACATATGGGCCTGATGTAAAAGCAGACATCTGAAAGAAAATACCCTTCACTTTCATGCGCTGAACAGTTGCTCAACATGTTGTCAATAATTCAAGCTGTCCTACACGACATGCTCTGGAGCTGCTTGACTGAACATAAACATGACTATTCCAATATTGTAAGAGCACAATCTTAGTCATACCTTTAAAGTAAACATTCTCCACCTGCAATAAATTTATGAATGACCAATAAAGCTACATAGGCCGGGCCCAGTGCCCTCATCAAACACTTAACGTAAGTGTGTTAAGTGCAATCTGTACAGTAGTGGGTGGATTTGATGACTAATCCAGTGTCATTCCAGCGAGGCGAGATAGCGATCCACGACAGGAGCCTTAGAGCTAACGTAGCAAGATAGTGATGCATCACACCTACATGCCAGTCAGCCAGCAGTAGTAGTGACTCCAGATGTCACACTGGCTCATGGCTCAACTTGTCATGTAATGCAAAACGCTCCTCAAACCACCACTCCTGTGTCAGATTACATGTCTTCAGTTATATTCAAATTCAAAGTGGAAATATCCAAATAGTTTCTAAGCACTCCATGTGAAATATTCAACAATGTGATGAATGTGCTGCCTATTCAAAGAAGAAGAAGAAGAAAGGTGGCTGCCTCTGATTGGACAGCAGTTCTTCTCGACAGTCAGGATCGCAGACATTCATGATGCACTGTAACGCATACAACTGGAATTTAGGTATTCAAGGAGGAGCGAGGAGGATTATTTAACCCTTGAACACTCACTCGCTCTCTCAGTATAAATGATTACTGTTAGTAAATGATATGCTCATATCAGATATGACTTTTTTTCTAGGAGTGTGTCAAAGTGAAACCAATTCAATGATGCTGAATAAAAACATTTTGAGCACTTTTCAAATCAAAGGCCTTTAGGTTCCACTTGATAGCACTTGAATCGAAATAATCAGACTCAAAATCTCAAAGTCAGGAAATACACCCAGACAGAGAAATGAGAACAGATGATGCTACATCACAGCCCATCTCAAACTACAAAGAGGCCTTCTCAAGTGCAGGCGTTCACAAGGAGATTGTCCTCTCCGAGGAAACCTGGAAGGAACGCTCCCTGAAAAGGACAAACATCAGCTCATCAAGTGCATTCTGGAGATTGATAATGATGTGAGAAGCCCCCCCCCCCCCCCCCCCCACCTTTTTAACTTTGTCTGGAAAAGAAATGTCGAGCCCTGATGCCTGCCTGTGTTGGATGCACTTCATTGAAGCGTACAGAAACGATTCAGTTATGGCCTTGTGTATGTCCATCTGCTTTGATAAACAGTATCACTGACTGAGGAAGACACTCCAGGTATACAAAGGCTATCAGATGGATGGAAAAAACTTTTAGACCCTTTGTTAAGTCTGACAGGCAAGTCTTCCGTCCAAATTCACCTCCTGTGCTACAGCATTATGGCAGACACCAACTCCAACCACACCTTTCACCCTAACCTGCATATTTGCACTAGTGAGGGGCAGTACTCCGCCTTGGACGCCAAATTCAGGGCAAAAAAAACCTTCTAAACTTCCCTTTTTCAACAGTAGGCTCACACAGACTGACAGACCTGGTTAAAATGTACAAGTTCTCTATCCACTACTAAAAAAAGTTACTTGTTTAGGACAGTTTGTAGGTTTCTGCAGTTATATGTAGGGTTACTATGGGTTAATATTCTGAACCAGTGACAGACAGGCCTATCCTACCAGGATATGAGAGCCTACTGTATCTGTCTATATGTCAAGGCAAATGGAAGTACCTAAACGAACACAGGATGCTACGTAATGTTGCATTCAAAATAAAAGCAAAGTCAATTCACTCCAGAATTACTTTAGTCTGAGAAAAACCTATAACACAGAAGACTGAAACTTTCCAATGAAATAAACAGTATTCAGTCATTTTCAAACCCAAATGAATGTAAACAACTCTACCTAACATCCCAGTAATCCATGTGGACGTACAATATGACTCTGCACAATATTGCAATACCAGACAGCATACTAGCAAAGACAATAAGGCTGCAGGTAACAATCATTTTCAACTGATTACTCCATGTATCGTCTATTTCAATTAATCAATTATTTGGTCGACAAAATGTAAGAAAACAATGAAAGAAAGCCTTTTACAGTTTCCCTGGCACCCCAGGTGACATCCTTAAATCGCTTCTTTTGTGCATCCAACAGTTCAAAGATATTAATGTTTCTGTTAAAGGCTGTAATATAACAGACCAAAGGGGCAAATCTTTCCATTTGAAATGCTGGAACCAGAGAATGGTTAACATAATTACTTGGGTATGAATCAGTTATAATTATTGTTGGCAAGTAATTTTCTGGCAGCCGACTAATTGCTTAAATGACTAATCATTTTAGATTTTTTACTGCATATTGCAGTTAAAGTTTGAAAGCTTTTATTTTGAAATATGTGACCGGATGCGGCATTGTTTTCATTCTGGTTAGCCTGACGGTGGTTGTCTAAAGTAACGTAGCAGAGAGGAAAAAAACAAAAACAAAATACACACACTGTATATGCGCTGCTGAAGAATTAAAGACCCCATGAACGACAGTGTTTAGATGAATAAGAGGTTGTGGAGCAGACGGCAGTAAATAGCAGATAAGGCCGCATAAACAGTCCCAGACAATGTGATTTAACACGGCTACACCCCTCTCGCCTCCGGCTAAACTCCCTTTTTGTTTGACAGATTTCCAAAGCTAATCACAGTTGTCTGCATCATTTCAGGAAAAAAAAACTGCTGAAAGGGACGTTAGGACGCTCTCGTGTATCAGCATAACAGACATTTTAATTTGCCAACCCTGACTGAAGTTCTCAAGACTGTCAAGGGCAGTTATATCTCACCATTAGGTTAACTGGAAGCTATTGCTCTTCGACAGTATGGGCTAGAAATTATACTTACTAGTGGGAAGATGTTTGGTGGGGTATCTTTAAATGTCTTCACCGCTTCTGTCCCGGTTCACAGCGCAGCCGAGACTCCCAGGTAGCCTTTAGTGGTCACGCCAGGGCTGTTTGTTCGCAGGAAAGTCAGCTAAAATGTGAGCGATACAATTTAAAATGTGGGGAATCTGTTAAGAAGGCAGTGCAGAATTCCATCTGGTCGCTTTCCAGCCTTATGTCAAGCTAGTGTGGAGACACTTTGAAGCTTCCGGTGTGAGGCTTCAGAATAAAACACCCACCAAACCTCATCCGTGTAAACAAACAGAAGAATAAGGAGAAGAAAGGTTAAAAGTCAGGCTAAAATTGACACAACTCGTTTTGATACTGCCTTTATTTGTGAATTCAAACCATATGTTTCTTATTCATACACTATCTCGCTGTCACACGGACAAAGTTGCTTTATAGACCATTCGCGTCACTTCCGGTAGTAGTCCGGCTAATGCCTGCCAACTTGACACATCTGTATCTTTCCAGCCGCTGCTGAGTCTCGTTCACATCATCTCATATCAGGTCCTTCTTACCGCATTTGTCTCACATGTTACCAAATTATATCTCATAAATACAAAAGTAAGTGTGATACGTACATTTAAAATACCTCACGAGATATAATTTACCTTTTCTACGAGCGAGAGGACAAAATAAAGGCGAAAGGAGAGACTGAAGGTCGGATGATAAACTTATTGGAACGAAGCCCAGGCCATATCATGACAGTCTAAACTGTAGAAAGCCCATTGGAGGTTACGTGACACGTGGTTGAAAATACATTTCCGGACAAAAATACATAATTGATAACACTGCCAATGTAACCATGCGTTTTTATGCTGAATGCCAATAATTAAACTAGTAAAAATTGATAATCTGTTAAAAACCTTTCTGCCTAATATTTACTTTTTCTGGTTAAAGTGTCCCAAAAGCCTACACACACTCACACTGGTCTAATTGACAGTGTTGCCAGCTAAAATGGTAACATTAAAAATTAAAATGAAATAAAATAGCTTCAATTCCCATTAAAAAAAAAAAAAAGGCAACATCTTATAGAGGAAACCATGTCAGACTTTATTAAAGCTGCTTTTCATTTTACATACAATTCAGAATTACATATTTACAAATATACACAGATATGTCTCATTATAATATCTTTATATCAACACCATACTCAGTAGATATACAATAGGAAAATAAAGACAGTGGTCGCTGCAATGTGCTGCATAAAAAGAAACTAAAAAATATAACCCTTCTCATCTCTCCACCCTCCAAGTAAAAAGTACAAATAATTCAATAAGCTTTATTGTGTGATCATGATCGAACACTGACAAGTTTAGTGCCCGTGTCAGCTTTCATTAGAGGGCAGAAAATAAACTCTCACAATATACAACAGTGCCAGGTAAAAAATACTTGCCTTGCTCAGGGCTTTGATATGAGAGGTTTTATGAACAACATGCCACAAAGAGTGATCATAGACAGAGAGACTCACAAAAAAAAAACAGGATCCTCTTCACAATACACATGCTCTCGAGGAAAACGATGCGAGGTATAGAGAGGACACATCTGTACAAGTGTAACATACATTTGTCAGTTTTACAGAACTCACATGGATCAACACATAATGCCAGCCACAGTTTACTCTCTGGTTTAGCTCACAGTTTGACACCGAAAGATCTGTAAACTTTTCTTTTTCTGGAGAAGAACCTTTCCTTTCACAGGGAGGACATGCAGTTTGTGATTTAAGTAAAAAAAAAAAAAATCTTTAAAGTGGTTCTCAACAAAAAGAGCTTGAGAAAAATAATTAAGACCACTAATCATAGCTGGGACAGAGTTTCAAAACCACAGTGGTGTTAATCATGGCTCTGTTAACCCAGTGGACAAATACAACTCATTCTTAGTAATAGATGGGTGCGGCTGGTCTTAGTGCAACAGCGTGCTGCACTCTGTATCTGTCTGTCAGACATTCAATATCAAGGACGGCAAAAAGGAAGAGATTGTTTTTACAGTGCACCTTACAGTAGAAATCTTGGGATATAAAAACCATGTTCACCTTTAAAAAAAAAAAAAACAAAGGGAAGGAAAAGTCATTCAGTGTTCCTTATGTGTGTGTGTGTGTGTGTGCGTGTGCGTGTGCGTGTGTGTGTGTGTGTGTGTGTGTGTGAAGAGGTGTGTCACAGCAGCTGGTTGTGCTATCAACCTGTATCAACATCCTCCTTTCCATTGTGAAACCAGACCAATCAGAGCCAATCAGGGCTCAGCTAAGTCACCACCCCTGCTCTGCAATTCACACCGATAGTCAGACTTTTTTTTTTTTTTTTTTTTCCTGCACCTTGTGACTCCACTACTACCGTTCCTCAGCTACATTGCGGTGTGAGGTAAACAGATATTGCTGTCGGTGCAAACATGTTGAGCAGGTCTGGGCCCTGGTTAGCCTCTGCTAGCAGAGAAGCGGCTACTGTCACATGCCTCAGCGGGGCCGGGAGCAGAGGAAGAGGAACAAAGCCTGGTTTTGCTGCAGCCCGCAGACAGGTGAGCAGAGTGGCCCTGACACAAAAACACAATACACCGATACTGTATGTGCACAGATCACTCAGATCTGTGTGCATCTGCGTTTGTGGGAGTGTTGGACCACTATTAAAAAAATAAATTAAAAAAAACCCCAGCAGGTGAATGCATAACACTGATCCCACTATTATCACCACATTACAGTGTAAACAATGCTGTAATTCCTTGTGTATAAATCTGTTTCAACTGGTATTTGTGGTTTAACAGCCTTTCTGAGGGTTTGCGACATAAGCATGTTGGATTTGCGCCCAACAACAAGCAACAATGCGCACACACACACACACACACACACATTCACACAGACATTTAGTCGACACAAGCAGGTATGCAGTCGCACCTGCCTGCCCACGCAACTTCTTGGGCTTCCTGAGAGGTAAATCCAGAGCAGTTCAGAGGCGAGTTAGACAATCCCTCTTATCAAAAAAAAAAAAAAAAAAAAAAGAAAGAAAAAAGTTGCTTCAAGCTGCCGCTCGCTTTGTTGAAGTGCAAGACTAGTGACCACCAGGTAGGGCTGTTGGTGACATTCACCTAGCGATGAGTTTGACTGTGTCGCTTAAATTGTAGTTAATACCATAAAGCAAGGGTGAAGGGAAGCTCTTAATTAGGAAATGTGGGATGAATACAGCATTCTGCTTTGATACTACAGGGATTTAACACCCTGAATGCATCTCACCTACAAAGTAAGAGAAAGTTTACAAGACTTCCAGTGACTTGCCCTGAACCTGCTCAGTGATGCTCCAAGATGCACTGAAAGCTTTTTTTCTTCTTCTTCTTCTTTTTCTTTTTCTCCTGTTGCAGCCAGCTGCCAGTTTTCACAGTGTACAATTAAATGTCTGACACTAAAGTCGACGTGTTATGTGAAATGCCAGGGCTGATGGTACCTGCGGATGTTTCACACAAAGAATCTATAGCGAAGCGGTGATGTCGTCGACTTGAAGGAGTTACACGAGTTTGACACCAGCAGCTTTGGAAAGCTGCCGACACCTCGTATTTAGTGCAGATAATTAGATGCGTCTACCTCGATGCTACATAATCACAAGGCCTGACAGGAGTTGATTGATCACATGCCTTTAACATGTCTGTTGAGGAACCATTTTTCCCTGATCTTTTCATTTTATCTGAGTTTTCTGCCACTGGAATGAAGGATTCTAGCAAGATATGGATGTTTTTGAAGGTAAAAAGAAAAGAATTCAAATGAGGGAATAACACTACCGAGTGGAAATAGGCTGTATTTCATTTGCAGATAGGAACAGGTGACTGTAAATACTGGTTTTTGGTCGGATCCGACAAACTGTGAGGTGCGTCTGTGTGATATAAAAAAGGACACTGAGATTCTGTTCTCCTGTCAAGAGTCGGCTTCGGGTTTTTTGTAACTCCACCTGGGAATGGTAGGTGGAGGGATGGGGCGAGGAGGGGGGGTCAGGGTTTGATGTCAGAAAAGCTGGTGTAGGTCTCACTGCAGCTTGAAGAAGTGCTGAGGTTCCCAGAGACGCTGCCATCTGAAGGACACAACGCACAAACAACATGAATTATTCACCCCAGGTGGACGGCAGCGGCCTTTATATCTTCTTTTAATCTGGACAAAAAACGCTTCGTGCAAACATTTCTATCACATCTACCTGAGCTGCTGAGTGACTGGGATGATTTAGACTCTGAGATGAGGCTGAGGAGGTTCGCCGCTGCCACCCAACCCTCCTTACAGCTGCGGAGGTTCCTCACAAACCTGCAGAGAATTACACAAGCAGTGACTTTACTTAATTATTTCCCACATGTATGATTTCAGAAAGATCTAATGAGCCCGTTTGAAAGCAGGAATCAAACCGTGCCCCCCTTTCCTGTTTTATTCACTGTGATTTACTCTCATTAGAAAAGTAGATATTTACCACTGTCCATCCTCTCCTTCTCTGATTAGCTGGACCACGTCTCCACTCTTGACGGACAGTTCCTGAGGTCCCGCCTTCTCGCAGTCTGCTACCACGGTATACTTTCCTGGAGCCTAAAGGAGGTAAAAGGTCAGTGATGATCAATACAGGAAACTTCAATATATCAATATATGGAAAAAATTCTCCAGGTTCAAGCTCACCAGCTTCTTTCCTACGTCATCCTCAGGGTCAGAGTTCATGGGGTCCTCGCCGCTGGAGTAGCCGTCATTCTCCTCTGAGGCGTCCGCGGAGAGAGACGCCTTGCTCCAGCCTGCAGGTGGGTGGTAGTGACAGTGGTAAATTACCAAAAGCTATTCTATCATAGTGTGACATATCCAATCCATTTGCACACACACTCCAAAACACACACACGCCAGCCCAAACTCAATCCCGGCGAGGATCAACGGAGATAGACAGACCCAAGTAAAACATCAACCAGACCAACAAAACAAAAATCACCGATTCCTGATCAGAGGAAACGGATTTGATTCATTTCAAAGGTGCTCCGACTGAAGTTATTTAAAGGGTGCACTGTGTATGTTTCCTAAAGCTCATTATTTTTCATGCCACACAGCAATGAAAACCCAATAGGAGAAGAAGAAGAGAGAGTGATTGATTTGAGGTAGAGTAAGCATCTTGCAAAAACACTCATTTAGCCTCGAGCTGAGACTTAAAATCTTACATTTCCAAGTGAAAACAGTAGAAAAGCATTTCAGTCTATCGTCAGTTTGAAATTAAATTTCTCACTCCAGGAGGAGGGAAGACTATAAGCCTCAACTCGAGGCTAAATGACTTAGAAAGTGGATATTTTTCTACACTTTACCTCTCGTGAAATAAAATCAATCGTGACCACCACAAACCACAGCAAGCACCCACAGTGGCTGATGCTCAGAGCGGCTCTGTACCTCGCCGCTTGCTCTGTAACAGACTAGAGGCGCTCATCCATTTGACTCTGCTCAGACTGACATGGGGAGCAGGCTCTAGACGGGGAAGGGGGAAGAAACAGCCGGCAAATTAACGAGACAGCCAGCCAGTGGTCGGGAGAAAAGCTCATTTTGTCGAGGGGGGAGAAAAGCTACAGGTGATATCAGACTCTAGATCTGTTAGGATTCTTCACTGCGACAGGGGGAGAAGGTTAGTACAGCACAGAGATGGTGGGTTAGTACATCAGTCATTCTTACACAGACATTCATTAAGTATTCCCCAATGAAAATGAACACAGAATCGCCACAAATTAAAAATACAAGACTAGTGCAGAGATGATGAGGATGAGGATGACCTGTGGATGGAGGTAGAAAATGTTGGAGATTTTTTCATTGGTATAAATGTGTGTAAATTGGATGCAGGTGGTCTGTCTGAGCATTCCTCTCTCCACACATGTACAACACTGCCAGGGTGAATTTAAGATGACAGGATACGATCACACATCCAGTTTCACCCTCCTAGGTGGGACACAGGTGAAATCTACACAATAAAAAAACAAACAAGACCGGAGCACAGGGCTAGTGATGAGGGATGGGGAGATGAGTAATGGCCCCTCTAGAATTAGACGTCCCCTATACTGGAACACAGATATACCTTTGAACCCAAACGGCGTGGGGTCACTCTTGACCGTGTGGCGTTTGGAGCCGTGTTCGGGGCTCAGGGCCGAGCCTGGCCACACGGGCGAGGGAGGGGAAAAAAGAAAGTGAAGAAGAGGAAGAGAAAAGTGAGGAAGAGAACGGGCTCAGGGAAGCAAGAGTTTCACAGTATAATTAAACATCTAAGCCAGTGGTGCAGGTAGATTCATAATGTAAGGTAATGTTGACCTCCAGTCAGCGACCATCATTTAAAAAAAAAAAAATATATATAACTGAACTATATCCTATAAATATAACTGAACTGGAGTGCCAGACTTTTGCCACCAGGAGGCAGCGTTTCTCCAACATAAGAACTTCACAGTAAAAGCTGATCTGATTTCCAGGCTCAGTAGGAACCTGCTAGTAACTGTACTGGTTGTCAAGAAAACACTTGATCCAAATTGATTAAAGAATATATTTGAATTTGATGCAGATATACATAAATATGGTGCTTTTAAGTATTTATTTAAATACAGCACTCTTAAGTCATTTCTAACCAAAATGATCAAATTCACAATTTTTGAATATTAGTACCAAATTGTTGTTAATGGTTCTGTGCTATGGTCAAGCCCCAGTTAACTTTTCATTCATAAAAAGAAGAATATGTTTTTTATATCTCTTTAAAAGTTGCACTGTCTCACTTTAACAATATAATATATATATATATATATAATCAAGTCAACTGTTTCAAAGACCTCCAGTGTCGCTCATGTTACCTTTTGGACTCTTGAGATTGCTGAAGCCCTGCAAAGTAAAACGCTTTTTAGCCACTGAGGATCTGTCAGTGGTCGGACTGGTCACCGGTTCATCTGGAAGCAATGGTTTGAAATGGAGGAGCACGGGAGGAGGAGAAAGGATAGATGCAGCCCAGAATAGGAAAAAAAAAAAAAGAGGTAGAGAGTCGGGAAGATGAAGGTGATGAAGAAGAGAGGAGTCAGATTAGAGAGAGTTTACAGTGAAGCTTTCAGGAGGAGCATAGGTGCAGTGTGAGGATGCAGCGTCAATTCAAACGCTCACCTTTGTGTTTCGGCGAGGAAGAGGAGTTGGCGTCGGGGGTCGGGCCTGGCTCAGCCTTCCTCTCATCCTGCTTCTTCTGGCTCTTCTGACCGCTGCTACGGAAGGGACTGGAAAAGACGAGGAGAAGAAAAAATCACATCACAATAGATAAAAAGGCGCAGGCGTGTTTTTGTGGCTTACGCGTAGACGCTGCGGTGACACCAACCTGAGTGAGATGGAGCTGTTGTTGCTGGTGGGACTCAGGGAAACAGAGTCCAAGTTCTTCTGCTGACTGGCATCTGAAACAGGCAACAGTTTACTGCAGTAAAAGACAGAAGAAGAAGACAGGCGTGTGTGTGTGTGTGTGTGTGTGTGTGTGTGTGTGTGTGTGTGTGTTTGTGTGTGTACCTCTGCAGGCTTTGAGCTGTTGTGTCAGGACTTTACGGATCTCATTCACCCACGCTGTTTTAATCTCTGGTGTTGGAGCCTGATTAAGACAAATAATGACAATAATTAAGAACAAACAGAGACGGGGTTTTTCTTTAATGATCATTTTACTGTTGGAAATCCATATTACTCAGGGTCAGTGACCTCACCTGGACTATAAACACTTCTTCTCTGGAGTTGCACCAAATCTCAAACTTCTTGTTGTCTCCTTTAGCATTCTCTGTTATTCCCACCGCGCTCATCTGAGAGAAGGAAGCGAAAGGAGAGGATGTTACTTTTCCCCGCAGCTGCAGCAACGTTAAACCCTTCACATGTGAACGACGCGAGCTTACACTGAGCGAGTGTTTGAAGCTGTACGACGGCGCTTTCTCGTAGCCCTCGCCGTTCTCCTCCCTCCTCTTACAGAAGAGCAGGGCCTTCTCGTGCAGGAACAGGTGCCTCTGCATGGGCTTGAACCGGGCCAGGTCCTTGACCTTGGCGTGACCTTTTTTATGCTCCGTCCACACGCTGAAGGAGCCTTGCATCAGCAGGCGGCCCAGCTCTGACAGGTTACCCTGAATTAAGGAAGAAGGCAGACGGGGGTTAACGGTTTGGGAAGCAATTGATCCAAACGGGTGTGGTTTGTTTCTAATTTCTCTGACCTCGTATCCTGTGATGGCGATGAGGTGCATGGAGTCATTAACGGCTTTAAGGATCCCCAGAATAGAGGAGAGAGCTTCCTGTAGGTCATCGCAGCCGTCACAGCCTTTACTGTACTTCAACAACTCCTGCAAACACAAAGTGGAAGATATCGTGAGTCTTCTCAGTCTTACGTAAAACTCACATACTAGTAGTTGCGTGAACAGAGCGCACCTTAAGCAGTAGCTGGTACTTGGTGATTCTCTGGACAGGTTTAAGGAGGTAGGAGTCCAAACCAAGTTTATGTTCCAGCTTCTTCTGGCACTCCTGAGGCGCAAAACACAAACCAGTGAACACACCTTGAGATGATTGTTCTAGAGAGCCACAAATAAGGTGGAAGGTGAGAGGCCGACCTGGAAGAAGGCACAGTCGGAGCACTGTCTCCACAAGCTCTCAGAGCGAGGTTTATTCTGGCAGTAAGCCTCGTAGATCTGCAGGTCCTTCATCTACACAACAGGTTTGTGAAGCAATTACTGCTTGGTTTCAGGATTATCAAAATAGAATAATGTCTGTCACTGATTTAATTGGTTCTTTATGCATAATAATTGTGGAAAGTAAAGTGCGTACCCGTTCTAAAAAACAGCGGCCCACCAGTTCTGGGCAGTCAGTGTACGCTTCCAGCTCCTTTAGAAATGTCCTGGAGACAAACCGCAAATGCTCAGACCGTGAAATCAAAGTACAAAATACAAATAACCCCAATTGAAAGAAGCAAACCTCTTATGAAACTGGTGGATTTCCGACATGTTTCCAAACAGGACGTCTTTCTTGCTGAGCAGGGTGCTGGGGATGAGGTGGGCCATGGCGGGGTTGTCCATCTCTGCTGCATAGCCCTGGAGTTCAACATCACATACAACTTTCAGTTAACGCGTCTTTTCGAGGGAAAAACGCACCGACGCGCCCGTCTTTTAAGTCGGTGAGCACACTCACCTCCAGCACACACAGCAGCTCCTCCACATACGCTCTCTCCGTCTCCAGCAGTTCGTTCATCACGTGACTGGAACGCGAACACAAACCAAATCCAGACTAAGCTCCCAGTTTATCACGATGAGCATGAATGACAGTGTACTGCGACCTGAACTCTCTATCTCAACCGTGAGGCAACAAAAATCTGTTTTCTCTCTTACCGCCGAAGCACTGCCAGGTTTTCTTCTTCTTCTGAGAGAGAAGCGTGTCTGGTGCTGCCGTTGTGTATGGGAGACTCCACCTGGAGACACACACATTGCATATTACAACCAGATAACTTTGATAAAACATGTCTTTTTAAGATATAATCAAACGTTATGAGCAACTGATTCAGAAAAACTAAAAGAGACTGAATAAATTCTTGAATTTTACCTTCTTGCAGATGGCGTTATCTGCAGAGTATCTCCTCTCTTTCCTCTGTTGATCTGAAGGACAAAGAGAAAACAGTTTTTTTTTTTATACCCTTATATCACTAACCATGTAATCTGACATGTATCACTTCATCCGGGCTTACTGGGAGAGGATTGTGGAGACTTCACTTCGGGTCTTGGTGCTACTGGTTGGACTGGTCTGGTCTGCTTGGCGGCAAGTTTCTTCAAGCTGACGCGTCTCTTCTCGAACATCTCCTGGACTGAGCTTTGCTTCTGGAAAACTCTCTCCACCTGGTCCTGATGGAGACCAAACCACACGTTGTAGCAACTTAAACTCAAGTGAGAGACATCACATACAAATGCCTGTTAGTGCCACTTCCTACTGACCCTGAGCTGAGTAGTGAGCACCGCCTCGTACTGGCAGCAGATGGCGCTGCGGTCAGTGAGTGTGTGGAGCGGTGCTGTGTCCAGGTACCGCTCCAGTTCCTGCAGAGCCGCTTCAGCTCCATCCTGAGACTGACAGCGGTCCACAGGCTGGCTGGCCAACAGGAAGATGCCGTCCTCACACCACCGCGATGCCTGGGGGGGGAGTTTTTATAGAAGTGATGAACAGAAACTGAAAATGCATGGGAGCATGGTGCTGAAAGGAAAAGCTCATCATTCCTACCTTCTCCAGAGCGTGGTGGAGCTCCATCGCCCTGAGCAGGAGGTTCTTCTTGCTCCTCAGTGTGGAGCTGATCTCCTCGCACACTCCCCTCAGCTCGCTGCACTTCGGCCTGATGGAGTCCTCGGCATAGTGCGAGTTTTCTATCAGCCTGTCGCCTTCACAGGCCAGGGACAAGGCACGGTCCAGTACGTCCTGTTGAAACACATTGGAGATGTCTGTAGAATACTGGCTCGGCAGCAGACGGCAGGGGAAGCATCATCAATCAATCAATCAATCAATCAATCAATCAATCAATTGTCGATCCCTCTCTTCCTCTACCTCTACCATATGCAGTGTTCATTAGTTAATGCAGAATGGAGTGAGACACCTACATTATGCAAATCAGTCAATCTACAGTCAGTCTTTCTGTCTGACTCTCTTACATCAGTGTCCATTCATATGTCAGTGAGTGGGGGACGGAGCGGGACATAACATTGATTATGTCATTAGCCATATGGCTTCAAGGATGCAGCAAAGGTGAAAGTGTTGAGCGTGTGTTTTCTGTGCCACGTGAGCTGCAGGATGAATCAGGGCTGCGTGTGTATGTGTGTGTGTATGTGTGTGTCTTACACAGGCTCTGTCCTCATGGCTGCTGAGCTCTCGGAGGACGTGCTCAGCATGGGCGGGGCTTATGCTGACCTCGGAGAAACCCAACAGCCTCTCTGACGTCACATCAAGCAGGGCGCGCACCTAAAAAATAAAAACATAAAAAAACGCACACACCAGGTTAACCTCGTGTTGCTCAGCTGTCCAAAAAATACATTTCCCATGATTCGGCTCGACTCACTTCACGGAAGTGCTGTTCAAAATGGCGCAGCTGCAAACACTGTTCCAGCTTAGTGCAGTGACGCTCCCAGAAGTCGTCGAACGCCGTCTCCGTTTCGTCCAGCTGACCCAGGAGTCTGAGAGGGAGGGGGACAAAGAAAGGGAAGAAAAGAGAGGAGGAGAGGAGGAGGAGTCAGAGGAGAGGAGATTCAATCATGCGTTCAGGAACAACTTCTTTATCGATTTGTGTATCCATGCATCCCGTCCTCTACCTCTGTACAGTAGCTAAGTTGTCCAGTTCATCGTGGGTCATGTTGTATTCGGGGTCTGTCTGTAGAGGCTCTTTGATACAGTCCAACAGGCGTCCTCCTTGAGACAGCGCCACCTGCAGGTCCTCCTGGAAGTTGGACAAATAATTTTTGTGAGCGAATGAAGTTTAACACACACGGACATGTGTCTGGGTCGACATGCGCGGCATCTCTCACCTTCATTTTATCCTTCTTCAGTGTGTGTGTGTGCAGCAGGTTGGTGGTGGCCTCAGCGTCATTGGGTAACTCCGTCTCTGCGAGCTCAGTGCCGAACGCCTGCAGAGTCTGAGCCGTGGTCTTCACCATGAGGGCGAAGGCCTCGATTGCCTGTGGAGGGATTTATCTCTTAGGTATGGCATACGTGCGCATATGGAAGGGGTGTGTTTCTGTGTGCGTCTGTGTGGACATACAGTGCGGTGCGAGATCCAGCTGTCATGGCAGTATTCCTGTGTGCCTCCCAGCTCTGTGGTCAGTTGTCCTGGGTCGATATAAGCATGGAGCTCAGTCACCGAACTCAGCATCACCACCTGATAGAGCCACACACATTAGTTATATTAACACATTATATTAAGTAACATAAAATACAGAGAGGAAAGTGAGTTTCAATAATAAAAGAATAAAAATCAATCACTTTTGTACTGAGGTAAAAATGTGTTTATCGTTTGTTGTCAGTCTGGTCTATTCATAGCTCTACAGTGAATTACAATGATGTAAATAATTAATTAAGTGAGTCACAGAAATACATGCATTATGTAGAGCGAGACTAAGCACAGACACATGCAAACACGTGCAGCGTACAAGTTGTACTGGCACCTTCATTTTGAACTCATCCCTGTTGTACTTGAACAGGAAGTCTGACAGAGTCCGCTGGAACAAAGTAGTGGGACGCAACACCAGAACCAAGTGCAAGTTCCCTGGAAATGAGCCCTGGGAGAGGAAAGGAGCAATCTGTTATCACGTGCAGGAAATAACAGAGGATCACTGATCTGTGCCGATTCATATAAACACCAAACACAACCAGAAGCAAAGCCACATGCAGGACTATAACCTCTGTATTCCTTTGGATTCTGAGTCAAAATATATTTCCACTCTTCACCCTTATTGCATCAACACGCTCCTGTCTGATAGAGTCGTCACAATCGCCCAGGTTCAAGTTCAGCTCAGTATCTTTGTTTATCAAGGCATTTTCTTTACATCTCCTGATGGAAAACTACAGTTTACAGACCAACAGAGAGGTCAGAGGTCAGACAAAGACAGGTCGTATGTTCAGACCAGGGTTAGATAATTATTAATATCTCAATGTGACAAACTGGGTTGTGGAAATTCATATGTTCATTATGCTAATGTCACTATTTGCTGCTTTACAGGGGCCGTGCAGCTCCTGAGTGTGAAGCTGGTCCTGATGGTGTAACCACCGTCCCTCTGCTCAAATCCTGAACCCAACCGTGAAGAGGATTTTTCTAGGATTTCACATCCACTAAATCTCCTACATTTCATCCCAGATGTTCCCTGGTTGTGCCTTCCATCTTCAAGAAGCTGAGACTGCGAGGTGATTTTATTAGTCCTTTTGGAGTAGCCATAGTTTTTGTTTCTCCACCTCCACACTAACAGGTTAAAAGCGTGCAATTGCTTTTACACAGACAAACAGCCCAGGAGGCCACTCAGCCGAAAGCATGTATTGGTCACGGCTGTCCTCTAAAGCCCTGGGTGGATTGCTCCACCCTGTTAGGCAACATAAATCGATGTAGGGTGACATGCGCACACACAAGTGGCCGGAGGCGAGCTCCGAGATGTGTGACAAGCTCATGAAATCTTCAGCGGTGCCATAAATAAAGTCTGAGTGGAGACATGAGAGAAAAGAGTGAAAGCATTCAAGACGTTTGAAGCTGAACGATAATCAGGATGGAGAGATTTTTTTTATCCTCTTTCCTTAGTGGTTGTTGCTTTTTTTTCCTGGATCTTCTGATGAAATCTGAGTCGTAGCAGTGTCTACTGAGCTATGCTAGCTAATGCTGCTCAAGCAAACAACCAATTTTATTGTAATGCAATTACAATGAAGCCTGATCAGCTCTTAAATCGTTATCTGAATGCACTGTATAAAAGGTTTATTACTTTTAGGGATGTTTTAATACATTAATGCACCGATTCCATTGTATATGTGAAGGAACAACACAGAGACTGGTGTCCACAATCGCTACAAAATGGTGTCACCCACTGACTTCATCCGTCATCCCAAAGCTGGTATTCATCACAATCACAGAGAACATCCCATAAAAAACACACACACACACACACACACTGTGCTATGATAAAATAATGTACACGGCTCTAATTTAGTCTACAAGGAGACCTGCACTCACACACACACATGCGCATACATCATAGTCATGAAATGCCTGCATGAAGTTGCCATGGAAACCATTCTCCTTGGATAACACATGGGGAGAGACGGAGAGAGAGAGAGAGAGAGAGAAGGCAAGGGAGTGATGGTACACAGAGAGATGTGCGTGTGTGTGTGTGTGTGTGTGTGTGTGTGTGTGTCTATGTGTGCGTGTGCGACAAATTAAGAGAGAGAGAATAAGAGCGGCAGAGAGTAGCTGATGTCTGTCTGTGTTGGAGGAGTATGCTAAAAAGTGTTGATAGTACTGCAGCTCCGCTTTGCTCTTCCAGTCATTTATTTTTGGCGCATGCACACACACACACACACACACACACACACACACACACACACACACACGCACACTCATGTTCGCACTCTGCCTGCTGTGATGTTGATGAAAAACAGCCAGGTTGGAGAAATTGCTACGTTCATTGTGCATGGTTCCCTCCCAAACGAACCGTTGCCGGTGTATTTTAAATAACGCTACACGCTCTCTTACGCCATCATACTTCCTGCTCTAATTATAACAAATTACATCTGTAGATATTTAACTGTAGGGAAGAATAAAGATGCAATAAAACATGAGAATCATTGTAATTCAGCCAACAAGTGCAAGTTCATGTTAATTACAAGATTAAATAGATTATAAATTTTTTTTCAATTTGCGCTGGTTCCTCCACCATACAAACTATACATGTGTAATTCGAACCTATTAAATTCAATAAACCCTGAGAGGTCTTGATTTAATTTCTAGCTCTGCATTAACATGACAATACACATGCTGCTCAGTGCATCCCCATGACAGATGCTAGTGCACGCACACACACATCCCAGGGAACACACTTATACATTAAAGTGATGCACACTCATACACACTTCTCACAGATTAAAAAAAAACATGCATTAATAAATGATAAGGATTAGAATATCATTTTCTGTTGCTCAGGCTGATTTATATTCCAGCACTCCAGTCATGTCCTCTAATGACATCCGCATTGTCCTCTTGGGAACTGGATAGCCACCATATTGAATCACCTCCCTCCACAAGCCCCAAAACCGCCTTCTTTATCTGTATCACTGCTTTTGCAAAGTGTCCCAGTTATGACAAAGATGATTGGCTTTGCATCTTGACAGAAGCTGGTGTGCTATAACCGCTTCTTAGCTGGTATCTCACTGTTAACAAAAAACAACAACAAATTCAAGCCTCTTGATTGCACCAGGTGATAGAGCCGTCTGCGTCTTCACCCTGCAGCGATGTTCCCGTAGCATGCTTCAATGCCTGCATATTTATTACCCTAAATCACAAAGATGGGCTGCAACAGAGATGAAGGTGTCCCGTCATCATTTGACTGCAATGGATGTGGATTCGCCTGGTTTACTCTAATTAAAGTCTGGTTGTTTGGGTGATGGATCTACATTTTGGAGCAAACAGGAGGAAACTGTTGCTTTAATTCTTCAATAGCAATTCAAGTGTGAAAACATTGTAAACATATTATTATTGATTAAAGGGCTTAATGTCATTCATTTTACCAGTGCAATGAAATCACTAGTATTTAAGGCTCTTCCTGGAATGTCTTTAGTATGTGAGAAGCAATTGTTTCTTATTTCATGGTGACCATCAACTAAAGGTCAAAGTTCATCCTTGTTTTTTTTATTTACAGCCACAGTACAACACTGTACATGAGCAACAAACATGGCCGTGTGAAAGCATCTGTTGTACACAGGCTTTACATGACAATAGTGTCCTTTTTTTTTTCTTTCTTTCTTTCTTTCAGGCGAGGAACCGGCACATGGCAGCGGGCGACCTTGGACAGCCTCGAACGTCTCACGGGAGAACGGATGACCTTCATTCTCCAGTAAGACCGCGTGCCATTGGCTGGTGGACAAAGCGGGCGTGTGCAAGGACAGTGACAGTGCCACGGGGGGAATTGAAGTGAGGGGACTGAGGAGGAGCGGAGACACTCCTCCTCTCACCACCTGCTCCTCATGCCTCCAGGTTAAGTTATAATCCACACACGCTGCCTTTATGCATTCTCTCTATACATGAAACATGAAAAGGATTTAAAGCTCTAACACCCGGTGTGTCTTTCTGAATTTCATGTAAATATAAGGAGCTTGTTGCAGACTAAAATAAGGAGCTGTCTTTGCTTGAAGTCTGGATTTAAGAGGCTTTCCTCACCTGAATCAGCTGATTTAGATCAAGAGACATTACTCCACCTTGTAATCTTTTTTTTTTTGTTGTTGTCTGTCTACAATATTTATGCCTCTAACTGGCCAGCAGGTCAGTGGTTTTTACAGCATTAAGCCCCACAACTATTATCTGCTTTGTTTCCACTGAGATGTAATTTTCCAACAACAGACTGGAATTTAATGAGAGTGGAAACACAGACAGACATTTAAACAAAAAGAGCTGATAGTTAAAAAAAGAAACGCACATTAAAAGTGTTTCCATGTGGTTTCCAGTGTTACTTTTCAGAGTGCGGTGTTGGGAAGGGAAGCAGAGGACGACTGCGGGGGGGCAGAGGGAGACAGCGCAGACACAAAAGCAGAACAGAGGATGGAAGAAGAAGAGGAGGAGAGGGAGAAAGAGAGCGATGTGGTCAGCAGAAGAGGTAAAGGGAGGAGGGGAGATCACTGATAAACTACCACTTTAACTACCTCTCTGAATCATGGGGTTTCTGCTGGGTATGATAGGACGTGAGACTCAATTCATCTCAGCTTTATCACTATTTTTTATTTTTTTTATTTATCTTTCCTCTGTTTTATTGTGGTCAGTGAGAGCACAGACAAAAAAACAATCAGCGAAGCATTTCATATTTTCAATCAACTACTTGAACAACTGCATACTGAAATTAAACTGAGGGCACGTGTGGCATCTGTAAGTGTCAGTAAAACGCTTTAACGCTTCATTGAGGGAAAACGTTGAACGTCGGGGGCGGATTTTGCTACCTTTGGACAAAGCCATGCTAGCCGTTTCCCCCCGTTTCCCCCTCGCTATGCTAAGCTATGTGAGCGCGGTGTCAATCCTCTCATCTTCCTCTCAGAAAGAAAGTGACTGGTGTGATTTTCTCACTCAGTTTCCACTCAGAACACTGTTGTGTTTGCCTGTTTCCGTGTATCTCAGCTTGTTTTTGCTCACACTTTCGCATTAGACCAGACAGCAATTAAAGCAGAAAGGCCCCCCTACTCCCTTGGCTCCCTGCTATCAGTAAATCCCACAGTCCATCAACGTCCCCCTTCAAGGACATGGACTGGACCGGTGGACTGGAAAAAGATAAGGGACCCTGCATGGTCCATTATGGCTGGTGGGGCAGTGTCTTGAGTGTGCAGATGTTTGTGTTCGTGCAGGTTAAATTATTGCCACAGTGGGGATAGTTTTTATGAAACACCATAGAAAAACCATTAGGCGTCATTGTAATCAGTGTCCAATTACCATATATTAGCATATATCTGCATACATTAAAGATGCTAAATGGTGTAGTACACGATGAGCATCTTAACAACAGCTGTGGTGAGGCTTCGTCCACATGTTGGCAGAGCTGGTTAATGGTGGTTCACAGACGGAGTAGAAGGGAAGACGATGCAAAAAGGAGAGAAAGCCAAATATCTAATGAATGAAGTAATGGAAAAGCAAAGTAAAAACAGGATACAGTGTCATGTTAGGGAGATAAATAATAATCAAAACTTTTGTCAAACACTTAACCTTCACTATTTCATGTTCTGTCAATATAAATATCAAGCAGGGAATATTTCTGAACCTTTTTTTTAACATCTCTTCCTGTCTCTCTTGTACTCCCTCCTCGATTCATCATCTTAGAGAGGAGGGAAAGTTTTACAGTCCAAGAAGTAGGCTACTAGGCTAATGATACAAGACTGATAAAAAAAAAAAAACACAATTACAGAATGAGACTAATGGCTCACACAGCTTGGACTCTATTTCTGCTCCAAAAGGACTGTGTCTCATTGCGCGCACACATACAGTACACACACTATTTTCACACGTTGTGAGACTCCCACCACCCACTCCAGCATAATGCGCTATTTTTAACTCCCATCATGCCTTGTTCCAACACCCAGAAAGAAAAAATACAGTTGCCAAATTGGCAGTACGTGTCCTATCTGTACACAGCTGAGGACTACAGAAATAAACTACAACACACACGGTTTGTACAAGCTAGCAACCCACCACAGAAGACCAAAACATCCATTACTCTTAAGTGGTGACAAACCAAATTATACACACACACAGCTGACGCCAGCAACTACACCCACAGGTCCGACTTTAAACAAGCATTATCACATGTAGAGTAATGCACACACACCAAAACAGCTGATTTGTAGGCATCAGCAAATGATGCATACAAACAAACTGATCCCGGACAGTTTCTCTCCCACACAGACACACACACACACACACACACACACACAAACACACACACACACAAACACACTGGATCTTACTGCGATGCGGAGCAGGGTAGCCCTGACGGCAGCCCATCGGTCCAGTCGTCTGTCGATGACCAGGATGAAACCCACTCCTGATGCTGCAACACTGCAGGAGAGAGGCACACACTGTTATCACCAGGGAAACCACTATTCTCTATGTGTGTGTGTATGTGTGTGTGTGTGTGTGTTTTCCAATCGGGTTTAAATCAAGGTCTACATTTTGTTAAGGTGTACGCAACAGGTTAAACTAGTGAACATGGCATTATTGGACCTTTTATGGAGCAAGATGAAGACTGAGGAATAAATTCATCTTCAATCAGTTTTACTCATCAGAAATTATTTTCAAAAGTCTCAATTTTCAGCACTGCATTTCCCAGAGATCATTTTGTCTTGCAGTGTTGCAAGTGTCTTTTCCTGGAGAAGAGCTACCACTTATATGTGTATGTATTTAAAAAAAAACTCTTCTTGACATGAAAAAATTATATTTACCAATAAAAAACTGATGCTAGGAACGGTTAAAACATTGTGCCGACCGCCTGTGTGTCTGTAGTCATCATTTGTCATCAGTGATGATTATGAGAGACCCTTGTGATTACCATGGCAACCTTGGCTCTGCATTAGTGTGTGTGTGTGTGTTGTGTGTGCATGTGAAAACCTTGCCATTCATTCCACAGGCAGTGCCATATGTAGGATCCTCATTAAGCTAATGTGTGTGTGTGTGTGTGTGTGTGTGTGTGTGTGTGTGTGTGTGTGTGTGTGTGTGTGTGTGTGTGTAAGTGAATGCAGCAATGCCTGCAAAGGTCCTGCAGGACAAATTGACATGCATCCTGACACCTAAACACACGAGCAAAAAGGATCAAAGCACAACATACACACACACACACACACATGCACACACACACTGTGTGGCCAACATATGAATACTGCTGAGTTGGTCCATCTGGGTGCCATTATTAGCCAATTTTCATCAGCACACACATACATATTAAGAAAATGAACACGCTACACTACCCTGTGAACGCTGCGACAGCAAATCCTCAATCCATCTCTAGTGGGTAAAATATTCAAAGCACATGAATGAAGCCAGTTGAATTGGGAAAATCTGTTAATCCAGGTCAGAGAAAGGACAAAAATCCTGAATATTCCATTGTTATCATCCAAAGATAATCCAATCGTCCCTCGTTTTTCCTCTTCCCGTTGTTGTCAGTGTTCAGTTCCTGCAGCCACAGTCATCTGTTTGCAGCTCGCAGACGGAGAGAGGTGACCGTTCACATCCTTAAAGAGCATCTCCCTCCTCCTCCTCCTCCTCCTTCTCCTCCTTCTCCCTCTGCTGCTCCACCACCCGCCTCCCACCCTCGGCCAATTAAAGCTAAGCTCCGCATCTTGCTGTTCCCCTGCAGCCAATCGGAAGCTCAGAGTGCAGCCGATTGGCAGTTGGGTGCAAATGGCTGGTGGGGAGAGAGGGGAGGGGACTCAGAGGTGGAGGGGGGGTGGTGGAGGGG
>NW_019525183.1:205955-223836 GCF_002814215.2 Seriola lalandi dorsalis | reverse complement strand
GGAGGGGCTTGGGGGGGGGGGGTATATGAAAGGTGATGAGCAGCAAAAAAAGAAAAGAAAAAAAAAACTGATACAGAGAGGCCGCCATGATACACACACACACACACACACACACATACATACAAGCGCATATGTGTATCTACACACACATCTACAGATGAATAGATCTCCATCCTTTCTCCTGCCTTAAATTATGTGTGAATGCAAGAGTATATGTGTGTGAAGTGTGTGTGATGGGAGTGTAGCACTCAGTAGTAAAGGAAAGGTGAAAGAAAGGGAGGTGGGTGAGAGGGAGGAGGGACAGAGAGGGGGAGGAGAGAGGGGGAGAAATAAGGACAGAAAGAAGAAAGCAGGTGTGGATTATGATTTAATTTTAATTTAATTTAGCAGAACATTTTCTGCTACGTTTAACCTCAAGCCACACCCAAGACCTTTCACTCAGGGCTAGGGTTATAATGGTACTTTATTTTGGAACATACTCAAAATTAAACACATCTTCTATCTACATTTACATGAAGATCATTCTGTCTAAAAGAAGATTCAGAAGATTGTTGTTTTGCTCGCTGCACTGCGTTTTATCATTTATCATATGCTCACTATACCCTTTTCTATAATCTTTTATTCTGTAAATCTATTTCATCGAGTCCTTTGTGGCGCTTCCTTGTGGCATCCCTTTGGTATTGTGCTGACATCTGCTGGCTCCACGTGGTATTACACCTCCAATTTGTTTGGCCACGGTCCCTTCACAGTTTGTTTGTTGAAGCTGGATGGATGGTGTGTGTGCGTGCGTGCGTGGTGTGTGTGTGATGCTAACCTGGGGACGCTGGTGAGGTAGCCGAGGACATTTTGGACCTCCTCCTCCTCTAGCTCGTTGAATGCTGGGAATTCAGGGAAGATGATGATGGGGTTGCCGTCCATCCCGCGGCCCCCTGGAGACACAGAGGTCGGGGGGGAGATCATAGAGAGGTCAGAGTGACATTCAGGTGGTGTCAGCCTGAGGTTCTGGCACATTGGTGATTTCCTCTTGACTTATTTATATGAAGGCTGGATGGAAAATACTGACTTTTGAACAGAGAGAGACACAGTGATACACATTGAAGAAAACTCTTTACAAACAGTCAAGCAATTAAATACAAATGCAGCATCTTAATTATCACACATTATATACTGATTAATCATTTTTCATTGTGTCTTTATGAATTATAGGAGTTAAGAACTTTTTCCAATTAAATAATTGAAAAGTGGATTTTTAATGGAGGCTGCCCTTTAATTGCAGTTTTCCACAAACAATTCAGACAAATAAGAACCCCACCTCCAAAAGGCCACAGCAAAAACTTCAGACAAGTGTTTTAAATCAAAAAGGCCTCACACACACACACACACACACACACGCACACACTTGGCCTCCTCTCTCTTTCGTTGTTGGGTCAAGTTGCAAAGCACATCATCATGGAGATAAATTATTCACATGCCGTCACTAGACAGGCATTATCGTCATGGTAACCCAACACAGGGGCCCTAAGTGTGTGTGTGTGTGTGTTTGTGTGTGTGTTTCTCTGTGCATACGTTTGTTTCATGTTTGTGTGCATTGCTATGCAAAGTACGGGGTTTGTGCGTGTGTGTGTGTGTGTGTGTGTGTGTGTGTGTGTGTGTGTGTGTGTGTGTGTGTGTGTGTGTGTGTGTGTTGTATCTGGGTCAGCCTGTCATCAGTAACGGACGAAAAGTGAAACTTTTCCAGCAGAGCGCTGCGTCGCTGACTGAGGCCTGAGAGCAGAACTCTCTCTTTTTCTTCACGCAGACTCTGAATCTGGAGTTTTACGCTCGTTATAAAACCGTGCTCTCACGTGGATTTCACAGTCCACCTCATCATTCCGCCTTAAATCCGCTCTTCAGTGGTGGGATGGGATGTTGGGATTTTGTGGGGGCAGGTACCATGTGATGTGTGGTTGTGGGCTTTGCTGTATGCTCGGACTCTGCTTCTGGCTATTTTTGTCTTCACCATGACAAATTATATGTAATAAAAAAATGGCTTTAGTATGAAACATATAACAAGTAGAGAATAGAGACAAAGATCCCTTAAGTTAAAGTCAGGATGGATTAGAGGTTGTTCACATCAAATATGAAGAAAGAAAATTAATCTAAAGGAAATTAAGCTAAACAGGCTAACGCTAAATGTTTATTAAGCCAGCACTTTGAGAGCTCCAGCCCAGAGGGCAGGGCCTCAAACATGCCTCAATTACATACACAGAGGTGACTTTTTTTTTGACTTTGTGACTAATATATTCCCTCAACACACAGAGGAACTGCCCAAACGTGCAGAATAATCTGTCGAGTGATGCCACTTTAAAGTCTGTGGACTGAGTAGAAGTGGAGCTATTTCTGGAAGCTAATGACAAATCTGTGTTTGCGTGTATATTTTAAAAATTTTCCTGCCGTCAAAGAGGCTCCTGTCTCTGTTTGACAAAAGAGAACAACTGTCAAGAGATCAGACTTCAAGCTTTCAACAGATTTGACATGAGTGTAGTAGTAGTGGTAGTACGGAGCTGCACAAAGATTATCCTAAAAATATCTACAATGCAACAGCGATAAAAGAAAAGTGCACAAATCCCTCTCTAGTTTACTTGCCACCAACATCCCCATTCTCCAGTCTAATCTAAACAACGCTGCCTCTTTGGAAACACACCAGCAGCTACACGGCGTCACTAGTTCATCCTGAAGTTCACCACTTTACCTCTAATGCAATAATTTAACTGTGTTACATTGTTCCATGTAATTCCATTTATTACACTTTACTTAATGGAAAAAAAAGGTTTTGCTAGCAGTTATAGGTAATTTGAGCCATTGAGCTTGAGTTATATTTTGAAGTGGCTGACTGCAACTCTGGTGGAGTGAACCCACATTCCCAGTATATGTATGACATTCAGGAGAGAGAGAGAGAGAGAGAGAGAGAGGAACAGAGAGAGAGAGAGAGAGAAAGAGGGGGGGGGATTCAAACCAACCTGGCAGGATGGCAAACTGTTTCTGGAGTTCAGAGCCAATTTCTGCTGCACACAGAGGACCATCCTCCCTCTGCAGGATGTCATCTGAAGGGAGAGAGAGAGAGAGAGAGAGGATATATTTGACAGATATTAATGTCTTCACACACAAAAAAGATCCTCATTACATGTTACAGCTTTTTGTAATTAAGGACAGCTGATTGTAATCGAGGTTGTGAGGGGCGCTGTAGCTCCCTGGCCGCGCTCTGATATCAGTCCAACGTGATCAGTGTTGGTCGTTATAGCAAACAGCTTTTTATTACTGTCTCGTTCATATAAAGCGATCCCTTAGCAACCTCGTGGTTACATAGAAAAACACCTATTTAACATAAACTGAAAATATGCTGATGCCGGTATATGTATAGGCAACGAGTGGAGGAGGCCAAGCTGTGGGAAGAAAAGGAGGAAAGATGGGAATAAAAGAGGAGAGTGAAAGAGGAACTGTTCGGGAAGAGGAGAAAGCGAGGTAACGGGGGATGAAGTAAACAGCATTTGGATTTCCTCCTCTCTCTGGTCAAGCTGGATTACAGTAATCTCATTTGGCCCCGCTGAGACATGTAGACACACAGAAAGATAGAGATGGAGAAAAAGCGAGTTGTGTATATATCATGTGTGTATATGTGAACGAAAGCTGAGAATGTTTTTTAATGTCTCTGCCATCTGTAGTGTATGTGATAGATGGAGCATCACTGTGAAGTGTGTGTTAGTGTGTGTGTGTGTGTGTGTGTGTGTGTGTGTGTGTGTGTGTGTGTGTGTGTGTGTGTGTGTGTGTGTGTGTGTGCGTATAGACAAAAGGCTGGCACTGTGGCTGGTGTGAGCAAAGTGTGGCAAGGTTTCCAAGCAGTATGGAGGGTCTGGCAGCGAGAGGCATTAATTACCATCCCAGCGCAAACACAAACAGACTGTTTCACACTACAGAACGCAGCCCTACGCCCCGAATCATCCAGGAGAAGCTGTTCTGACTGATTGTAAGGCTCCAACGCCGGGAGCAGGGTGAGGAAGGGTATGCTTGCGTTAATCTCATGGAGAACAAGGCCAATGTAAAACGACACACACCAGACTTTAGAGAGAAAAAAAAAATCAAACTAATAGGAAATGATCTAGATCTGCTCCGAATCTGAATTCGTCCCGAGCCCTTGTCCCACCCCTCCACAGAGTTGGGGGTGAATCGGTTCAGTAGTTTGCGTGTAATCCTGCTGACACAAAGAGCCAGCTGAGGTCAATCTACTGTCCATCCAAACTTGTTTGTGTTGTTTGAATGTCAGGCTGTCGGACATGTGGGCTGAAGCCTTGACACTTGGACGTAAGTCAGACTCCATTCACAAAAAAACAAGGACTTGAGATTTCGCTTGAACTTTACGGCTTGCAGACTCGAGACTTGAATGCAACGGCATTACAGAACTCAGTGACCCGAGAGTCTTGAGATTTACTTGCAAACTTGCAGATACTGAATTCTGTAACCTGCGGCGGCTCCATATGATGAAGACACCTCGGCAAGATTAAGAGCTTAGATCCTAAGTAATTCTATATACAGTGTGTCAGCATGTCAGTGGCTAGACAGTGACTCACACCACATACTGGAGGTCCCGAGTCTCATGTGTAGTCCACACTTAGCGGCATGTGTGTGAGAGCGTCGGCAGCTGTTTACAAGATGTTTGGGATACACTGACCTCCACTTTACGACGAATAAAAAGGTAGCACAAAACCATGTAGCTGCGGTCAGGCAGGAATCTATTATACTGGAGGTTTACAACACTGACTGGCACACACACACACACACACACACACACACACACACACACACACACACACACACACACACAGTAATAATGCCAGTAAGTCACTGGGCATGGCTCCAGATATCAGAGGATTACATTAAGATGTCACAGCAGTGACTCAGGAGCCATTCAGCTACTGGACCAGACATCACACACTGACTGAAAACACACATGATTATCATCCGTCAGTGAACACCAACAGAAAAGAGAGAGAGACGGGAAAGAAAGTAAGAGGGGATGAAAAGAGCAGACGAAGGGATGAGGCGCACATTTTAAAAGCAGGACACAGTTTAAAAGAGATGGTTAACGTGGCACTAATGCAGGTCCACTGTAATAAACTTTAACAGACCACGGAGCTTCCACTCGAGCCAACCGGCCTGTAATTTAACCCAAAAACAACGTCTGCGTTATAATTAGCTCCTGCTGCAACACAAACCAAGAGAGGAAGAGCAAAGAGGAGAGGACATTTCTCTTCACGGTGCCGTCGAGCAAAGCACCGGACACCCTGAGGCGCAAATTGAACGTTACTGTGCGTATGATACGTAGCGTGGAGGACTGTGTGTGAGGCCAGCTGTCAGTCCAGTGTGTCAGTACAGCTCTGTCTCTGCTGGAACGCAGCCAGACATGCTGCACCATCTGACTCTACTGTATCTGTGTGTGTGTGTGTGTGTGTGTGTGTGTGTGTGTGTGTGTGTGTGTGTGTGTGTGTGTGTGTGTGTGTATCCAATAGTCATGACCCAAACACCTGTGTGTGACATGGTCCTGGAAAACAACAGCAGGCCAAATAGACTTCGACACTGTAAATACATGTGGGTAATATTTTATCTGCTCCTTCCCCATTTGCGTAATATACCTAAACAGTACATCCACTTTATGGGAGCTTTTACCTTTTCCCTTCCAGCTGATGCTTTGTTACGTTTTCCAAAGTGTTTGGGGAAGTACATGTAGCATTTAGCTGTGGGTTTTAAACACAGGTCAGGAAAGGAGCTGTGACAGCGTCAGTGAGTGATAGGACGAGCAAAATTGTTTTTGTGGGAGCCCCCCCCCCTCCAGGTAGGAAAATGACAGAGTGGCTTTTAATAACAGCTGTTCCACACTGTATTTTTATTGTTATCATTGAGTCAGAAAGAGCAGGTCGGCGACACCTTCAATGATTCGAAGACTGTAGATCAGCAGCTACAGTATATTTGATACCAATTCATATATGAGAAAAAAAAGCACCGATTTCATCAAGTTGAAACACGCAGTGTTGCATGGTTTGTGAATGACACAGGGTGAATGGTGAAGACGGATCAGACATTCAGGCGTCGGGGCTGCTTTTCACTGCTGCTCAAACTGCTAAAACTCCCTGCTTTTGTCCCCGCTGGAATGAATGAAATTAAACGATGGCGGCCAGGCTGCGAAGGGAACCCCTCTACCCACCAAACACACAGTCTCACACAGTCTCACACACACACACACACACACACACACACACACACACACACACACACACACACACACACACACACTGGAAGTGGGGCAATGCAGCAAAACACAAATAGTGATTATGGGGGGCCTAGAAAGAATGTCCCCCCCACCTCCCCTGCCTCCTTGTACCCTTCCCCCCAAGCACTGACATCCCCAATTCATTCATCTTTTTTTTCCTCTGGCTGAGCTGAGGGGCTAAATGATACATAACCCAACAATCTCCCCATTTAAAGTGAATAGTACATCATTCAACTCCTCCACTAGGTTCAGTTCAGTTCAACAGGATTCTCTGGATCCCTATTAAGGAGCTAAGTTAAGTTTGAAGTCAAAGTTGAACTCACTTCCGTCCTAACATAATGAATATGGCAATAGCATATGTGATAGGCTGTATCCTATGAGTCATCTCAGGGTTTAAATACAGCATGAGAGGAATTTCCACATCACACTGCAGCGAACTGAGCTGGGCCGTTTCACGCTCTCAAGAGTCTTGCAGCTGAAAGCCTGTTTGTGTGTGTGTCTGTATATGTGAGAGAGAGAGAGAATAAGCCCTGGATTTAAAGGGGTGAAAAGATAGTGAGGAGGAGGAGGGAAGGCGGGTAGGGGGGTGAGGCAGTCGGAAAAAAAAAAATAGCGTAGAGGTGCTTGTGTCTCAATAGGATGAAATGGAGGACAGGGTTTCTTTACACATGCCTACATATTTAATGTGTTGGCCTGGTGGTAGTTGATACAGTGGCTGTGTTTTCTCTGGTGGTGTGTGTGTGTGTGTGTGTGGGTGTGGGTGTGGGTGTGTGTGTGTGTGTGTGGGGGGGGTCATGTGAAGTACCACACTTCACAACTGTAAAACACACACCGTCACATACCTACAGTACATACTGTGTCCCAACATTCTAGCTTTGATCCATCAATCATTTCATAAGTTGCTAGTGAAGTGATTCAAATTTCTTTTTCGTTAATAATACATTTCAAATATTTTATCTTATTATATTTATTTTGACTCCGTTAATAACTAGTGGAATTAAAAACAATTAAAAAAAAGTACATCCCCATCATTATTCCCAGAAATAAAATGTGACTTTTCAAGAAAAGAATGACGTGAGTTTAGGATTTCATTGCTGTAGTTTTCCAGTTTATCCTTCAATTAATTGATTAATTGGCTAATTGACTGACAAACCAATTAATCATTTTGGTTATTTTTTTTAAGCAAAATCACCAAATATTCAATGGTACCAGCTTCTCAAACGTGAAGTTAGAATCTAAGCAATATATGTTCTTATCAAAACAATTAATTTAGAAAATAATCAGCACATAGTTAATACTGAAAATAATCATTAGTCGCATCCCTACGTTATTTCCCTGATTTTTTATGTCAGCATAGATGTGTTTTGAAGCTCCAACTTCATGCTTGCATCATAAAGCAGCATGTGCAATACCTGTCTAACCACACGATTGAAAATATTGTTTTGTTAACATAATGATGTGTAGCGGTGTTGGCCTTCAAACAGCTGGTGTGAACCTCGCAAAAAAAAACAGCATCTCACCTCTACACAGTTAACACAATTTGAGCGATTACAATGATGCTGAATACACTTGTGTGTCTGTGTGTGTGTGTTTAGATGTGATTACGGCTAACACCTCTTTTGCAGTGTGATTTGTAAAAACTCAATTTGTAAAACAAGACGCACTCTGGTTACGTCAGAAGTCAGGGGTGAGAGAAAGGCAAGAGTCCAATTAAGTCTCATAAAGGTACAGTCCATTACACACAGTCAAAGCACCAACAACTGATGGAAACCCAGCTAGCATTGTCTCTTACTATCTCAGTCACAAAGACACACACACACACACACCTCCTCCTTTGTTCTGCTGACAAGCTCCTACAGGTTTTCATTGCTGAACACACACTGTCAGTTCAAAGCCAGCTGTTCTCTGCTGGCTAATGGCTGCCAGCGCTGGGCGGCCGGTCAAAGTTCAAAGCCACAGGAAGCTGGAGAGCTGTCTGATGTTCGCCACAACACACACAGACACACACACACACACACACACACACACACACACACGGGAGCCTGGCTGAGGACTATGCAAACAAAAACAAGCGTGACACGGTTGGACACAGAGGTGAAACAACACACAGACATGACCACAGACACACAAAGCAGTAGAAAAGGCATACAGTACATTAGTGCACTTAAACACAACATGTTACGGATTCTATCGCTTCATATTACAATAAGGCTCGTTTCCTAATCAGACTGTGATGTGAGCGCAATAGGAATAAACTGCGATCTGCAGATCCTGGTCCTGCCTAATGACATGACATCAAATATCAGAAACATAGACCATCACATTTTTGTAAAACCTAAATGAAAACATTCACAGTCGAAGCACAACGTCACTAAGACAGATGCCCGGCGTCGCCGAGACCCTCAGCTCTTCTCTGGTATGCACCAAATGGAAGGGACGGACTTGGAATGTAGACTTGAAGGCACTAGGATGGAGAAAGGGTGTGTGTGTGTGTGTGTGTGTGTGTGTGTGTGTGTGTGTGTGTGTGTGTGTGTGTGTATTTGGGAGTGGTTGGGCTATGGAGGGTTAAAAGTTGCTGTGCTGGTATCATATGCCAGCAGAGAGATGGCCAGTTGCACCCATGTGTGTGTGTTTGCATACAGAAAGCAAGGATTTACCAGCCGCTCTACAGCTGTGTGTGTGTGTGTGTGTGTGTGTGTGTGTGTGTGTGTGTGTGTGTGTGTGTGTGTGTGTGTGTGTGTGCGTGCGCACACTTGTGTTAGGGAATCCAAGCTCTATTATCTGGCATTACAGTCAGGGTTTACCAAAGCTCCATCTGTCACTGCTGTGGGACACACACACACATAGGACAGGGCCTGGCTGGCACAGACACACACACACACACCATGCCGAACAACAACTGGGTCATGGCCAACAGTGTCCTGGTGTGTGTGTGTGTGTCTGTGTGTGTGTGTGTGTATGTGTGTGTGCCCATCCCCATCCCCGAACACAAAGCTTGAATTAGAGTGGATCAGAAAAACCAGCAGCAACCAGACAAACATTCAAATATTACTGATGTCACAGGAATTCAAGCTCGACTGTTCAGCTCTGGTCACTCACATTAATATCACGTTTATTTAAACTGAGTTTTCTAGAAATTATCCCAGTTCTAAAGATGCTTAATATGACCATTACTGCCGCACTACATTCAGTGTAGACACTTCAATGTGATCCGGTACAGAGGTAAAAACAAGCAGTCTGTGTGGCATTACAGGCTTCTAAAACCTGCATCATTATTTTATATTAATTTAGGTCTAAAACACATAAAAACCCAGTTTCATTTCAAATCATTTTAACTCTAAAAATCTGCAAATTTGTGATTTTTTATATATTATTCACACCGTCAGCTGTGTGTCATGCAGCTATTTAATTATCTATATTCATTTTCTGCAAGATGGCGATTTAAAAGTGACGCGCTCCTCCTCCAAACAATGGCTTCAGGCTCGACGCCGTCACTGGCAGCGAGCCCTGATCTACTGAATAGATGGTTCGCATCATCATCTCAAAACAACACACCACTGTCCCTCTGTCTGCGCTGCCGTCACAACACACACACACACACACACACACACACACACATACACACACACAGAGACACACACCCGTTCAGAGGCCGAGTTCCCCATTCAGTCTTCAAAGAAAACGCGTTCAAACATGTCGCAAAAACGACCGATTGGACATCCAATCATCTGCGACGACAACTAATTGAAATAAGTTTAAACCACCAGACTATACTTCCTCTTGTTCTGCAGTAAATGCAGGTAGAGTCTGAATAGACAGAGCAGCAGAGCCAACACATGGATGATCATGCTGTGCTGTGAGTATCTGACAGCTACCACACTGGCCTGGTAGCTGGTTCGACCTTTTCTGCACCTGGAAGGTCACCGCTTTTGCACTGAACCTCTCACCTGCAACAGGAACAAACGCCCTGCAACAAGACTCGCTCCCTCGTGGGAATAGCTGTTGGGAGATCTGTGGTCTGCTCACTGAACTACAAAGCATGTACTCGCAATCTTGTGGGTTTAAATCCAGGTCCTCCTCCCTTCCTCTCTCTCCACCATTAGAGGAAAAAAAAAAAACATTCAGTAAAAGCTCAGCTGAGAGTAAAACCACCAGATATAACTACAGCCTTGGTTTGTTTTTTTTTTAGCTGCCTCTGGCCATAGCTTACCAGTCAACTACACAGAACAAAGAACATGAAAACTGAGAAAGATGGAGTGGGGAGAGAGAAAGGAAAATGACATCCGCAGAGAGAAGGAGAAGGAGGCAGCCAGTAAGTCAAGAATCCAGGAGGACTGTGTTTTTACTTGCCCTAAAAGAAACTTGCAGCTGTAGGAAAAACCAGACACGACTTTTTTTTACATAATGACATCATGCACTTATCTCTTGGAGATAACTAACACCTCCTTGCATGAGGTGTTAGCATAATGTGCATGTGATTACCAGCATGTTTAAGTGGATATGCACCACAGAAGTTGCATAAAACGACCTCCTCATAGAGGAAAGTAAACGTCGAGAGTACAGAGACTTTCTCCCAGCACTCTGATCCTCGTAATAAGCTGGTAACCGTTGTAACTGTGGTGAAGTCGAGTAGGTCAGAATCAAAAAGGTCAGCGGCCCTCAAGAGAAAGTGATCCCTCTTTTCAAAAGCCTGTAGGGCCACGCTGAAAAGAAATGGTCTGAATTGTCGCACAGTGCCCCAGCACAGGAAATGCAGCTTTTCAAAGTAATTTCATCATCAAGTTCTAAAAGTTTCTTATTTATTTTTATTTTATTTTGACATGCGACAGCAGGTTTGCACAATGTACATAAAGCATGTTAAAGGGAGCACCGCACCAAATTTATAGTTCAAGTTTATTTTGAAGAAATTACTGTTTGCCAGGTCGGGAGGGTAAAATGAAAAGGAATACTTTTGAGTTGCATTGTGGGAAGTGTAGGATCCAGTCTTGCAACCCCCCCAACTAAAACTACACAATGAAACTTAGCCATATAACTAAAAACATTTGGATGCCATAAGTCCAAACATGACATAATCATTATGTGACAGTAGTCCTCATAATGGAGCTGTGGGATCAATACGTTTGACTTCCTCCCCCCTCGGGGGTCATTAAAGATTCATCCCATCTGTTTAATCCAATTTAGCTCTGTATTGACTTTATCGATTATGTTCTCTTGCTATCTCGTCCTGTTGTGTTGATATACTGAAGCTAACTACCAGCTGTTTGCTGTTAATGGCTCACGGGCATAAAAAACATTGACTGAAAGGAACAGTGCGTTACATGAGCTGCCGCTGCTGCCAAATCCAATACCATCAAGTGTTTTTAAAGCAATGTTTCCTATTCTTCTGAGAAACACACACACACACACACACACACACACACATAGATCCATGTGGCAGATTGCCTTCTGGGAGCTTAGCTGAGACTTGTCAACTTCTAATCTTGACTTGGCAAAAAGCAACGCTCTGCAAGGTTGATGCCTAGGTACTTACTATCTGTGTGTGTTTCTGAGTGTGTGTTTTTGTGTGTGTGTGTGTGTGTGTGTGTGTGTGTGTGTGTGTGTTTGTGTGTGTGTGTGGGCTCATACAGTCCATCTGCTCGCAGAGCAAACACACACAAACACACCGCACTGTACACACACCTGAAAAAACCCCACAGAGAGCCAAGAAAAGCAAGACAAAGTCTCTATGGATTGTTGTCAACACTCATATACTCTTATTATATTATGAGAGAGTCAACCAATGGACACACAGAGACACAGCTGAGAGTGGAAATAAAAGGGAAGAGATGTTGACATTCAAACACTCAAAGGGGTTTTGTCCTCATGTTGCTCTGACACTGACAAGAGGAAACGCTGTGTGTTAATGGGACAAACGTGATTAACATGCCATCAGGGTGCGCTGATGTGTACTGTACTGAGTGAGGAAGGACAAACCTCACTTTAAAAAACACACAGTTAGGACCCTCAGGGAAAAAAAAAACACACACACACACACACACGCACTCTGTCCACTTTAGATTGGATTATGTAACTGATGGACAGTAATGCCTTGAGTAAGAAAAAGCATCTTTGTGCAATGAGACAAAATCGATGTGGATAACAAAGTCAGGTCATGTTCATTCATTTAAATCATTCATAAAGTTGTTTACGCTCATTTATGAACTGCTTTTATTTCTATTTATAAAGCAGGGGTGATTTGTTACACAATGATGATTCTTCTGAATGTTTATGTGTGTGAGCTATGATAGTTTATGACCGGTCTGTTCAACATTTTGTCCAACATATTTAATAACTACTGGCCAGATTGCAATATTTCTGGAAGGATATTCATGGCCCCCAGAAGATGATTCATGGTGACATTGCTGACTTCCTGGTCTAAGCTTTTTTCTTGTTTCCACAAACACATTTTTTTGGTAAAGATTCTATGAATGATTTTTGTAAAAGAATTGTGAGATGAACGTAATTCTTTTTCTAGTTATCTCAGACTTGCTTGTGGTGGTTTTTGCGCAGTCTCTGTCTCTTACAGTCTTTGGTCTTGAACGCATGCAGTTGGCTTTTCAGCCAGTGAGTTGTCAGTCTCCTTAAAGAGATTTTACAAGGCTTTAATATCACATGTATGGTTCCATACAAGTGATAAAAACCATAACATCCTCGTTTTTTAGAGATTTAGTTTCATGGACAAATGTGTGGAAAGATATACTTTCATAGTTTGCTTGAAACGTGCAAGAATGTGTCATACCTAATATAATAACTGTTAAATATTTGAAAAGTATTTTAAATCATGCAGGAACGTGTATGTGCATGCTTTAATCTGCGCTTCAATGATACAAACGCATAAAAACATTGCTCCATATCACTACTCTGTAGTGTTGATTGCAGCCCTGAACCAGGTATCTAATTAACAGATATCTAATTAACATTTTTGCATAGTTATTAGGATGTTATGAACACTGAAGCTTCTCTGACTTTGCGGATTACAGGCTGGACGAACATAAAACACTAACTCTACTTAACCACCTGGTCTACCTGTGAAGCCATTGCACATGATAACGACACACACGCATAGACACACAGACACACACACACACACACACACACACTGTACCTGTCATCATCTTCAGCTGCAGCCACAGCCTGGTGATATCGTGGCAGAGTTGAGACACTCGGTTCAGAGCCATTGTGGGGCATGCGGGTACATGTATGCCTCCCTCTTACACATGCACACATGCACACACAAAACACACACACACACACAGTTACAACACATTCACACACGGCCACATATTCTGTCAGAGGACATCACGGTGAAAGTTCAGGCAGTCCATTCCGCCACAGCCGAGGACTTCAGCCGCTTACTGAGCTGTCACTGCACGGCGCAGCCCACACACACGCTCTCTCTCACACACACACACACACACACTCTCACACACACACCTCCCCCCTCCTCATTTGTGCCAGCCAGTGAGGCGGAGTTTCAGATGGCCCGCCCCCCACCAGTTTCACATTTCACAGATAGAGAAAAACTACATGTGACAGAATATGGAAAAACCTGAATAAATAAAACACACACACACACACACACACACACACAAAGGAACAAGCAACAGAACTGATTAAAGTTCCTTTTCACAATCTAATTCATTTATTCACACAGGACTTCCCAGAACTGTCTGAGCTCATTATAATAATAGAATCAAGAGTAACTGCAATTAAAAACCACATCAGACCAACATTATCCAGCTAGATTCTCTGATTATTTAACCAGACACTGTTATATTACCACACCAAAAGCTTGTGATTATGTCTTTTGTATATTTATAACATCAAAACAAAGAGATTATTATTAATATTATAAGTGAGTATAACAAAGATGTACTTGTAGTATCTCCCCCTCCACCACACACCGTATGTTAATGATTTATTATTCTCGTTAGTCTTCGATGTTGATCGATCAGATTGCTGCATTAATGTCTGTGATTCGATCTCGATGAAATATGGTCATCAGCGGCTCAGATCAAAGATCGCTCGGTCGATAGCAATTGTTTTTTAAAAAGTCTGTTTACAGTTTGCGAGTTGATGTATTTCCTTTCCCCCTCTTGACTGAAGCCTGGAAATAAACCTAATATGTATTGTTGCATTGTAAATTTGAATAGAAATATGTAAATATGCTATAGACGGTCGCGGCGTACAGTGTAAAGGCAAGTTAACTTATCTGAAACGTGCAAAATGTGGTTAGATTTGCTCGACATCGACTGTTAAATCTCTTTATGGACAGATGTGGATGTGCTGCTTCATTCTGCCTCTACACGATGTGTTGCTATTATTACCCGGAAAATCTATGTTAGTAAAATGAATTATGGACTTATATTACTATTTGGCGAAGTATCCATCCTGATGCTGCCAGTAATGGAACACACAAAGTGGTAGATTTGAAATGATTAAACTTCTCAGTAAAGTATATTACAACCTGTAAACAAACTCTGCACTTTACATGTTTCTGATCATTCTGAGGTGTCGTTTTTCTTAGGTTTATAACTCCATTCCCTGCCTTCCTTCCATTAGCTTCAATGTGGATGTAATGAAAAGTCTACTTGCAGACACATGAAAGACCAACATTCATAAACTTTGTTTTTTTAATGAAAAACCAAAAATCACAAGTTCATGTTTTGTTTTTTACCTCCTGGGTTCGGTGAATGAGCTCTTGAATACAAAGCTTTGTTGCAGCTGATCTTTTAAGAGTCAGATATCCCGGACTCAGACCAACATGTGAACGCATCAGGCTGGCAGAATATTGGACTCCAAGAATGTTACTAATGTAACGCAAACATGATTTCGAATGTGTGGACTGTAACCGGTCCAAAAACAACACTCATGTTAGTGCCAGAGGGAACAGAGTTGCTTCTCTCTGCTTTTTCTCACAGTTTCTCACAGACACAAAACACACAAACACACACACACACACAATGCCAGTAAAGACAGCAGGGGGACCCAGTGTGCCACACACACACACACAGAAGCAGGGACTGGTGAAAATGTGAATCGACCCTCAGGAGGTCAGTTTATAAGACGTCGCCCTGCTGAGCTACACAAACATTTTCTGTTGCTTCAGTTTATTCGCCAGCATGTTCACACTCATTCACATCAACAGTAACTCTAACAACAGTAATACAGTAACTCCTCACATCCCCCTCGTCTGACCAACAACGCATACAGATGGCAGGCGATCATTTCTCCTGTCGCATAGTGTTCCTGCTCAACCTCGTTTCCCCTGAAGCTTCATATGTTTTCACCACAAGCTTGGGCAGATGTATGTAAAGCAGAGGACTTCAACAATGTAACTCAATCATTCTGGCCAATTAAAAAAAAGATGGTAAAACCGAAATACAATATGCCACATATCACAATCTTTGACATTTAAAACATGAGTAAGCTCTTCTAGACAAAGTAACTTCAAAGGATGGAGTCTGAAGTACAAACAGGTGGAGGAATAATATTTAGCTTGGCTGCGGCTTTAAAATTAGCAAGTCACTTAAAAGTAATTAAAGGTTTTACGTGCTACAAGCTGCACTTTGTAGTCCTCAAAATTAAAGGCACTGCACCAATTTTAGTTCCCCAGGATTATTTGACATGGTTTTGAAGCCTAAATTTATTAACAGAAGGCTTGTATTGCGTATAGGGAGCACGGAGTTCCCAGGCAATAACAAAAAAATACTGAATGGCATTATGGGAATTGTAGGATCCACTTAAGATGGTTGTTTTTGGTGTCGTAAGCCATTTGCATTGATTTTATTTAATGTAGATGCTTAAATCTAAATCAAGGAGAATCAGATTCATCAACAGACTGATGTTCTTTTTAAAATAGTCAAACATATGATACACTCTTAAGTCTTCTCTGAATGATAATAGCAGTTCTTTTAATGGCAGGGGTCAACATTTACTGAAATATCAAATAAAATATGGAAATGTCTCAGGGGCAATGGTGGTAGGAATTATAGAGATTAGGCACGAGGAGATGAAAAAAAAACAAAAAAAAACAAGGATGTGTGAGATTAAGAATTAGATTAAGGTTAAAATAAAGACGAATCTCTCCGCCTAGTCTGAGGTCAGGAGCGTTTGAGCCGAGAGGATTTGAAAAGATCTGAATGTGACAATGAAGGTTTTTTGCAATAACTGTGTGTGTGTGTGTGTGTGTGTGTGTGTGTGTGTGTGTGTGTGTGTGTGTGTTTGCCTTGTGTCAGATTTAGATGATAGAGCATGTTGGCCATGGGACAGGAAAAGGCAGAGGGTTTATAATGGTTCATTTCCTGTCTCTAGTGATTTGTCCCCCAGAAGCTCTGACAGCCGCCGGTTTCACCCACTGATCGCTGATTTACAGTAACAGACACATTTGATCTATTCTCCAAATGCTTTGATTTATGTTTGTTCAAACAAGTAAAGTCAGACCTCAGAATGAGTTTATTTGTGTTCTGGCACATTAGGAGATAAGTAAAGACGACCAGTTTTTCAGTTCAGTTTTGTTCCGTTACTCGAGACAGAAATAATTAACAGTGGCTCTAGTAACTTTTCAAACACTTCAGCAATTCACTCTGTAATATTAAAGGATCATTCTGGTTTATAACCATCTGGATCTTAAATGCAACACACCCTGGCGACATCTGACATGAGTCACAACACACACTGTAACTGTTTTTCTTGTTAACCAGGACACTGGTGGCCTCCTCAGGATATGACACTATCTTACTTCTCAGCACTCATCTCAGTTCTTTAAAAAAAAAAAAAAAAGGAAGAACAAAAGCCCAATATTTCAGACATTCACTTTTGATTTTACCTAAAAAATAACATGGTTTCAATTATCAGAAATGGGTGATAGAATCTGAAAACGAGGCCCAAGTTGTACTAAAGCAGAATCATCCTTTTAGTATTGTATTTGTATGTCTTTTTTGAAGTCACTGTCCAATTATGCACCAGCTAGGCCCTACATTTTTATATATACGAGATAATTCAACTAGAATTTTTTTACTATACTTTCACATGATCTATTCAATACTAAGGTGTAATTACAGCTAATGACTTCACCCTTAACTCACTTTAAACTTCAGTACACTCCAGAAGTTTGATGCAGGCAGTGGATTTTATTAGTTTTTGTGAAACTTCCTGTATGACACCTCTCAACAACTGACAGCAGCCGCATGATGGGAGTTATTATGGCAGGAGCTTTGAGCTTCTTTTATGAAAGGGTCATCATGCTAGAGCGGCTCAAATTAAATTTACTTCCTGTCGTTTTCAGGAGTTCATGTGTTCGACTTAAACTGAGGAAAAAAAGGCTGATAAGTATTTAGCAGAGCAGGGGTTAAAAGGATACATGCAAAGCCTCTAGGTTAAAAATATTTAATGATGTGTGAATGTGCATGTGTGCGTGTTTACATGGGATGCAGAGCAGACTTCGGTGTGTGAATACGGGATGTAAGGCAGACCTGTATGTGGGATGTGGTGCAGACGACAGCTAGAATAACTCCCAGCTGAATTATTTATTTGAGACCC
>NW_019525183.1:178735-205935 GCF_002814215.2 Seriola lalandi dorsalis | reverse complement strand
CCCCCCCCTCACACACACACACATACACACCACCATGTCTGTGTTGGCAAAGACGAAACACTATTGACTCCTTCCGCTCCAGGATCAAACACTATTGGCCGGCTAGAGCATAAACAGGAAGACACCAACAGAGAAGTGACTCATGGGACAAAACAAGAAGCAGAGGAGAAGTAGGAGGATGAAAAAGGTGTGAACAAGTGGCAAAACAATTGGACCACTCTACAGCTTGGAGATGAGGACGTGCAGCAGGTTGCAGTTGTTTGGTCCATGGTCCAAGATTACAGTCCTCACATACTGGACGTGTTGACTTGTCACATAGACTTGACAGAAGGCAGCCTGTTTGGCTGGGTTAGGGGTTAAGACAGACTCCTGTGTCCCATCTGTCAAAATAAACTGTCTCCATAAATGTCTGACTGCAAAAAAAAAAAAAACATGTCACTTTGAGTTAGAGCCGGGTTAGCTAAATTTCATTTGCAGAAATTACTTTCTAGACAGAGAAAATTAACCATTACTATATTGGGACAGTTGGAATTTTTTTATAGAATAAAATTCAACCTCGGATCCATCGTTTATCTATTAATTATTACTCAGCAGTTGCATTGATAAGATTCCAGAAACAGGAAGTCTGCCGAAACACAGCTCTTGACAGCCTAATTACGACGAGCTGAAGTTGACCCGGTCAGAGCAGGCTAAACATAACATGCACACAGAAACTGCTAATTAACTAAAGAGCGTGGCGCTCAGGAATTACATAATCTCAATCACCTAATGAAGTTATAAAACTTAAGTGTCTGTTGCACTGTGAAGACAATGGGACATTCAACATGGAAATAAGATCTAGTTCTTACACAGTTATGTTATCCACACCTCTGCGTGCTAGTTCCCTTTATTAAATGAATTCTTTTTATATGTTCATCTTCTAATCATTGGATGTGTTTTCTATCAAAATGACACGCCATAATTTAGGGAATCTTGATTCTAAATAAGTAAATAAGTTTTTGAAAATGATTCAGTAGTTTTTGAAGGTTGCAGCACAAATGGATTCATGTTAAAAGGTGACAGGAGTGTGGTGGGGGATCCAAAGGGAAACATTTTTCTTTTATTTGGAGTGAAGATGTGTCCAGATTATATGGAAGGGTTAGGGTTAATAATAATAATAATAGGGGCAATAATAATGTGCAGTGCTATGAATAGCGCTTTCGAGAAGGTCACAAGCTTGTACATTTAAGTTTGCACCTGTCAACTCTGATTTAAGAGCCTCTATATTAAGCTCTGTGCTTGGAGGCTTGATTTTGAAGCGCTTTCAAAAGCAACGAGATGCCATTAAAAAGGACATAAAGCCAATGTCGACTCATGTTAAAAGAATCAACTTATTGTTTAGTCTTTCTAAAAACACTTCATCTGTTGGCTAAAATCAGCGCCAGCATCTCTGCCGGCCTCTGATCAATAAAAGTAAGTCGTCTGTTCATAACTCTTTGCACTTAGATTGCCTTAGTTTTATTTTTATATTACAATCAAATGACTAGAGTAAAACTCATACTTTGCACATGTGACTGATTTTGTCACAAGTCTTTTATTATTTTACAAGAAACAACCCTCATCCAGGTTTCCTATGTCAGAACGCTGCGACCTCGTTTACAGTCGGTCATTAATCCTCCATGTTCTAACCCAATAAGACAAATTCAATACTGCCGGGATGCTGCACAGACTACAATGAAGGCTCAAATCCAACTCACAACCCTCCAATAAAGTCGGTGCTGAAAGGAGTTTGACTAAGAGGTGATGCGGGTTTAAATCACAAGAAGTGCTGTGTCATAATTTCATATTCAGATAACTGGCATATATGAATAGATGACTCACAGTCTCAAGACGCCCGACAGGAAAGGAATTTATTATTTATCATTACCATGATCCCAGAAACACTGAAAAAAACCAACAAAAGATACGTTTCTAAAGAAGTGAAAAGTGAAACCAATGCCCTGGCCAAGTGTGTCCCCTGACTAGGATCCAACAGAACAAGTTTGAAAGTATTAAAAACAGAGCAAAACTGTGGAAAACCAGCAATGATCGTGATGAGCAGGGGTTTTAGCTCGAGATGTCACCGGGTGTCAAACGGGTCAAAGAAACCAAAAGTGTGACAGTGTCAGATAGAGAGAGATGGGATAAGGAAGATAAACATGAGATTAGCCGTGAAAGAGGAAGTTTTGAAAGTCATGATGGTCATTGTTCAGGAAAACAGGACTGCTGACCATCACAAAACCATGTGATTTTGATGGTGCATCAAAATGAAATGTTTATTCCCCAAATCCTGCGAGCACAAGCACTTTTGAATTTTGTAGCCACCCTCGTTTTTATCCAAGAACAAACAGGTGATGGGAAATGCGAGTCGGTATGGCAACAGCGAGGGGGGAAAATAAGATCAAGAGCAAAAACGCAGCACTTGTCTCTTTGACACAGCATTTCTAGAATAGCTCCTGCTAAAAATACACGTATCGTCTCTAAATACAGACCAAAGCTCACAGGAAGTGGACCAGAATAGACCTGAAGCATCTCTGACAAGCCAGCAGCATCTTAACATCATCCAGCAAACTGCACACTTCCCACAATGCATGCAGACACCCAGTGTGTGATCAGTGGTGTACAAATACTCAGCAGTCTTACACACACATACACACCTAACCTCCTATCTCTGTCACACGCACACAGGCCGTCAGGTTATTATTGCACCTTTTATTGAACCACCTTGAGTAAATAAGGATGTAGCAGTATACTGTATCGCTCTTTTCCCACATTGGTCTCCTATGATGGGCCACAGGAGACAGTTATCGCTGTGCAGCGAACCAGTGCAGCTTTATATGCTCCCTGGCTTGGAAAACGAACAGCTGAAGAGCCGGTTGACATAAACTCTTTTTACCGAGACAGCCATAATAAGATTATGCATACTGTTTTCAGCAGCTGTAGTCGATGGTCTTTCTTCCCGGAGAACAGACGTGACAGCAGAGAAGGTTTGTTAAACATGAATTGATGCTTTCTGAATGTTTCACGTTGCAGCAGGTTGTGAGAAGTTATGAAGGACTTTTCATAAGTAGATTGAATAGTTTAAAAAAGAAAAAAAGAAAAATCTGATGACTCAAGGCAAAATCTGGATAATGATGACAACTTGATGCGAATTGCAGTTATTTAATCTAAAAAAGATGGCGATAGAAAATAGTAGGAAGCCATTTGGGTTTAGGAATTTGAAAAGAAATCCACAGCATCATATCTCAGTTTTTCATAGAGCAGAAACATGTCATGTACAAAAAATGCATCAAGTGATCATCATGTGGTGAAAAAAAAACACACACACAACTAAGAGAAAAGGCATTTGTAGAAAAGCTGCAGTTTGTGTTCATTTGTATATTTCCCATCAAATAAAAAGATTGCGATCCTCAATTTCAACAGGAGCCCGTCCATGCACTGACACACCTTACACACTACAGTTAACCCGCAATGATAAAACTCACTATGTAGCTGTTGACAGCGCTGGGCGTATCTGTAGTAGCTCTCCATCTCCTCCGGTGAGATGCAGACAAACCTCTCTCCTCCATATTCCAGTTTTCCTGCACATTCCTTCACCATGTCCCCGCGTCCGCTCTCCTCTTCCTCCCTTATCGCCTTCATCTCCACAGGTAGAGAGAAGAGTATCGCCTGCCTCATCCTACTCTCCTTAAACGCACCCCGTCTATCTCTCCCATGCGCACACACACACACACACACACACACACACACACACACACACACACACACACACACACCTGTCAAAGTTTCTTGAGCAATTACACCACACCTCTTTACTCTGCCCTTCCCCTCCCGCTGTGGAAATCTGCACACCGATATCTCACTGAGCAAAACAGTCCATGTTCAGGGTATAAATAATCATGTCGTGCCACGGAAGCTGCCACCATAACCGCACACACACACACACACACACACACACACATCACACACACACACACACACACACACAAACAAACACACATCTGCAACTAATTTCCAAACATAATCATTTCATGTAATATCAAGTCTTAGTATGCACTGGCTAAAACGGGTGCCAACCTGGATATGAAATTATGTAATAAAATCATTTCACAATAAAACTAAGATTCAAAAATAAGAGTGGATAAAAGTTACATAAAATGAAGTGATCACAGTCCAGCCTTAAACTTCCTGCCTCTAACTAAGAAAAGCCTTTCATTTATAGCGTCAACACAACTACACAAACACACACGGCTGCTTGTTGTCAGACTATGTTGCTTAAGCCAGAGCTGTAAAATCTGAGGCAGCTTCTAAGCGTTATCTCAGAAACCTTTAAAATACATAAAGAGCCACAAAATCAACCTTAAAAAAAGAAAGAAATCAATCTAACGTCTAAAAAGATGAATCATCTGACCTGTCTGGTGTCTGGCCTTGTGAGAGACAAATATTGATCAGCCTGTGCCGCATGACTCTATAACAATCAATGCAGTTTCTTCTTGAACCGTCTGAACCTGTGACATTAAATGACCCCAAAGCGTTACGTTTCTTCCCTTCTTCTCGTCCACACAACTCAACAGGTTCCAAGGAGCAGTCGATTAGAGTTTCATCCATTACAACAGCACTCACCTTCTCCGTTAGTTTGGGTGCATTTGTTGTTCGGCTCCCTTTTCGCTGGTTGTCGGCCACAGCAAAGGCTGGCCGACATGACATGTACAAACAGTGGTCGACCAGTGTGCTTGTCTTTCTAATCAGTTCCTTTGACTTTGTGTTTGATGCGGGTTCGTTTCTCGGTGTTACCTGCCCCTTCGCTATCCAACTATCCAACTAGTGAACACACGTTTACACTTCTACTGCTGGTGTATTGAGACTTGAGACAAGTTATCAATTAGCCAGTCACAAGGGCCATTTCATGTCAATCAGTTACCGAGGTCAAACACCAAGGAGTGCTGTGTTCAAGGAGAGTGTGTTCTCAGAGTGGAGAATCTGCCTTAAAGTGACAGCTAGTGCAATTGACTACAAACATATAAATTATAAATTCACAGCTCTACTTGCAGGGGTCATCAGACTAAGGCTACTAAAACAACAGGAGGGCGATCTTATAGTGATCTAAAATAACATTTATTATTTCCTCTACCAGTCAAGAAATATGTCCAAAAATAAAGATGGAGGCAGATCAAAAAGGTAATGATGATTAAGTTCCCACTAGGAAACAAAATCCCTTATTTGTTTGGTTTAAAAAGATAATATGAATATTAATATTAAAGTGAGGCTTCTGCGTAACAAAAACTGGGTTCCTGAATTTGTTTTGTTTTTTTTAAAAGGCCCTATATTTTCAGTTAAGGTGTGGCTTTACTGCTACATGCAGAAACCCCTTCAAAATAAGATAATTCATTCAAAGACGGGTTCATTTAAGCTAAATTTGGGGTAAAGTCACTCGTCTTCTTCAGGTAAATGCTGCAACTCCAGCAAAACCTGAATATTGTTTTTGGCGTTAAATCCCTAAATTTGCACCTGAAAATATTTGGAACCCTTCATGTAAACCACATTTCCAATAACCACATGGATTCCTTATAAATAACTCCTCAAATATGATATAAAAAGAGAAGCACACACACAGACAGTGTTTCATTTCACTCTGTAGTCCCTACAGTCAAATTCCAGGGCATCCAAACGGCTGCTGACATGCTGAAGCATCAGCAGGAAACTAAAGAGAGAAGTTCTTCTATTTTGTAAGAATAATGAGGGAAAACACAGCAAGTGGGGAATCTCCCTGTGGTGATAGGAAATCCTGTCCTGTCATCCTGTCACATTGATTGAAATAACAGAGAACCAGGAGACACTTTGGACATGTACAGTTCCACACGCTCAAAACTACACTAACCTCTTCTCCGGACCGGTCGATTGCCCCCGCTGTGGTGCGTGTGTCGGGTCAACAGACTGACAGATACGGACAGATTGTGAAGCAGGCGACTCAACGCCTCCTGGCCCTCTTGAATTAACTCCAAAAGAGACATCGTCGCGTCCGAGAAGCGTTTCATACCACATATATGAGCTGGTCCGTGAAGCCTCTTCCAGCACGCCTGCCTCTCTCCCCCTCCCCGATTAGGCTGCTGTGTTTGCTCTTGCGAATGTGTGATTGTTTATCTCACTTCATGTCTGCTCTGTGTTTATCACAGGAAGAGAGGGTGGAGGGTCTGCTGTGACACAATCCCCATACAGCTAATTATACTAACTCGGCATATGTGTGTTTGTTTGTCCCAAGCGCAAAAACAACACTGCAGGCAAAATTAGGTCATTTCTTTTAAGTTTAACATGAATACAAAATGTCTAAAAGTAAGGTGATGGTACGACTCTGTGTGAGGAGAGATGGCTTTGAATGTTCCCGTATGCTTTTACATACATATTGAAAGCGTCACTGCAGGCAAGACTCAGCAGGACTGGCGACAATACTTTTTGCAGATGATATGAAACTGATACCTCTGTGCCACTTTTGGTCATTTTGTTTCACTTCTACTGAATTTGAACCACTGAAGGAAATTAAACATGTGGTCAGTGATTCACAGGTCTGAAATTAGACTACAATAACCATAGGAACCAACAATGCTGGAGGAACAACACAGCTGCTTATTTTCCTCCAGGATGGTCTTCGCAGGAGTGTCATGAATGATGACCCTGGTCTTTGCCAGCATGATATGTACAGCTGATAACGGCTTTCAAAAGCTCCCAATTTCGATTAAGTTTTCATCCACCCTATTTATATCAATGGGGGTGATTTTATAACACGGTAGAGTTTGACAGCACCACAAACTGCAGCCTCCAGAATAAATAATGGGCTCATCTGACTGTTATCTGGGGCATTCTGTGTACAAAGTCATGTGAGGAGACATTATACATTATTTGATCAGGGATTTTTCTGCGGGAATAACGGTGACAGTTGTCAAGGTAACAAAAAACTACTGAAGACAGAAGTAGAAAGTCACGGGCTGTGTTCACCGTCCGCTAACGTACTATTCATGATGTCAAAATGAATATGTAGGTGCGAACCAACTGTGGACTTTGTGTGCGGATGTATGTGGCGTGAGCTCACTGGACGTGCCCAACTGACCCATAAAGCATTGCGTCTCTTGCGCTTGGTTCGGTGCAAAATGCATTCTGGGATGTGTCTGCTGGAAGTTCAGGAGGAAAACCGCTTTAAAACAGCTCTAAGTCTTTAGCTTGATGACATGTTTTACACTTAACGTCAAGTTTTTGAAAACCCAAGAGATAATAAAATGTCTCAGCTCGTACAGGAGCATGTAATCCTCGAACATTACCAAGAAAAAACTGGTTTATATGACGATGATTTTTTGTTTCCAGGAACTAATGACTACTAAGAAGTACTCAGCAGCTCAGACAGTAGGGCCTTCCAACTGTGGCATCAGTAGGTTTGGACTCGTCTTACTGGTGACAGGGGAAAAACTAAAATTACACTGGTGCCATCTGTAAAAGGTCTCCTCCCCCCTTAGTCTATCGCATTATCTTTATTTTACCTAATTTATCATCACACAATCACACAAAGAGTTCCCATTTAAACTTCAAAAGTAGCCAGCGATGACGGTCATGCACTTCTCATTAAGTGGCATTCTTCGCTATTAGATTTAAATCAAGTCCGAGAGATCAAAACCTGTGCCCTCCGTCTCGTAAATGGCTTCAAAACTAATCACAGTGATGACAAATTGAATTATTCAGGCTTTTTCTGGATAACGGAACAAAGAGATGCAAACCTGTCACTGCAGCCTGAAGACAGTCACACCATTAATTGAAACTGACTCAAGTGACTGGCTGTAACACATATTAGAGTTAGTGGATGGTCCTAGCATTTAGAACAATCTTCCATTGGGATTAATGAAGTACTCTGATGTTAATAAGAATTTGTTTAAACAATAAATGCACAGGAGTTAGAGTAAAGACTGGAGGATAACCGGACAAAGGTGACCAATGTCTCTCAGCTGAGAAGCAAATGAGGATCACGTCCTCGTCACTGCGCTAGCGACTCTTACTGTGAAGGGGGTCAGGCTACGTATGGGGAGGCAGCGGGATAGCAGGGACCTGCCTCAAAGCAAATGAACATTGTATGATTGATGAGTCTCCTCAGATTTGACTCATGTCTCATTTTTGCATATATGTGTGCATGTATAACTGCATATAGGGAGAAGATGATGGTAAACTGTACAGTCACTCTCACACTGTCTCACTGAGTCAAATTTCTCCTTGTTTTACTGGAACTCCCTGAAAGACACCCGAGGTAAAAATCCCTATTTTAACAAACCGTGGGCTCGTCAGAACAAATTTGCAACATGCACGCTGCGACTTGCAAAATAACTTCAACATCACTTTCACAATTAACCAATCAAATGAAACACCACACTTGCAACCCATGCATGAACATGTGAGAGCCCTGGCGAGGGACAATCATTTGTGAAACGGGACACTAGCACCGCTTGCGAGCAGTACTTTGGTGGAACAGGCCCCAGCAGACTAACTCAAACACCTGCTGCTAAGGAGTACGAGTATCTTGACTTCTGTATTGAAGCTCTGTGTGAAGGATTAAAAAAAAGAAAAACTGACTTTAGCAGTGACTTACCACTGATAGTTGACAGCACCTCCAGCGATTTCTCCAGCTCTTCTGGCACCGACTGCTGGTCTCCCATCCTTGCTCCCGGACACCAAACCTCAGCAGACTTTCCTCTTCACATGTACTTCACAGCTCCTAAAAGAGCACAGATGCTACATGTTACTAAAGCAACAACGGTCAGAGTGAATCAGTGACTAAAAACAATACTTGAGCCATGAGCGTACTTCGCAGTAGACCCAGGTGAGAGGACACAGCAGGAATAATGAGAACTGAAAGAGACTGATGCACTGTCCATTTAATTTGGTCAGCAGTGCACAGAGAGGGAGGGAGGGAGGAGAGGAAGGAAGACACACACACACACACACACACACATACAGGACAGCACTGACGGCACTTTTGCAATTGCGTAACACATAACAACATTGATGCCTCTGTGTACCAGACACACACCTCTGTCCTCGCTGGTGTTAACAGCATTGCTGACGCCAATTTGATCTTTTTATTCAATTGAGCTGTGCAGCAATTTATCTTGGCATTTGGGCGTGCACGGTCAACTTAGGTCAAACTGTTCATTTATGCCAACATCTGCTGAATGATCAGAGTTAAAGGCCCCAAATAGTAGATTTTTTTTTTTTTTTTTTTTTTTTTTTTTTTTTTTACAGGTAAATTCACATTAGATTAAAGCATTTTGTGTATTTTTCAGCTGATCATAATTAGTCCTAGCACAGAGTTTCATTTCAGTATTCTAAGCTGCTTTCTGGCACGTGAGGGATGTGCAACAATATCCAATCTGGTCTTACAACACAGACTTTCCCTCTCTCTCACAAACACACAGTGAGGGAGAGAGAGAGATATACACACACATACACGCACACACACACACACACCTGACTACTTCTGGCAAGAACAATCAAAGCAAATCTGATGTCCAATTCCCCATCCAATTACCAGTCCCCCCCCCCACCCCCACCCCTACACAGTGGCTTCTTTCATTGCTTTGACAATAGAGCAGCATGCCCTTAGTCATATGGTCCTGGATCTTGTGACGTGGTGATATGCCAGGCTAAATAAAGACCAAGGCAAGTTCCTCATGCAATACAATGTGACACTTCTAACAGCCAAGTTCACAAACATGGCCTCGGGGATGTCCAGAGCACATGGAAAAGAGAGGAGACAACCGATTTTAAGTGCATGGGTGTTTTCCAGGGAAAACGCACAAAACTCACTTCCAGTTTTCCACATGGGAGCAATTCTTCATAATAGCAGGCGTCAACACAAGCAGCATATGTCTAATTAAAATGAAATTTATAACCTACTGCATTCAAATTTGCAAACGACTTGTATGCCGAATTGTCAGCTTAACTGTATTAATTAAAGCCTCCAGGCTTTAATTGAATGGGGTGTGTAGTTTTCGTTTGTCGATGTGCAAACGTTTAACTACCACGTCAGTAATTGAGTTTGGCTTGCTGTCGTCTGCATGAGGAACCTGACGCCTCTGTAAATTAATTAGAGTTCCTACTGACGGAGCTGCGCTGCCTCCGTGTGTCCAATTAGGAAATTACATTGATTGATTGCACAAATGAAAAGTTGGCGGCGAGGATTTTTGGGTTTTATTGTGGTCGGTCGGTTGTGAATGCGCATGTTTGTGTGTACCAGATCACAAGCTGGTGAGAAGCGTATGTGTCCTTACCTGCATGTTTCATCCCCAGCTCTGCTTCCCGACCACCTAATTAGCTGGACCCAGTTCACTGCTGCCTCCTCCTCCTCCTCCTCCTCCTCCTTTATCCTGTAGGTCACACTGACTTGTTCACTGAATTATCTGAATAACTTTACTAAACAGACTCAAGCTTTTAAGATCAAGCTGTACACACAGTCAATGGAGAATAGAAAGTCACATTATTGTTGTAATAGTTAACAAATGTCGAGGTGAGGGGCAGGAAGTTGTTCAGTATGTGTGCTGAGGAATGAGTTTGTGTGGCCTCTTACCGCATGGTTTTAAGCAGCTCTATTTATTTCTTTACTATTGTGGGCTGGATTTTAATTAATAAATGAAATACACCCATCAGCCATAACATGTGATCACTGACAGTTGAAGTGAATAAAATTGATTATCTTGTTACAATGGCACCTGTCAGTGGGTGGGATATATTAGGCAGCAAATGAACATTAAGTCCTCGAAGTTGATGTGTTGGAAACAGGCAAAATGATGCCTGAACAAAGAAGTCCGATCCGTGGAGGCGTCACCTCGCAACTTACAGGACTTAAAGGATCTGCTGCTAATGTCTTGATGCCAGATACCACAGCACACCTTCAGAGGTCTTGTGGAGTCAATGCCCTGATGGGTCAGAGCTGTTTTGACAGCAAAGGGGGGACCTACACAATAATAGGCAGGTGGTCATATTGTTATGGCTGATTGGTGTACATCCAACAAATGAGGAGCTCTCAGTAACTCCTCAGTAACGCCTCTAGGACACAAAGAGAAGGGACACCATGACATCTGGTGGTAGAAGAAATAAGTACAGAAAAATTTGTTATGAGTCTACACACTAAATCCTCTAGCAGGTATGAACTGCTAAGGGTGAAACTTACCTAAAATTCTGCAAAATACTGGAAGTGCATGTTTGTACGCACTTTGAACACAACTTACAGTGCAAGCCAATGCATCGATGCAGTCTGCTTGCCAGGGGGCCAGGGGAAGGGAGCTCTACATCTGATCTAGTCTATTTTAAAATAGAAAAGATGATACTCCACAATGGTCAATGTCTTGGTGCAAGTGCAATTTGCTTTCAGTTCTGGGGAACTCACATGTTCAGTCGACCACCGGCATTAATCACCCCCCCATACATCATATGCCACGATGCATGCCTCATACATACCTTGCATCCACTTCTAGGCTACTGACAGCCATATTGTACATCTCCACAATTAACTGCGTCAAGTTGACGAAGATAACTGGAGAGAAAAGGGGAAATAAGGCATTTCCCCTTCACAATAAGAAAATGAAACGCAACATTAATTCAACTTCAAAATGAGCTTTTAATAGGATGATTAGAAAGATGAGAGAAACTGTAGCCACAAAAAAACGTTGTTAATTTATGTGTGTTTGTTTTTAGGCAGTAACACAGTTGAATAGACCATAGTAGTGTAAACGATTGCAAAATGGGATTTTGGGAGGACTACGTTTGCACTTGCAATATTTTTGTACTTGTTTCTTCATAACTGTACTTGTTGTTATTGTTGTGCTGACAGAATTTAGACTACAAAAGACTACAATATCTCCTCGTACGTTTCCGTAAGGCTTTTATTTTTAAAGTTGAGACCGGAAGTCATCGCATTTTATTCAGACTGACTCGACAGCAGCACCCCAAATCGCCTTATGGTTGTTTAGACTTCAACGGTTTTTCTATGTCTATGGGAATTTGTCTCGTCAAAAGCACTAGGAGGTAAGGGACGGGAACTACAACAGATTTTTCATCGTGGATATTTTGTCACACCTGAAGATACCAGGCGTATACATCATTTTTAAAGATATACTTCGTCCCCCCGGTGAGTTGCCTCTCCCTAAAAGATGAGCTACTCCTCAAGTTTGATGCAATAGCGGATATCCTCGTGTTCGAGCGATTCTTATTTTATGCGACGCAATATAAATGCTGGTTTGTACGAAGTTGTACCTGTAAAAAGCACCACAGTGTGCCTTACGTAGTGTTAAGTTACATTTTTGTGGTTGCTTCTCCTTTTTTTGTGGTGTCAAATGTGGTGAATTAACGATGGCCCAACACGTTAAAAAAATGTGCTTTCAAACTTCGTATGTATGAGCGGGGCAAGCCCTAGCTAGGCTCGTCCCGTTATGTAGACTACACCCACTATCTTGAAAATGTCAGCCTTTCAACGGGCCACCTTTTGACTTTATGAGCAGCATTTAGGAAAGAAGAGTCGTGGAACAGCTAACACCGTGTTAACCAGTGAAACTCAGGAGTAAAGCCATTTGGACACGTCAAATGTGTGTATTTTTCGTCGTGCAACCCACTGTTGTAGCTAACGGTTTTCCAAGACTGTAACTGTTATTCACTACCATTTGTGTGAATAGTGGTTAAATTGCAACGTAACGGAAACCAACTCTCGGCGGGTAAATAGACAAGCTAATTGCTTACAAGCTACAAGTGGGCATGTCTTCATTTGGAGTACAAACGCTACGACTCAAACCTTCAGCGGGTATCTTTACAAGTTTTACCTGAACGTCACTATCATTTCTTCAATCTTTGACTGTTTATATATATATATATAAACATATATATATATATATATATATATATATATATATAGAGAGAGAGAGAGAGAGATAAATACTTAATTATACTCACCTTTCCTTCGTATGATGATAATCTTTGTTACTCCTTCAGCTACCAAAATGGAGTACAGTCCTGTGATAGTTTTTGTTGTGAATCCTGGACTTAAAAATATTTAGTGTTGTTTTACCAGACATCAACAGAGGACATCTGGCTGTTCAACTAGCAGTATTGTATGACAATGTCTATAAATGTGAAGATGGCAGTGACAAAGTAAAGGATGTTAGGACTTTAAAAAACTAATTAAAACTGCTAGCCCCAGTGACAGAAAGCATCCCAATCGATGACATATAATGATGCAGGTTATGGTGTGTTATTGTTCTGTCTTTTGCTAATAGAAACCTTGTCAACTTTGAGATTGTGATTAGTGTATCTAGGACAGAGCCTAATGCCATCAGACCATGAATATCCAGATCTAATTGATGTGAGTTTTTCACACAACAAAAAACTCTTAGTTTCCCTGGGTCATTTCAGGCTCAAATTGCTGTTCAACGCAGCTCATTACCGAACCATTTCAGGCTTGTGTTTCAGGTCAAATATACCTGGTGCTGTGACATATATGTTGCAGAAAATATGAAAGGGAATATGCCAATGAAAGCATGTAGTGATAATTAATCTAAACAATAAGAGAATTTGAATTCATCTAGATTTCTTGCTTCCTCCAGTTGTGTGAGCCTGTGTTCAGCGCCTTGTCACTTCTTAACAACGGTAGGTGTGGCTAGAAATCCCAAAGAAAATTATTGATTTATTGATCACATTTTTTTTAGTTGCCTTGATATAAGTAATGGGTCTAATTAATGGTGAGCATGCAGTAGTGAGCTGCAATGTGAAATAGATAAAAACTCAAATATCTGCTAATTTGTGTCTCTTCCACAGGAATTATGTGTATAGTAGTTTCCCCCTATACGCATTCTTGCAATAGTTACCATATGTACACTAAGTGGTAACGCTTGTTTGGAATGAATGTAAAACCACTTCTCTGTGCTCCTGGCTGTTTGAGGTTTCTGTGATTTGTAGTCATTAACAGATTTAGGAAAGGGATTTATTTCATTTTTGTTTTTTCTTCTTTATCTTTTTTAGAGTAATCTAACTATCTGTCTGTTCTGATTGTCTTATTTCCTCTCTCCTGAAACTATATTCTGTTAGGCTCTGCTTTATGCTTTTATATTGTCCACACCACTGAATTCAGGCTTTTATTGACAGATCCCTATACATAAATTGTCATTGATATTAAATGTATTGTTTCTTGTTAGATCATATAGTTAAAGAGGGAATCCTAAAAACACAAGCGCCTGTACTTAGGCAGCTGCTCATATTGTTTCAGTCATGCGTACCATGTGCTTAATGAAAAAATTGTCTGTTTCGCTTTCAGGCCCTGTTATACAAGTGTTTTTGTCGTCCTGTGACGGATTTATCCTCTCAGCTGTTGGGTGTAAGGAGGAGAGGAAGCAAAGATGCCGAAACCGGTAAGAAGCTGAAAGCTAGATGAGAGTTGGCATAGAAGTGTCAGCTGTTTTTATAATACTGTGTTTTACAGAGATATACAGAAATGCTACTAAGGAAAAAAAAAAAAGTAATTTAGACTCTGTCCCTGCTAATTGAGTCAGATTGTTTGATGGAAAAAATAAAGTTGTAGTGTTATAATTATTAAGCAGTAACTGATCTAGCCCAGGATATGTGATATGAATCAGAAACATGAAAGTTGCTTGTTTGTTCCTGCCTAGGCTGCTTGTATAAACTGACTCTTTAGAAGTACCCTCTAGTTGTCATAATGGTTCGGCATTGCACTGCTGCCCCAAGCTACATTTGAGCATTCTGGAAAGTGGCAGTTTCATCCTCATGGCTGCTCCCACTCCTCATACTCCTCTTCCAAGTAAACAACAGCCAGAGTGTGAAGTGTACTGCCTGGCCCACAGGCCTCGCAACTGCAACACTGCTGCCATTGTTGCTTAAAGGGTGGAGAGAATGCCAGAGTCCTGGGATGTGAACAACGCCAAATCAAAACCAATTTGATGCAGTCCCTTCATGGCTGTCTGATTCCCACCGTTGGCATGCTGCTTCTTCATCATATACAGACTCGGGAAGTGGGATATTGCATGTCGCACAGTTAGTGTCACTTTACAGTGAGATGTTGTCTAGCCCACTTGTTACTTTGCTCATACAAAATATGACACAGCTGTTCTGCGTATTTGGCATTCTCAGTTGACCAACCTCTGGTTTACTTAATGAATTTGAAACATGTTGGAAAGATATCAGGGTCAAGTTGCTCAAGCTTACATCAGAAACTTTCCTAGGAACTTGGAACAACAGGCTTCAGGCTCTGCCACAAATGAAGCACATCCCCTGTCTTGTTCTTTCGGTGGTGGGTGTTTTGTGTGTGTCTGTGTGTAGGAGGGGGGGACAGCCAGCCACTGATGTCATCCTCCACTTCCACCTCTTGTACCCTGAGTCACCAGGGCACCATCCCAAAAACAGCTCCCAGGACAGCGGAGTGCTGGCCAGTCTGCTGAGAGTGACATCTCTGTCACAGACAATAACTGACAGAGAAAGTACAGCTTGTCGCAGGGAGACACTGACATAATACACAGAGGAAGCAAGAGCACGGCCTATCAGACATGACCTTCTCTGGGATTGGTGCCAGATCTCAAAACTTTTGGAATTAGGCCTCTTACGTCTCAGTGTCACCACTCATCTGGTATAAGACAGTCGCAAGTTTGAGTAACAAAAGAGTTTGTGGAGCAAGCAGGGATGATACTGAATTTGTTTTGGAGCAGTGCTTTTGTACTAGCAATCACAACTTTATAGAATTTTTGTTTGTTCTTTGATAAATGATTAATTAATTATTAAAACTGTGGCAGATTCATTTTCTGTGTGAGCTAAGCGCCCAATAATTTCAGCCGTAATGCTGTTTTTTCCAAAGTGGTTTCTTTTGTTCCGGCTACATTTGTTCTCCAGCACTTGAAACAGGAACCGAGCAAAATTTGAATACAGTTTCTTCATAAATTGATTGTATAACTGAAGATTAAATAATTAGGTAGACACTCAAGATTCAGTGCAGCAACACATTCGTCCATTCATAAAACAGGCCATTAAGCAGCTGAGCTTTACAGTAACTTGTAAAGAAAACTATCCAGAGTCTGGACAATAGACCTTAGTGTTAGTAGTTTTTAGGATGTGAGCACATGTATAAGGTCAGAAGTGAGTTTTGTGTGGAGCCTTTCATAGTGAGACCTGGAAGGTGCTTTCTTACTGTTGCACGTTGCTAACTTTGACATTGCTGGATTGAGGACTCTTTGTACACTCCCGTTTCACCAGTCTATGCGACTTAAATTCAGAGGCAGGGGGAAGTCTTCAGTTTTGTCTGGAAATGTCAGTAACACGCTGTTTATCAAGAAGTTGTTCCAAGGCTGCAGCTACTGTGCTTCTCCTTGACCAGTCACATGGCTCCTTGGAAGCCATAAGTGCTTAACTTGTTAATATATCATTGGATTTTTTAAAATGATGATTCATTGATCATGCATTAGATAGAAGCATCCCTATCTGAGGGCATCAACATCAACAGTCAATTTTAGGGATTAAATGAACATATTTATGCAGTTATATGAATTTATATGCTGTTTCTCTATCTCTTGATATCATATCCCACACCCACTTGACCCCACCCCTTCTGTTTGGTGCCCTCTTTGTGTTAGGAGGCAGGGGAATTATGAGGTGACAGCACCCCACAGGAAGAAGGCCCTAGCTGGCTTCCTAGCTTGTGGCTCTTTTCCTGTTTGCTGGAGAGGGGCCCTGCTGTGTATAACGGGGCCCAGTCTGTGTCAACATCCTGTCTCTGTGGAGGCATGGTGAAGAGTGAGGTTTATCACCAGACGACCTAGGAGCTGTCAGGGAAAGGAGGAGTCAGAAAGATGAGCATAAAGTTTAGAAATACTTTGAAATTGAGAAATAGACGAGCGGCAAGTAGGAAATTGTTGTAGTTCCCAGGAGATACTCGGCAAGAGTTTTAAGAGGTAGGAAAACAGTAAGGGTTAAGGTAAGGGAGGATTTGCAATGTTGGTGCTGGGCAACATTAAAACTCTTGTTTGCCAGTTGTGTTTGACCTTTCACCTCATTTACCATACAAAAGCTAGGTCCACAATCAAGTAGGGTAAGTATGGCCTTCCTTTTCCCCTTTATTATACCTCGGGCGTATCTTGTAAAATCACTTGGAGTGTTTCAAATCCTGTCTGTACAATAGTCAACTGAGCACGGATAAGTAGGTTTTTTTGTCCTCTTGTGAAATGGGATGCTTCCCACACACTTCATTCACCTTCCCTTTCCCCAAAGGATGAATGTTTCTGTTTGTAGGTAGTGGTGATTCTTCCTCCGCTCTCACTCCCCCTTCCATTCCTCCCTCACTCTGAGGCCTGCCTCACCCTGCAGGGGGGGTTAATCAGAGGGACAGACAGCTGCTCAGAGCCCAGCAGGCCAGATTAGCAGCTCTACTGATTGAAGTATGTGTGTGTGTCTCTCTTAAGGCCTCTCTCAGCAAAGCTCCTCTAAACAGCTTACAGTAACTAAACAGCTGCACATTTAACAAGGGGCCTGTCTGAGTGAGAACTCATCTTCACAACTGAAATGGAGAGGGGGATTTAAAAACATCTCAAAATGGCACTTTGACCAAAAAACTAAAAAATGTAAATGAAACAGCCACTGGATTCCACACAACTTGAATACTCAGTGAGGTACACATTGGGATTTCACTTTGTTGGCCTCACTTGCTGTGCTCTACCACTCACAAGACAATGATAAAGCAGAATCTTATGTCCCTTTTACACAGTCATGGTGGGAATGTTGTGACTTTATTCTTCCCCGCTGTCCTGTATAAGAGGTACGAACATGGAATGGGGGGACATTGTTACTCTGCCTTTCTGTTCTGCCTTTATGCTGGCAGAGGAGATAGTCACAGAGCCGGATCAGCGCCTGTGTAAAGGGCAGAGCGAGCATTGCGGGGACAGGACACCGACGCTGTTGTGTTACACGGCACGCCTCTGATTCCGTGTAAACAAGCAGAGGCGTCATAACGAGGGGTTTTCTCAATGGCAATATAGCAGGACCTCTATATAAAAAGGGGCTTTAAACTAGTCCCCACTTTCATGTTTGAGGCTGGATGTCTCTCTGTATGTTAGGAAAAAACAAAGAAAAAAACAATAACCCCACAAAAGATTTTGCTCTGTTTTGTCTTCACTTCTTCACGTCTTCGTTGCCTGCCACTGGGCCTCAGTGTCATGTGACTGGAGATAGATAACGAGCTGTAAACAATGTCCACCAGATGCAGATATATGGTGATGACCTACCGCGAGACTAGCCAGTGCCAGCGTCAACTGGATGTGTGATTGAGAGAGGGAGTTGTTGAGACGGATATTTTTCCTGCTGCTAATATACACTCTGCAAGAAATACTTATACAAGATGGTGTGGCGTAGCATAGTAATTAAACAGAGTGAGACCAAGCTATAAAGCATCTGTTACCACATCTAAATGAGCTGCAAACAGGTATTCAATTTGCTTGCAAACACAAAACATGTCGGCAAAAAAACTGAAAACTATACCGCAAATGTGACTGCCGAAGAACAGGCTTCTTTTTATTGTCTGCTTCTATAACACTTCAAGTGGACATTGAGATGTATTGGACCTGTGCCACAACTGGAACATGACACAGCCGCGTCAAGTGGACATCCAGTGTTACACTAGTTTTAGGGTTTACCTCTTTCAACAACTTTTAAGGCATGTCAGTTCACATCATGATTCTCCCTAATATGGCAGCAACAAACACACCTGAATTTGTGGGTCATAGACATGCTTTGACCTGCAAAAGAAACTGATAAGTTGTGAAATATGCCTTTGTTTGAACTGTACTGCTGGTCTAACCCTAAGCTTTTGATTTTAAAATCTGATTGGTCCTCTTAAGAACTGTTATGTTTCCCAGTCGGTGTGTCTAGTGTCACCAGACGGACAGTGTCGTATAAGGACAGGCTTGCAAAAGTCGCTCCTTTGAGACTTCTCAGTCGTCGGTGTATGTGATTAGCCGTGTCAGTGCCTCGGCATGTTGTTGTCCCTCTTCTCCTCCCCCTCTCTTTGCAGGAGAGAGAGGATTAACTGACCGTCTGGTCCATACAGGATTCCACCTCTCTCCTCTCTGTGGGTTGGCTATGTTTTGGCAGAGACGCATACACACATGCAGCACAAAGGCTGGCTCTTTCACAGCTGATTGCTGATGGCAGACGGGCCCCACACAAACACAGAGGAAGAGACATTCAAGGCCGGTCACTTGGAAACCCCAGCTCAGCACTACATTCTCCATAACCACTCCTGTCTCAGAAAGTCAGTGAGGCCGCTACTCTTGAAACCAACACAAAGTCTTAATTCATCTGTCAGTGAACCATGAACAGGTTATTTTGCTGAAGTGCCTTTGTGCACTTTTAAGTGTAGTTGGAGATGTTGCCATTAAAGCTGGCTTCATTTAGTGTTACTAAATTTGTTGCAGAATCTTCTCACAAAAACATCTCAGTACTTGGATTAAGTGCAAGTCTGTTTTGCTAAATTAAGGGTCACTGAGTTCAAAACTCTATGGCAGTGCTCTCCAACCTTTTTAAGCCCAACGTCCCTGACCTCGGCCTTGAGGAAAGGCAAGATCTACCTACTAAAATGTTGAGAGGACAAAGGCAGCCCAACTTGAGGGCTTGTATTTAAGATACTTGTATTGTAATTGTGCCAGTTTCACCACCAGTGTTATTACATGAGCCCATGACCCTCCTAGCCAAGCAACACATATACTCTGCACTGCTTGGGGCCCCATCAGTTTTAAACTCATTGTAAATATTCTCACCTCTTGTTCTCGGAACATGTGTAGAATGCAGAATTCTTTTCACAGTCATAATATATTGGGTATGCAGGACATACGTGGTGTAAAAAATGAAGGGTGGAGGTGTCAATTCTCATTACCCCTGTTTTTGGGTTTTGGTTCCTCTTGGTTGAAAATTATATTTATTTGTGTAGGCCTGCTGCAGTGGTATGAAATGGGAAGGAATTACTTTTTGTCTGATTGCAGCTTCTGATAAAACCTGGAAAATATAATTGTTGATCCTTGTTGAATATTTTTTCACACTTGTCTGTGTGAGTTAGCAAGTTAGCAATAGCTCATGTTCTACTATGTAACAACATCCACAGCATCCTCGTTGAAATGATGTTGACAGGGCTGTGTTGTAATAATAAGCCCCTAATGTAATTGGATGTCAGTCATTGCTGTTGAGTGCCCAGAGAGCTACATGAAGACTTGCATCCATAAAGCATCCCATATTCAATTCAAGGAATCATGCTAAAAACTGATCCAGGACTAAAAATGCTCCGACCTCAAAGTAGGCCTTGAGTTATTTATGAAGCTTTGTACACACACTCAGCAGAAAGTAGCAGTTTTCAGGTGAGAGTAACATTACCAAGAACTATAACATAATGACATATTTCCTGTATTGTTATATCGTGCAGTCAACACATTTAAAAGATAAAACTTAGTGAAGAACATTTTTTTCTTTGTTAAATAAATCAGTCTACATTTCAACACCTCTTTGAAAGCGTATACACATCTTTCCTGTTATTTGCTTGTTACCCTGATTTCACCTCAGTCTTTTGTTTTTCCACCCCTGCAGATAACTGGCATATATTTCCCAGACATGGATCAAGCCTTGGTCTTGATGGTGACTTAAAATAAAGGGCCTCTCTGTATGGAATCTGCATTGAGAGACATATTGGCAACAAGCATGCCAAAGAGATTTGGTCTGAAAGAGCACACAATATTTATTTTAATGCAGCAACTAGAGGCAAAATACAATCACTTAGTCACTTAAGATGTAATCTTTTTCTGGGAAGCTGTCCACATTTTCCAACCAAAATAAAGCTCTGCCTTAAGCAGGTTAGGTTGTGAAAATGTGGGTTAAAATTTAGTCCCTTTTTAAAATAATGTTGTATAAATAGTCGGTTGCACATTGCAGTAATAGTGTAGGCGATGCTGGAGTGTTCATGCAAGATGCCTATAGTGTAGAGAAAGTGCTGCAACTTTTCATGGGTAATTAATAAGAGGGAGACAGAGGCAGATACATTGTGGTCAGAGCTCTATGTGGCAGGGGGGGGTCCAGCTATATGCTGCATAGACACAAGTTTCATGGATTATTCATTGCATTGAAAGACAGAGAGAGGGATGAAAGCAGTAGACGTTGAAGAAATAAAGAGGGGAGAAAGGGAAATGCAAAGTAAGCGTTCCTGAGGTTTTGTGTATAATTGGAAAAGGAAGGTTTCATTGCCTCGGTTTCTTCTTTCTGTTTCCCTTTTCCTTTTCCTTCTTTTTTGTATAACTGGCTCATCGACAGTAACATCGCTGTAACTTAATCTTAAAAAGAGCACACCCTAGATCATCTCTCTTACTTCCTGTTGCGCTCTATCTCCCCCGTGCATTTTTTTTTCTTTTTTCATTCCTCTTGCTAAACTTTGTGCTTTTGCACTCTGCCGCTCATACTGCGTCTCGTCTTTCTCTGTACCATGTACACTCTTCTCGAGTTGTTAACCGCCACTGAGGTAACGTGTAGCTCAGTGTGTATGTAGGTGTGGGAGGAAGGATGTGAGATGCTTGGGAGGTCAGGCCCGCTCTGTTCTGTGCCATCAGCTGCTGCTAGGCCTACTGCCAGTGCTCTTCAACAGGGCACAGCCAATGACTGAGTGTTATCCTCTGCTCCACCCCAACAAAGGTCCTTGAGTAGTAGGCTGCCTTGAAAGGTGGGGCTTGCTCTCACTGGCAGAGTAATATTGAAAGAGAAAAGGGATCTTTACTATACACGTTCTTAACTGAACTTATGTCTTGTCGGTTGTGTTGGTACATGCATGCTATGGCCACATCCTACAGTATAATATGTTTATCATTAATTAAGCTACAGAAAAGCTTCAAGCTGCTTCACAATAATCCTGAAAATGGTTGCCCATGGCAAGTCAAAATCTTTGCCTGTGTAAATGTAAACTTCTTGTTGTGTTTGTTTTCCAGATCAATGTCCGTGTTACCACCATGGATGCAGAGCTGGAGTTTGCCATCCAACCGAATACCACAGGAAAACAGCTCTTTGACCAGGTGAGCATGAGTGACACAACCACAAATCATTTTTATATTCAGTAATGGATTGTAACAGACCTTTTTTTCGCTGTCTAAAAGGAAGCAGAGATTTAGCATTTTCCTCTTTTTTTAGAAACTTCATTTTAGAGTAGAGAATTACTACTTACCTGAAAACACTAGGGTTGAAGCACTAGGCATGACCCACTCAATGTCAAGCTGTAAAAAGGAAATGTTTTCTGTTACTGATAATCAATCAGTAATAAGCAGTGGATGTCAATGAATTTTCTGTTTTGGGTTGAAAAGTAATCAGCTGGGTGTCTTGTGAAATACTGGAGGCACACTTTTCAATTGGTAGAGGCTGCCAGTGTTGTTGGTTAGCAACTCATTTATTGTGATGATCACATGCTAAAATTATGCATGTAGGCAGTAGTTTAAGATGTTTTCTGCATAACCATGATGTTGTATCATTATTCACTCCCAATGACCTTTGTGGAATGTCACCACCGTCCCTCTTTTCTTCTATTTCCTGTCTGTCTACACTGTCAGCTGTTAAATAAAGGCAAAACTGCCATGAAGTTGAGTTATAAACTGATGCTTGGTGATGATGTAGGAATTCAGATTTAATTTTGTTTTGTTCTCAGGTGGTGAAGACAGTGGGTCTTAGGGAGGTCTGGTTCTTTGGCCTACAGTATGTGGACAGTAAAGGCTATATCACCTGGCTAAAACTCAACAAGAAGGTGAGTCTCACTTCACTTTAATCCCCTCCTTTTGTCATAACCATCAAAACACACGTAGCTGTTCTTTCATTCTTCCATTTTGTTTGTTGGGATCCAGTGCCAGTGTCTGTTGTTTGTCTAGGATTGGCCTAGAAATTCTGCTGTGGTTTGGTGCCTCAGATGTGCTCCTATAACAGGCTTCCTCTCTCACTCGGGCCAACAAACCCTCCAGCATTAACCCCACTATTACAGTGTGTCTGTGTGTTTCCGAGTATGCATGATAGAAAATTCCCCTCTAACTGTGTGTGTGTGCGTGTGTGTGCGTGTGTGCGTGCGTGTGCGTGCCTGCGTGTGAGAGAGAGGGAGTAAGAACGAGAGAAAGACAGACAGAGACTGCAGAAAAATGTGATGAAAAATTCCCCTTGCACTGACGTATGAAACCAGTGTGTTTATGGGCTCAGATGTGCGTGTGTTGAAGCACCACAGCCAGTGTGGACCAGTGCCGGACATGCATGCAGTTATTTAAAAATCTGTGATGAGCTAATAGTTATTGGTCTATTTTATTATGGATTAAATATATATTTAATTTCAAAATATCCCGGTGTGCCACTCACTGAGATGTAACTATGACACAAAGATTATGATCTGCTGATGGATGGATGGATGGATGGGTGGATGAAGATGCTGTTGTCTTTATTTTTCAGGTGACCCAGCAGGACGTGAAGAAAGAGAACCCTCTGCAGTTTAAGTTCAGAGCCAAATTCTTCCCTGAAGATGTCTCAGAGGAGCTAATCCAGGAGATCACCCAGAGACTCTTCTTCCTCCAGGTATCAAGCCACTCACTAAACCAAGTTTTCATCCAAATGTAGAGCAAATTGTAACAAAGTTTCCAAAAAATCTTGAGGGGAAAAATGCTAATTAATGTGTGTTTCCATCCAACAAATATTTATTTCTCCCTGTGTAATTGGCGTAAGCTGGCCACACTTTGTTAAACTATTAACTGAACTGATAAATATTTGAAAAGAAAGGAGAGTGTTGAATAAATGTAATAACTCCTTTACTCCTTCCCATTCCTCCAGGTGAAGGAGGCGATCCTGAACGATGAGAACTACTGTCCTCCAGAGACAGCTGTGTTACTGGCATCATACGCTGTCCAGGCCAAGTACGGAGACTACAACAAAGATGTCCACAAGCCCGGCTACCTTACCCATGATAGACTGCTGCCTCAGAGGTACACACACAAAATATGTCACAACCTACACTGTATGGCTCTGGTGTGACCGGACTGCTGCCTGCTGTGGGAGGTGCCTCCTCAGCTTTCACACAGCAGATCTCTCCAAACCTGGAATATGTCTCCTTCCCTGTTAGAATCGTCTATGATTTCCTCCAGAGGAAACAATTCTGTGCCGATCGACATTCCTTCAGGTGAAAGTCATTTCATTGTGTGCGTGTTTATGTACAGAGTCCTGGAGCAACACAAGCTGACCAAGGAGCAGTGGGAGGACAGGATACAGACTTGGCACGAAGAACACAGAGGAATGCTCAGGTGTGTCAAACTTTCCTCATCACATTCTCCACTTGAAACCTCTTGAGAGAGACAGAAATTTTATCTGTGATTGTACTTGTTATGGACTTGTAATATCATGTTAGGATGTGGAAGTACGTCATCGTCTGTGCAGTTACTGTCTGTTGAGGGCTGAAATATTCCCAAAGTTTCTTTGGACCTACCTTAAGTTGGAATGTGTGATTTGATTGTATGATACTGTGGCCATTTCTTTTAAAAATCAAATTCACACAGATTCATTTCTCTTTTACAGATATGATAATGTTTCTTTAAAAATGTGCAAAACCTTCCAACTCTTGTGTTTCCTCTTCTTTAGAGAGGACTCGATGATGGAGTATCTAAAAATCGCCCAGGACCTGGAGATGTACGGCGTCAACTACTTTGAGATCAAAAACAAGAAGGGCACACAGCTGTGGCTGGGCGTGGATGCCCTAGGCCTCAACATCTATGAACACGAAGACAAGTAAGGCACAGACACACAAATAGATTTGCCGGGTTCACTTACAAAATCAGTGATGTGTCAAAACATATATGTGTGTGTATATATGTGTGTGTGTATATATATATATATGTATATATATATGTATGTATATATATATATATGTGTGTGTGTGTGTGTGTGTGTATGTATGTGTATATATATATATATATACACATACATATATACATATATATATATATACACATACATACATATATATATACACACTGGAGGACGAGAGTAGATTTGAGGCCAGTGATACATAATGTCGCAATCACAACCGCTGGTACATGTGTGTCAACGCATGTCGTCATAATGATGTCTGTTACAGCTGCTGTTATACAAGATCAAAACCAAAGCCATGTGTGATGTTAGTGTCCATATAACATGAAAAAAGACTTGCGGATCTTGTATAAACTTGTAATCTCTATGATCAGTTCTTAGCCCACAGCAAGAGGCAACTTTTACATGGTTATGTCACAGAGTGAGGGTGGGTGTGTTGCTTTAATTTCAGCATAAAATGAGTAGAAGATCATGAACACACCTTTATATTTTAATTTCATACATATATATTAGCCATCCAGACCAGTTGGCAATTGATTCAAATACCCAATAGACAGATAATTCTGTGCAGGATCTTCTCAGAGCTGATCTTGCAATTATTGTCAACACAGCATGATCCACAAGTTGCTTTTTAAGTGGGAACACTGAGTACTAACAAAACTTGTCTCGTCTCTCTCTTGTGGGTAAACAATGTAATGAGGACACTTTTTCAAAATAACAAAACAAATCTTCCGAACTATATTGCATTTTCTTGTTATTTGATATTAACATCTCACATAAACAAGCTGTAATATGTTCTGGCTTAGTAAAGGACTCGCAATACATAATCTCCAACAGGGTTAGATATTTTTAGTAATGAGGGAGAGGTGGAGAAAGGAAGACTGTCTGTCCATTGTAGGAGAGTCTTTCCCGGTCAGAGATTTTTTTCCGTTTGTGGAAGAAAGGATAGATTTAATCGCAACTCCTGTAGCATTTCCTCTCACTGTCTCTCTGCTTTGCCCTTCCTGTCTGTTATCTTGGGTCATCACAACTGCTGTCCCTCCTTGTGTCTCCCTCGTCCAGGTGACAAGGGAGAGACACAAGGAATAGCTTTTTTTTTTTACTCCTTTCTTTGTCTTTCTTTCTATTTGATCAGAGAACACCAACTTTTGTGTCAAATCTTTGCAGGAGGTGATATTTTGAGTTGAATTTGTAAAATCCTGTTTTGTGTCTCGTCATGTGAGTGGGATGTAAGTTCAAATGTTAAAAGTGCACACCATTAACCACAATTTAATATGTTTCCCAGGTTGACACCAAAGATTGGCTTCCCTTGGAGTGAGATTAGAAACATCTCTTTCAATGACAAGAAGTTTGTCATTAAACCAATTGACAAGAAAGCACCTGTGAGTGTCAGATTCATAAGAACTATAGACTTTCTGCTTTATTTATAGAGAACATTTCCTTCTTCACATTTAAGGATATATTTTCTACCTTTCCCTTTGTAGGACTTTGTGTTTTATGCCCCACGTCTGCGCATCAACAAGCGTATCTTGGCATTGTGTGTGGGCAACCACGAGTTGTACATGAGGAGGGGAAAGCCCGACACCATTGAGGTGCAGCAGATGAAGGCTCAGGCCCGGGAGGAGAAGCACCACAAGCAGATGGAGAGGTACCGCAGAGGAACACTCACAACCACCTTTACATTTTAAATATATATAATTAAAAGCCTTCTGCAAAAGAAATCGTATAAGTGTTTCTAAGCAATATATTTCCTTTTCAGAATGTTTGAACTAATACGTGTGTAAAGCTAATATCTGATAACTTAGCGTATTATAGGTCAGGACAATCACTCCCCATTTCAGTGACTCAAATACAGAAATGTATACACAAAATTGATAATTGTAAATGAAACAGATTTAACAGACCAAGATTTAAGTTTATGAGGCAGCTTGTTCACTAAAAGTAGCTGCTTGTAAAGGTAAACAGATGGTAGAGCTTCTACACTAGAGGGCAGTCTTGCCTCTTTTACGCAGCTGCTCTGAGGGACGAGTGCCTGGTTATTTCATGTCGTTAAAGGTGCTGCAGCTGCAGCTTTATTTAAGAGTGTTGATATGTTGGGTTTCTCTGTATTTGTAATGTTCAGGGTAAAATGTTTCTAACTCATAAATGCTCAAGTAATCTGAAATATGTACTTGCAAAACTTTTCAGGGCCCAGCTGGAGAATGAGAAAAAGAAGCGAGAGCATGCAGAGAAAGAGAAGGAAAGGATAGAGCGTGAGAAAGAAGAGCTCA
>NW_019525183.1:178104-178685 GCF_002814215.2 Seriola lalandi dorsalis | reverse complement strand
GTAATATAAATATAGATATCAATATCTTACACCAAATTATTATCAATAAAAAAAGGAACAAAGAAGTCTGAGTGTTCAACTTCCGCTCTGAGTTGAGTTAAAATCAGGACTCGGGGCCGTAGCAGTGATTTGAAGACTGTAGCATTGAGATTGGCTCGTCACTAATTTATTTGAGGGTACGTTAGTCCATTTTATTTAGATTGAAACTATATGTTTTTACAAAGAAGCAAAACGTACCGGTGTATTCCTCTCAACCGTAAAGTACCGCAGTCAGCGCGGCCGACCATATACGTGGTAATTCTTCCTCGATCTCCCAAAGCCGTCTGGTAACCTAGGGTGAATTCCAAATGGTAAATGCTACGGTTTATTATAAATGTAATGTGATGTAATGAAAAGAAATGAGTGATTAGTGCGTCTAGTGAGAATGCTACCTGTGGTATCGGATGTTCTCAGCTTCTGCGGGCACGGTTGCACAGTTTCCGCAGGGGCACCTGTCCAAAATATAGAGGAAAAATGGAAACGTTGACCAGAATATAAAGCTTATTAAATTCAAAAATTCACTCACAGACAGTGGAGCTAAG
>NW_019525183.1:170935-178084 GCF_002814215.2 Seriola lalandi dorsalis | reverse complement strand
AACTGCTACTTTATTAGTAATGTTTTTATTAAAGAGAAACCATATCCAATTCTATATTTAGCATAATTGTACAGTGGACCCTGTACAACTGATCAAACATAATAAACAAATCAAACCTTATGTATGCTCAGATTCACCTGCCTGAGTCAGCAGTATTTGACTTCACCTGATAATATCAGCCGATCTCATAGGTTTGAAGTTGAAATGTGTAGAAAATTAAGTTAAAGAAAAAATTGTATGTAATGTGTTTGTGTTTGTTTTTGTGCCTTTCCACAGAGCTTGAGGAACAGACTCGCCGGGCAATGGAGCTGGAGCAGGAGAGAAAGAGAGCGAGAGAGGAGGCGGAGAGGCTGGAGAGAGAGAGGCAAATGGCCGAGGAGGCAAAGTCAGAGCTGGCCAAACAGGCTGAAGACCAGCAAAAGAACCAGGAGCAACTGGTATGTGTGTGTTTGATGGTGTGAGACATTCCAAGCTGTGCATATTAAATTGTTTATGTGCACACAAGCCTCTGTACTCTGCAGGATTATTCAAGGGGATTGTAAAGTATATTGTATGTGTAACAGTAGGATCTTTGTTTCATCCCAGGCTGCTGAACTGGCTGAATTCACAGCCAAGATCGCTCTCCTGGAAGACGCCAAAAGGAAGAAAGAAGATGAGGCCACAGAATGGCAGCACAAGGTACAGCACTCCTGTCTCTCCAACCCAATATAGGCAAACATTGTTTTTATTGTGTAATCTGAGCTCAAAAATTAGAGTAACATGCAAACACTTAGAACTGCATTGGTGCCTTCATCCACTCTGATAGTGACTTGAAAATATTCAGACCCTCTGCACTGTCGTCGTCTTACACTCTCCCTCTCTGTGTCCCCCTCCTGCAGGCTCTGTCGGCCCAGGAGGACTTGGAGAAGACCAAGGAGGAACTGAAGACTGCAATGACAGTGGTGCCAGCGCCTCCTGGCGGCCACGCTGAGAGCGAGCATGACGAGCAGGACGAGAACCACGCAGAAGCCAGTGCCGAGCTGTCCAACGAGGGCGTCAGCCAGCTGGACCTCCGCAGCGAAGAGGAGCGCGTCACTGAAGCCCAGAAGAACGAGAGGGTCAAGCAACAGCTGCAGGTGAGAACGAGGGGAGAAAACTTTTCGGACAGGGATGGAAAATGGTGTCCTGAGGGCCAAATTAGACTCCCGGTGAAGTCTGAAATATTCAGTTTAAGGGCTACATCAAAACTTTTGACATGGCGTGGGAGCTACCTTTCCCAATGTCAGATTCACTTTCTCACTTAATATCAAGTTCATGAAAATGACATGAATATACATCTAATAAATGACGCCTCCAGGTGGAGAGCGACGTTGCGTTGAAATGACGTCTAAAACTTCCCGGATGAGTAAAAACTTTCGAATAAAGTCACTTCTATTACATTAAACAACATCTTTCTGATCCACACAAAAATTCAGTTTATTAGTTTTAAGCAAAAGACTCTCAAAAGTCTCGCAAACACAATAACAATGAGATTATATTATTTTCTAACAGCAGTTTTGTTGCACATAAGGGTAAGATAAGGCATGTCCATTCTTCTTTAAACTCCCGCTTTTAACAGGAGGAAATGTGCCGGCTTAGACCGTAGCCTGGCTTTAAAGCAGACCTACCGGTAATTAATCGATCAAACTGATGATATTGAATCGCTTCATATCTTTCACAACTTTAAGCATGTTACAAAGGCTGTAGAGCTAAGCCGGGCTGCTGTATAGGCCAGGACTCACACTGAAGCTATGGCGAGAAGAATTCAGACATGAACCAAACAGTTTTATAAATCAAGAATTTAAAAGAAAATTCACACACTGGCCTGTGTGTCCGCTGCACCTGTAAGCCAGCACTGAAAAATAATGCTGAAAAACACTGGCCCGTGGCCAAACCTGACACATTGACACACAGGTAGCCAGAGGCTGTAGATTAGTGGCTTTGCGTCAATCAGATGTTTATTTTTAAAATGATTAAGACGTATTTTCACCGTTTTTCTCATCCGCTCCTGTGTTCTTTTTCGCGTTCTTTTCGTCCCACTGTTGTTTTTTCTTTCTTTTTCTATTTTTTTCTTTGCTTCTTTTTCTCTGTCTTCTCTTTTTCTCTCCTCATCAACCTCTTATCCTTTCTTCTATTTGTTCACTCAGACATTAAGTTCAGAGTTGGCCGAGGCCAGAGATGAAACCAAGAAGACACAGAACGACGTGCTTCACGCCGAGAATGTTAAAGCAGGCCGAGACAAATACAAAACGCTGCGCCAGATCCGACAAGGCAACACGAAGCAGCGCATCGATGAATTTGAGTCCATGTGAGAACAGCGCCTCTCCCTCCTCGGCCCGCTTTGCCTCAGGAGTACGTGTTTCCGAACTTTCCCCTCAGCGGCCGCTCGATTTTCATGGACAACAGATGCTGCCGTCCTTGTTATCCCAGTGAGTGCCCCTCAACAACCCCCAAGCAATCTTGAGAAATAATCTTGTCAAACGTTGCCAAAGTCCTGCCCCACATCTCCACTCCAGTTTGAAAATTGCTACGATACAGAGCTGCTTACACGCCACTTTGAACAAGCAAATATTGTCAAACTGCAGAGGTCATCTTTAATCCACAGGGGAAAAGAGAAACTGTAAAACCAAAATGGAAGCAATTGGATTTTTTTATTTTGAGCAAACATGGCCATAGAAAGCTACTTTTTTTGTGTTTTTTTGTTTGCTTAACGACTTATATGCAAAGCTTTAGTATGATTCCATGTCTTCAGTTAAAGTAACCTGTCCTCTCCTTGTTTTTAAGTTCTTTTCCTCTGCTTTTGTTTGACTCGTTTTATTGATGATGCCCTTCTTTTTAGTTGTCTGTCGAACACAATGAGGAGTTTGGGAATAAATGAGGTCAATATTTTCATTCAGTGTCAAAGCGCTGCTATGTTACATCAGGTCACAACATTTCACATGCTAAATATGTTAGAGAGCTGAGCTGAGATCATTTCACTCTATTCAGTCTATTCAAACTATTGTTTTAATTTCACATTAATAGGTTTATATTTTAATAGTTTCATTTGAGGCTAAATATCAAGAATAGCAACATTTTCTGATTTTGATGAAAATCCATTGTGTGAAGTGAATTGACCCTCGTAGGGAAAAGAGCCACCCAACTTGAACGAATGTAGCACAGGTAACAAAGGGAAAGTGTTTTACATGCAGAGGTGATAGGACAGCATGTAATAAGCTTGTGCCACTGAGCTATCGCCCCTTGAGCTTGAAAGTGTTATGAAGATAAGCTAAGATAAGCGTGTGTGTGTGTGTGTGTGTGTGTGTGTGTGTGTGTGTGTGTGTGTGTGTGTGTTTTCGTTTTCCAGTTGCATCCCAGTGTTTCATTCCCAGTCACCATAGATGGTTTTCTCTGCCTACCAGCTCACAAAGGAGCGCAGGGTATTAAATGGACAGACAGAACAGACAGATTAGTAATGTGTCCAAGCTGTTTGTCTGTTTGTCCAAATGTGTGTGTGTGTGTGTGTGTGTGTGTGTGTGTGTGTGTGTGTTTGTGTTTGTGAGAGAGAGAGAGGGTGTACATGAGTGTGTGTGGAGGTGTGGAAGCTGAGGCCTGGCACCTTTCTGGCTGGGGAGCTTATGAAAACATCAGTCCTCCACCCGGGACAAATCTCTACCTCAGTAATGTTAGCAGTGGTGACTGACAGTCAAACACTCAGGGTGTAACCCCCCCCACCCCCACCTCTCGTTTTCCAAAAAATAAGATTTTACTTGGTTGCTGTTACATCTGTTGGCAATGCTCCTGGGCAGGCTACGTTTGGTCAGAGCTTAGTTGCTTTGTAGCTGTATGTTGGTCAAGTGAGATCTAGTTTGGAAAGAGTTTTTTTCTTACATTTGAAGCTGGTTTTACTTGGTGGTCTCTCCCTCCTCCTGGCCTTGCTCAGATGTTTCTATTCATTCTCATTTTGTCTGAAAATAATCCCAAACAATGAGGAAGGTGAATTAAATAATGTTGCAGATATGAGAATGGAGATGTACTATAATATACAGATCTGACTGGGTCCTGTGATGTGTTTGGTTTCTTAAGAGCCATAAGTTGTCGGTGGTAAAAGGCTGGGTCTATGGAACCAGCTGGACTCTAGACATCTTAAAAGAAGGCTCTCCTGTAAAATAATTCAAATGGCCTTCAAAGTCTGCACTGAACTTTTCTCTCCTCTTTTACAATTTCAATGAAAGGAGACAGTTTGCAGACCTGCATTGAATTCTTGAGATTGAGAGACGTGAATTCGTAAAGAGATGAGATATTAGTTGTTCTTAATGTGAAGGGACCTCACTATTGTGATTTGTGCAAATCTCTCCAAAATAAAATGGAGAATCAGCCAATTTCTTCCCCTAAAATCATCAATCATCAAATTCTCATCAAACATTGTTTGTGCTCAGACAACAAATTGACTCTACCTTTTTGTGGGGTGGAAAATATGTTCCAGGGTGCATTTTTGAAATGAGTGAACATTAAGTTTTCCTTTTTTTGTTTTTTTTTTGTTTTGTTTTTTTTATTAACAATATGATGAAAAATGTTTATGGTATTATTTGTTACTGCTATACTTGACAGCTGGTGTAGGTTGACTTTTTTTTTTTTTTTTTTTTTTGATAGTCAGAGTTTTAAAGTCAAAGCACTTGTATGAAACAAGACACTGAAGACTGCCTTTTGTGTTTAACTTCACAGTGTCCATTGTTAGTGTTGTGTTTGCCATAGCAGGTGAAAAAAATGATCCTGTGTTTCCAGCTCATATTTTTGTATTGTGTACAAAGACCGTAAACCAGCAGCATGCATCGCTATACTGGACAGCTTAATTGGAGGGGAAAACTCACACCACACCCCCAAACCTTCCACAATCAAACTATAAGGCTTCAGTTAGACTCCGTCTTTCTTCGCAGCAGAATGTTATTAGCCTGCCTGCCTGTCCCCTCCAACGAAGCCAGCGTCTGTGATGATGTCTGCTCTGGCACCAGCTGTCATGTTTCGCTGTTTGTTTTTTTTTCTTTTCTGTTGTTTTTTTTTCTCCCCTTATGTTCATGATAGTATTCTTTAAGATAGAAGGCACAGATGGATTGCGGTCCATTTCATTGGTTCACAAATAAAAGTTTTAAATTTTGACCCTGTGTCTTGACCCATTTGTTTTTTTTAATTGTGAAGTATTCAGATTTCTCCTGACATTTTGTTTGTATTAGTGGCTTGAACTATGTGTGTGTGTGTGTGCGTGTGTGTGTGTGTGTGTGTGTGTGTGTGTGTGTGTGTCTCCAATTTTATACATGTTATAGATAATGTTATTTACAGGTTATTTCCCCTTTCCATTTCAAATGTTTTTTGTTTTTTTTTAACCGTATCTTTGAACCATCATAATTATTATTTACAGGCATGATTCACACAGACAAATGAGTAAGTATAGAAACAAAGTGATTATTTGGAATAAATATATGAACACGTTTGAATAAATCTCGATTTGGTGTGACTTGTTATTTTTTGGGGCACAAAACATCCAGTTTGTTTCATGTTAGTGTTGGAAAACTCCCGAGTTTTGATGTTTCTTTAGACAGCAAGTGATTTGCATCAAGTCAAAAAGCGCATTTGACGGCAGTACTGTGTTAAATTAAATAAAACATGGCAGTGATAGAAAATACAGAGTGCACAATAGCTACATTCAAATGTTAATAATAGTGATGGTGATTAGAGGGGACAAAACCAAGCAAACATAGAAACTGACCATGAGGAGCTGTGCAGAGCAAAGAGCCAAGAGACGAGTCTGATTATTAAGAATGTGTATATTTATCATACTGTCTCACAATCAAGCAGTATGCATTATTTACACTATGTTTTTATGGCATTGTAATAAGGCAAAAAAATATGATATTATAGTAAGGCATAAAATTTCATAGAATAGTAAGTAAGTAAGTAAGTAAGTAAGTAAGTAAGTAAGTAAGTAAGTAAGTAAGTAAGTAAGTAAGTAAGCCGAAGAGCAGGAGAAGCCCCACATGCTCAAGCTTGCCAGTTTTATTAAACATTTTGGAATTTTACTATATTAGATTATTACATATGAATATATTTCATTAGCTGCTGTCAAGTAAATGTCAGTAGGCAGGAAATGTATTCATTTAGTGATCCAATTTCTGTAATAATCTAATATAGTAAGAATCTTACGTTACGAAAAGTAGTCAGCTGAGATTTCAACATACAACCAAACACCCCTCTGTTCTCTACCCCACTTAGTACAATCCGGGTTCCCCCTTGTATAAATCAAATCGGATTCAACCAACACCTGTTTGACAGTCGGACCTTACACCTCGGCTTGGACGGAGCTCGGACGGGAGCACACGCTACAAACATTTGGGTAAGTTCAATTCAATGAAATATCACGAAACAACTTTGTGTAGCTTTGCCATTAACTTCCAAATCATGTCAAAGGAAATCGTAGTAGTAGTAGTAGTAGTAGTATTAATAATTGAAATGTAATTTCTCTGTTGACTTTCAAGCATCTGAACTGGTGATATCATTGATAGAAAATGTAGGAAAAGGCAAAGGAAAATCAAAACAAAGAGGGGAAGACGGCCTGCGGTGCTTTAGTCAGAAAGCGCTTCTCTGTTCATTCGGCAGCCTGGACAGAAGACAGACTTATATAAGACAAAACATATTATATTTTCTGACAGTTAAGTGTGTCTTTGCTTGTGCAGTAGTTTGTTGCGGTGGCATGAGGAGGATGACATGGTCTTTGCTTCATTTATCCATTACCGCTTCTTCTTTCTTCATTTTATTCATGTATCTTAACATTCCAAATATTCACTTATTCCTCTCTGGGCTGCAGCCTTTTCCGTATCTCGTTATCTTATCACCACCAATGACTTCAATCACTTCCGGGAACTCAGTCAGTTTTTCGAGTTTGCATGTTCTCCCCGTGCCAGTGTGGTTTCTCTCCGGGTACTCCGGCTTCCTCCCACAGTCCAAAGACATGCAAACGGGGACTAGGCTAATCGGATACTCTAAATCGACCATAGGTGTGGCTGTGAGTGCGAACGGTTGTCTGTCTCTATGCGTTTGCCCTGCGATGGACCGGCGACCTGTCCAGGGCGTACCCCGCCTCTCGCCCGCAAGGATAAG
>NW_019525183.1:169066-170915 GCF_002814215.2 Seriola lalandi dorsalis | reverse complement strand
GCCGGAGCGAGGGATGGCATCCGCTTCCTGGAGTCTGAATTTCGCAAAGGCAACAGGTGTGTATCTGTGGTAAAGGTATAGTGACTGATGAAGCTCCTCACCGCTCACCTTCTTAGAGACAGTTTCTTGGCATATGTTAAAAACAAAGTTCACTTTTTCTCCATAAAACGTCCTTGTTGTAAAGGGTGATGTTGTTTATCACGTCCTTCTCTAGGTACATTCGCTGCCAGAAGGAGTCGGGTCGAAGTTTTGAAAGAGATAAACTGAAACGGCAGGACATTGAAGCCTGGTAAAACATTGCTGCCCTTCTGTTTGTTTTGTAACGCGCTCATCGGATGGCTTAGACTTTGACTGGTTCTCTCCTGTATTTCTAGGCATCTATACAAGATGGTGGACAGCTGTCGGCAGTTGACAGTCTCCCAGAACAACGGAGATGAAGATACAGCCGGCATGGTGACCATTCTTACCGGCCATCAAGTGGACGAGCTTTGCACTCGGTCAGCAGCGATGAAGGTCAGTCACTCACTGTGTAGCGGCTATAATTCTATGAGCCGCTGAGAGTATGAGGTTGGGTCCTCAGGTTCATAGTTCTGTGACGCGCCAGGAGGGTATGAAGCAAGATACGCTGAGATCCAAAATACTTTCGTTGCATTTATTGCGTAAAAAGAGTACAGAGCTATCACAGCGTAGCGAGGATGGATGTATGAAAAAATGATAATAACAGATTAAACAGATACAAAAGTGAGATTAATGGATAAATGGATAAAGTTTAGCGTTTGCGGTCAACAAAAATTATGGCTACTACCCAACCCTGACTCTCTCATTCATCTGATCACCTGGTAAGTGCACACCTTTATACACACACCTACTCCCACCTGAACCACTCCCTCTGCCTCACACACACACACACCCACACACACTGTGCTCCTCCTCGGTTACCTATGTCTCCTATAAGGAGGATGACATGGTCTTTGCTTCATTTATCCATTACCGCTTCTTCTTTCTTCATTTTATTCATGTATCTTAACATTCCAAATCTTCACTTATTCCTCTCTGGGCTGCAGCCTTTTCCGTATCTCGTTATCTTATCACCACCAATGACTTCGATCACTTCCGGGAACTCAGTCAGTTTTTGGAGTTTGCATGTTCTCCCCGTGCCAGTGTGGGTTCTCTCCGGGTACTCCGGCTTCCTCCCACAGTCCAAAGACATGCAAACGGGGACTAGGCTAATCGGATACTCTAATTTGACCATAGGTGTGGCTGTGAGTGCGAACGGTTGTCTGTCTCTATGCGTTTGCTCTGCGATGGACCGGCGACCTGTCCAGGGCGTACCCCGCCTCTCGCCCGCAAGGATAAGCGGTAGAAAATGAAAAAAAACGAACATATAATCACTGCAGCTCAAACATTTTCTACCACGTCAAAACACTTACATTTGGTTTATTTCTTCTTACAGGCGTTTCTTCAACTGCGTGAGGACCGTGACCGTCTGCAGAGCGGTGAGAGGGTTTCTTTTATCTTCACATGATTTATTCTTACACAAAATGCTCACTTTTTAATCCTTTGGCTTTCACTCTTATACCAGGAGAGAGAGAGAGAGAGAGAGAGAGAGAGAGAGAGAGAAACCCTCTAACCCCTTAGGCTGCTCAGTTAGAGATAAAGATGACATCTCTCTTTCTCTCTCTCTCTCTCTCTCTCTCTCTCTCTCTCTCTCTCTCTCTCTCTCTCTCACTCAGAGCTTTTTCAGGTTGTCCTCTGTGTGTTGGTCCCAGAAAAGAGGTAAGATCAAACCATATTTGAACTCTCAATCTCTCAGTCTGTAGAGTAGCCCTCTAACCCCTTAAGCTACTCA
>NW_019525183.1:167789-169046 GCF_002814215.2 Seriola lalandi dorsalis | reverse complement strand
ATCAAGCAGTATGCATTATTTACACTATGTTTTTATGGCATTATAATAAGGCAAAAAAATATGATATTATAGTAAGGCATAAAATTTCATAGAATAGTAAGTAAGTAAGCCGAAGAGCAGGAGAAGCCCCACATGCTCAAGCTTGCCAGTTTTATGAAACATTTTGGAATTTTACTATATTACTATATTAGATTATTACATATGAATATATTTCATTAGCTGCTGTCAAGTAAATGTCAGTAGGCAGGAAATGTATTCATTTAGTGATCCAATTTCTGTAATAAGCTAATATAGTAAGAATCTTATGTTACGAAAAGTAGTAAGCTGAGATTTCAACATACAACCAAACACCCCTCTGTTTTTCTACCCCACTTAGTACAATCCGGGTTCCCCCTTGTATAAATCAAATCGGATTCAACCAACACCTGTTTGACAGTGGAACCTTTCACCTCGGCTTGGACGGAGCTCGGACGGGAGCACATGCTACAAACATTTGGGTAAGTTCAATTCAATGAAATATCACGAAACAACTTTGTGTAGCTCTGCCATTAACTTCCAAATCATGTCAAAGGAAATCGTAGTAGTAGTAGTAGTATTAATAATTGAAATGTAATTTCTCTGTTGACTTTCAAGCATCTGAACTGGTGATATCATTGATAGAAAATGTAGGAAAAGGCAAAGGAAAATCAAAACAAAGAGGGGAAGACGGCCTGCGGTGCTTTAGTCAGAAAGCGCTTCTCTGTTCATTCGGCAGCCTGGACAGAAGACATTGACAAAACATATGATATTTTCTGACAGTTAAGTGTGTCTTTGCTTGTGCAGTAGTTTGTTGCGGTGGCATGAGGAGGATTACATGGTCTTTGCTTCATTTATCCATTACCGCTTCTTCTTTCTTCATTTTATTCATGTATCTTAACATTCCAAATCTTCACTTATTCCTCTCTGGGCTGCAGCCTTTTCCGTATCTCGTTATCTTATCACCACCAATGACTTCAATCACTTCCAGGTACTCAGTCAGTTTTTCGTTGGCGCAGCGGTTAGCGCTGTCGCCTCTCATCGAGAGGGTTCCCGGTTCGAGGCTCGGCCGTGCGATCTTTTTGCGTGGAGTTCGCATGTTCTCCCCGGGTACCTCAGTATAATATGTTTTAAAAATGTCATAGTGTAGTAAGGTACAGAACTTGGACAATCTTATATTATTGTTGTTGTTGTTGTTGTTATTTATTTATTTATATATATATATATATTTTTTTTTTTTTG
>NW_019525183.1:165072-167752 GCF_002814215.2 Seriola lalandi dorsalis | reverse complement strand
AAACCATATTTGAACTCTCAATCTCTCAGTCTGTAGAGTAGCCCTCTAACCCCTTAAGCTACTCAGTTAGAGATAAAGAGTCTGTCCTCTGTGTGACGGTCCCAAAAAGTGAGATAAAGGTGCTCTTTATGTTATGTCATCCAAAAAGTTATAGTATAGTTAGTTATAGGAGAAGCAGCAGAGAGAACAGGTGGACAGGAACATTAAAGAAGCCAAAGAGAAACTGGAGGCTGAGCTGGAGTCGGCCAAACACGAACATCAGCTCATGTTAACGAGACATGGTAGGGACGGGTTATTCGTGTCCTCCCATGAGTTGTGGTTGTGTGTGTGTTTGTTTACTGCTTGAACTGTTTGCCTTTCGTATGAGAGAAGATTGTATATGGGCTTCTGTTGTGACATTAGTGTGCTTGGTATCTTGCACTGGCACAAACTTTGCTTCTCCATAGAGATTCTGAAGTGATTGTGCTGCAGCTCACTACAGCGTAGATATGTCAAAGTTTGTGCCAGTGCTGCAGAGGCGAAAGCAGATAGAGATGAGGTGCGTTTTCTTTCTTTGAACAAACCATTAGGACACAATGACACAGTCCAACTTCTACTACTTTTCTATTGTTAGGCACAAACAAATTATTTTTTAAGCCTTAAGTAGTTGTGTCATGAACTTGTTGCATTAGAGATGCACACATATATTCTTATTTGACTAATTTCTTTGTTTTGGTTTTTCTCTCCGTCTGCAGGCATGAGGAGGGAGGAGGAGATGATGAGGCACAGAGAACAGGAGGACCTGAGACGCCAGCCAGATGGCTTCAAACCAAACTACCCGGACAATGTGAGTACGGCTGGAAGGCACACATGCTGTCAAACACACTGAGGCTCGCCCACTTACATTTTCACTTGCGATACACAAACACAACCTTTTGTCTCGGCTGGCCATCGAATCAGCAAACGTATTTCTCTTTAATTCATACTAAGAAATCAGAAGAAGAAAGTAGAAACACATCATGTCATATTTTAAACAATTGGGAAAGTGAAGAGGAAGTAAACCAACCATCTTTACACCTTTTTAGTTATTGTTTGGCTTTATTCTGACAGGTGCAGTGAGAGAGACAGGAAAGTCAGTCAACTTGCATTGGAAAAGCATCAATTTAAAGCTGCAGGTTTAATTTTACTGTGACTTTAGATGTGACTTTCTGAAACTCTCTCCCTGACCTCTTACTGCTCTCGACTCTCCGCCTAATCACACGTGACTTGACAGCACGTAACACAGTTCACACAACGAGAGACTTCGACGTCGGGTCGGTGTCTGTTGAATCCAGAACACAAGTCAAATGTGGATCTTGCAAACTCAATGTACATATCTGTCAACGGTGGGGGAGATAATTAGTGTGCGATGGCGGTGAAGGGATAGAGACAGAGATCCGAAGTGGATAATCTAATGAAAGAGGCCGTGGACACCCATCGTAGATGTAGAGAAACTAACGCTGTAAACCTCAGAACAGCTCCTTATATGAGGAGACAGAGAAGCTTGGACCAATGAGTTAGCTGCTGCTTAGCATTACCAGTGAGTCACGCTGAAGCAAAAGCAAGTTACAGTATAATAAGAGAGTGGTTTTGAAACATTACAGCGAGGATATCACTGTGTCAAACATATAATCAAGCTCAGTGTTTCACCTCCGCTCTGAGTCAAAGATCAGAATCACATACCTGCATTAATCACCATGTCACCAAGACTCAACATTAGATTTTTTAAAGAAGCTTCATCCACATATGACGGGACTTTTTTGCTGTTCATCTGAAACTTTTCATAAAACAAGAAGCAGAAGTAGTTTACAGGAAATGTGGTCTGAGATGGAGATTCCCCGGCGGCCTCCTGTCGGTTAATATGACGTAGTTGCATCGAATGAAAACAAGCTGCACGTCGAATCTGTGCTCAGTTCGAGCGTCAGTGATGTGGCCCCCGTGTGTTTTGTGTTTCAGAGAGAGCTTCCCGGTTCCCGTGTGTCCCGAGACCTGTCCGTCGGTCCAGTCCTTTCTCCTCCACGGACACGCGCAGCTGAAGACGGGGATGCAGACTCAGGACCGACACCTCTTCCTGTTCACCGACATCCCGGTCATCGCCAAAGCCAAGTAAAGCACGAGTTTAGGAACATTTTGGCTGCTGCTCGTGTCATTCACCGCTGAAGTAGGTTAATACCTGGGTCTAAGGTTAAAATTAGAGCGCGTGTGTGTGTGTGTGTGTGTGTGAGATGTGGACGGCAGGCTGCACGGACGAGGTGTGTGAGGGAAGCACCAACCCCGACAGGAGCTTTGTCATTGGCTGGCCCACCTCCAACTGTGTTGCAACGTTTAGGTAACACACACACACACAGGCTGTAATTACATGTGATGTTCTTTGATGTTTCTACTTCATGTTCCCCTCAGCTCCACAGAACAGAAAGAGAGATGGCTCTCCACCCTCAGAAGGTAAACTCTGCCTTCACACATCAGCATGAAGTACTGAGTGTGTGTGTGTGTGTGTGTGTGTGTCAGGACAAATCTCACCACTTTGTTTTTCTCTGCAGTCGGATAAAAGAAGAGAAAGAGAAGGAGGAGCCTAAGACCATCCCTCTGAGAGTGTATGGGAAGGGAATCAACACTTTTGCTGTTGTAAGTTTATTTTAATGTTTATCCTCCATCTTTTGTG
>NW_019525183.1:149006-165052 GCF_002814215.2 Seriola lalandi dorsalis | reverse complement strand
ACCAATCATAAATCCACGTTTAGATGATATTAAATGTGTCTGGATAAAAAGGAAACAAGAATATCACAATAATGGTTAATCAAACTCATAATCCTTACTATTATTTAACAAATAAGATCAAACGTAACAAATTATCCATAACCTTAATTTCAGACACACCATAATTCAAAGGAATATAAAACAACTACTTACATTGAAGGTCAAGTCAAAAGACACACGGCAAACGCCTGACAAACAAAGGTGTTTGGGAACAAAGAGGAGGAGGTGATCCTCAGGCCTCTATTTATAAAGTTGGAGGTACCACCGTCCTGAGCCACCACTGGGTGCCTCCTCCTAGTGGAGAGGAGGAAACAAACTGGCACTTTCTAACAGCCGCCCCCGTATTTGAGCAGCGAATACGTTTCATTTAGCTTCGTCATCATCAATTTCAGGCAGTGGAATTAATCTGGAAACAGGGCGCAAGTATTCTCGGCCTTGGATAATGACCTTAGCGCTGCGAACTCGCCCATCCTTTCCAGGGCAGGTTTCAGTTATCCTCCCAATAGGCCACGATGCTCGAGGATACTGGGGGTCAACTATCAATACTACCTGACCTGAATCCAAGTTGTCCTTGTCAGTCTCCCATTCCTGCCTGGTTTGAAGATTTGGAAGATAATAGCGAATGAAAGCTGTCCAGAAACGATCAGCCAAGATCCGACTGTGACGCCATCTTCGCCTGCGAAGGAGTTCACTTTCACAGTAGATTGCCTGAGGAAGAGAGGAGTCGGGCCGCCCCATCAGCAACATATTTGGTGTTACTGGGTCTGGATCAGCAAGGTCAGAGGAGATGTATCCGAGAGGTTTAGAATTCAGAATGCCCTCAACCTCAATCAGGACTGTGTGTAGGACTGTTTCTGTTGTTGGTCGCTTTCCTAGTGCAGCATGAAGGGCCATTTTTATTGACTTTATCTCTCGTTCCCAGCTTCCACCGAAATGTGGGGCAGATGGAGGATTGAATTGGAAGTTCACCTGTGTATGAGCCAGTCGGTGTTGCAAGCCTGGTGCCGTGGCCAGGAATGCATTTTCCAACTCTGCCTGTCCTGCTCTGAAGTTAGTCCAAAACTAGGTTTCCCTCTACGAGAGACAAATCTTCTAAATGCCATTAAAAATGTATCTGCATCCATACTGTCGAGCAACTCAAGATGTATGCATCGTGTTGTTAAGCATTTGAAGAGTACGCCCCGTCTCTTCTCTGTACGGCGGCCGACTTTTACTGTGAAAGGCCCGAAACAGTCTATGCCTGTGGACCAAAAGGGGGGCTTGAATAGTCTGAGACGGGCCGGAGGAAGGTCTGCCATTTTGGGAATGACTGGATTGGCTCTCCATTTCTGACGGTCTCGACACTGGCGTTGATGCCGACGAATAGCTTGGCGACCGCGCAGGATCCGGTACTTGCGTCTCATTTCCGCCAAGACACGCTCAGGGCCTGGGTGAAGCAGTTTCACATCATAAGGCTTTATAATGAGTGTGGTTATTTGATGTTTCGGATCCAATATAATAGGACGGATGTTGTCATAGTCAAGGGTCTCCACTCTTCCAAGTCGACCTCCCACTCTGATAAGGCCAAGATCAGGGTCGTATTCTGGAGACAGGGGAAGTAGTTTGCTACTCTTTGGTATGGATTTGCCAGTTTTAAGAGCATTAAACTCCTCAGGGAAGCAGTCTATTTGGGCCCTTTGCAGAAGACGCCTCTCTGAGTTTATATAGCTTTGAGCTATGTTTGAGTTATGATTTGCATCTGCCGCCCCATAAAAAAAACATACTCTTTTCCTTTACTAGTTCATCCCAACTGTTGTACTTACTCAGGTCATCAGGAAAGTCATTTGACATGACTGTGCCACAGAACATGGCTTTCCTGAGTTCTTCAACAGGCTCCGATTCAGCTGCCACACATGGATTGGCTGGCCAACAGTTGGTATCGGGTAAAAGGAATGGGGGGGAGAGGGTTTTGCCCCGTGTTAGGTCATCAGCTGGATTATTCTTCGAGTCAACATATCTCCAGCTCTTTGTGTCAGTCAGAGTCTGAATGTCCGCTATTCTTGTCCCAACAAACACCTTGTAGCGACAGGAAAGTCACCGATTGTAGAGGAATAGTGAGTTCAGATCTGAGAAGGTTAGCCAGCTGGGCACCAGAGAGGGCTGCACATAATTCCAGGCGAGGGATAGATAGCTGTCGTTTAGGGGCTATACGAGACCTGGCCATGATGAAGCTGACACGGGCGTGTTCGTGTTCGTCTTTAGTCTGCACAGCCTAATCCGGCGGGGGAGAGTTTAGCTCAAAAAGGCTTCTCTCCTTGACTCTGCCTCCTTCAAAATGGCCGCCACTTTCTCCAACTGTTCAGGGGAGTTTGTTTGCTGAATCTGCTAGTGCGTTTTGTCAGAGTTGATGATGGTGTCGTTTGTGGTAGCGTAGGCAAGATAAAGAAAATAGCGGCGGCGTGAGGAGCAGTGACGGCTGGCATTAGGGGAGTGACTCTGGGACGCCAGTGATCACCGTCTAGCCTCCTGGAGGTGTCGCGGGACCAACTAGACGAAACACTGGCGAAAGGAGGTTCCCACCCGATGACCCCAAAGACATGTCGGTTATCACTGCTCATTAGTCTGTACGGCTAAATTAATAGTTATCACGGGACATGTTAAGCTTAGGGAGCTATTCACCGGGTCCATTTTCTGTAGCACAAGCTTTGTGTTTATCTTAAATAAACTGAAGGTAGGCAACAGCACCATACACACGTTCAGAGGCATCACAAAATACCTGCATATGGGATTCTGAAGTAGCTGCGTTGGTACAAGGGGGCAGATAACAGCGAGGAAAGTGAATGTCAGGGAGATTTTTCAGTTCCTTCTCCCATGCTTGCCATTTCTCCAACAAGCTATCCGTTCTGATGAGGTTATCCCATCCTCTCTCCTGCTTCCATAGATCTTGTACCGGGATCTTTGCACGGGTTGCGAAAGGGGTTAGATAGCCCAGAGGATCATATTGGCTTGCCAGCACTTTATATATATTCCTCATCGTAGGCTGATGGTAAGGGATGGATCTATTCTTGTAACCCAGCACGTCTGTAAAGCAGTTCCATTGGAGGCCAAGTGTCAGCTCTTTGGGGTCTCCGTTGTCTGATAGCCACAATTCACTAGTTTTTGATTTTGCATCGAGGGGAAGATGGTGTATTACAGCTGGATCGTTACTAGCCCATTGCCTGATGTCAAACCCGCCATCAGCAAGCAAAGGTCTCATTTTGTCAATGAGGGATTTGGCTTCATGAGGGGAAGGGAAACTTTGGAGGCAGTTATCGACGTAAAAACAATGTCGGACAGATTGATGGACCTCCTCATTTCCATCACAGTGATCTTGAACATGTCTGTGCAGTGCATAGGTGGCACAGCACAGATGGATTTGGAACAGGTCGTTCCAAATGGCAAAACTTGCCATTCGTAAACGTTGGGCTCCTGGTCTTGCTGCATACTTCTCCATATGAAACGCAGTAGGGGTTTGTCCTCATTTAACAGGCGTACCCGATGGAACGTGCCTTTGATGTCTCCACAGATGGCAATGGCATGTTGGCGGAATCTGAGTAGGACTCCAAGGAGAGAGGGACCCAGTATCGGGCCAGGTAGTAGACAGTTGTTCAGGCTTTGTCCCGTGTATTCAAAGGAGCAGTCAAATACAATTCTGTGTTTGTTATTATGTTCAACAATGTGATGTGGGAAATACCAAGTCTCCTGTGGTTGATCTACGTGTTCACTGGGAATCCTTTGAACATATCCAGAATGGACAAGATTACGCAGCTCCTCTTCGTATTTATCAGAAAGTTTGGGATCTGTAGTACAGAGACGAGGCGAGACAGCTTCCTTTGGAGCTTTAAGGACAGGGATGTCGGAAGCTCTTAACAGTGGAGTGGCATAGCGCATTACACCATCTATCTCTACTCTAACTGTCTTTTCATTCACATATGGCAAAGCGTCAATCTGCCAGAGTCTTTCCACGTTCCTTAGCAATTCACTTTTGTAACAAGTAAGAGTGAAGGAGACAGTGTGTTGGGTTTGAACTAAGCTGGCTGGCCCTCGGAGAGCCCATCCCAGCCTGGTATGTACTGCCAATGGGCCACCAGAGGGACCCATGACGATGGGCTCTGTGGCTGTGATAAGATGGGCATAGCTCTTGGAGTTGCTTCACAGGGTATGTGTGCTCTGACAGTCCAAGATTCTCTGCAGTGAATGCTCCACGGATAACATACCTCTCAGTTGGCTGGTTGATAGGGGAGATTTCAAAAGATATAGATGCCCCATTCAATTGTACCACATCCTGTCTCACTGTGCGCAGTGCAATAGTTTCCGGCTGAGTTGTGAGGCCTAAACTCTGGACAGCTTGGGGGAGCAGAATAGATCTATCAGCACCATCATCAAGGACTGCATGAGTTGCGAGGGTCCTTTCTCCACTGTGGAGATACACACTGACAACTTTCAGCATGACTTTATGGGAGCGGTTAGGTTTATCCATGTGAAGGAGGTCACTATGGATGGTTTCTTTGTGCTTACATCATGGAGAACGGTCAGGTGGATCTCCTCACAGATGTTACATGGCCGCTTTAAGGTGCAGTTGTCCATCTTATGCATTCTCCCACATTTAGAGCATCTGTCCTTCTCTTTGATCCATTTCATAATGTCAGTTTTGGAGAGTTTTCTGAACTCTGTACATGAACCAAGGAAACGATCTCTGACATTACAGTGGGGACAGTAGGGCTTAGGCTTATTTACATTTACCTCATCTTTGCCGTAGGTTCTCGATGTGCTATCTATCTATCTCGGATGTTGACAAATAGACAGAGGAGCCTGATCTTGAAGGCTGACGTTCCCTTCCCATCCGTGGTCTTTCCGGTTTGTGTAGCTCAACAGCTCTCTCTGATATGCGTTTGGCTCTTGACTTTGACTGGTCAAGGAGGGAATAAGTTTGGTTTGCCTGTCCAGTCAGAATGCCACGATTAATACAGTGCTCCACAAATCCATCTCTGTACTGCACAGGGAGTTTACTTAGGAGTCTATCAACATGAGAGGCACATCTTACTTCAGACCCACTAGGGCCCTCTAGTGGGTCCAGAGCATGGACAGAAAGGGAAAAATCATCAAGGGCCTCTACATCACCTATTTCGCTCTGAACTAGCAGTCTTGGCTGACCATATTTCTCTCGAAGTGTTAGGAGAGCGGTGGAATACGGTCTTGCATCATGCATGCTGGATCTGGCTAATTTGTTAGCTCCTGGGTGCTGAGGATGTTGCAAGAGGATCTGATATTTATACTGTTCAGTAAGATGGGGATGATTGTTAAGGAGGTTATCCAGAGCCATTTTCAGGAGGGCAAAGTCACTCTCTCTGCCACTTTTAAACACAGGAATTGAGGGCCTTGGTATTCCGTAAGCAGAGGCTATGAATAGATCAAAAACATTTGGGGTTTGCATTGGTGGTTGACTACTAGTGAGAGTGGGATGTCCAGGAACAGACATTGTTATAGTGTTAGGAGTTTGGACAGTGACTGGAGGTGCAGGCACGTGGTGAATAGAAAGAGTAGAGGGTATTACCTTAGCTGCATGGTGACTAGAAGAGGGTATAGCCTGGGCCACTATTTGGGGAATGGACAACGGTGCAGCTTGAGCAGTAACTACAGAGGGCAAAGAGGGAGCCTGAACAGGAGCTAAGCTTTGCTGGATTGGTTGAGGCTGAGGCATGGACAGGATTTGGGAAACCCCAGGTGGTCCTCTGGGAATGCTATGTTGAGTGAGTGGGAGAGTTCCTGAATGAGAGTCAACATGCATCAATTTTGTGGGGGCAGGAGTGAATATCCTGGATGGTGGCAGGTCATAAAAGGAAGAAGTGGCTCCATTTCTATGAAGAGATGAGGGTGTAGGAGCGGAGGCTCCACCAGTGTGATCTGCAGAGAGATTTTGTCTAATAAAACTAGAAACAAGCCGGGCCGACTCAAGCTCTTGTCCCTTAATACGAATGCGTCGGTTCATGCCAGCCTGTCGGACGATTCTCTCTCTCTCCTTATGTGCATCTTCTTGCTCATGCTGAGCAGCTCTGGCTTTTTTATCAATTTCTTTACATTGTTCATCAAGCTCCTTGTCCTCCTGTCTTTGTCTTTTAAGCTCCTCCAGCTCATCTCTCCTTTTCTTTTCCTCGAGAATACAAGTTTGAAGTTCGCTCAGATTAGAAACATTACTGCATGTAGAATACACACTAAATTGAGCGCTTACAGGGAGACTAGAGGCTGACTTGGTGCCAAGAGTCTTCCTGTAGTGAGAACCACGTGAGCTATGGGGCCTTGTAGATGCTTTCTGCTGTGGCATACGAGCTCCATAATAGTCAGGGGGGGGCGCCTATCCCTCTTAGGTCTAGCCCCTGGGTCATGGCCGATTGGCTTTATGAGGGGTTCAATCACTTCACTGGATACTGATGGCAAAGGGATGTCTCTGTGTGAGGTAGACAATGGTTTAGGTGAAAGGCAAGGCTCTGTTTGGTGAGCAGATGTAGATGGCTTAGGTGATGTTTGAGACAAGTCTGGGGTAGCCTCATTTGTGTCAGGCTGGGTTGAGTCTATTACACCATGGGATCCATCCATATACTCAGAAGTAGCCTGGCCTTCATTAGGGGGTTCATCATTAAGCGTATTGCCATCGGTCTGTGAATCAGCCATCATGGGTCACTGTGCGGAGTGTGGCTCAGTCTCCGGCTCGAAGGACCATTTTGTAGTAAATCCACAAACCAACAGGAATCAGGATTATTAAGGATACAATTGCTTTATTTATCTCTCATTGTTAAATGGTGATAAGGGGATTGCCATGGTTCTAAAACAAAAAGAAGAGCAAATGACAATATTTTGCTTACCAATCATAAATCCACTTTTAGATGATATGAAATGTGTCTGGATAAAAAGGAAACAAGAATATCACAATAATGATTAATCAAACTCATAATCCTTACTATTATTTAACAAATAAGATCAAACGTAACAAATTATCCATAACCTTAATTTCAGACACACCATAATTCAAAGGAATATAAAACAACTACTTACATTGAAGGTCAAGTCAAAAGACACACGGCAAACGCCTGCAAACGCCTGACAAACAAAGGTGTTTGGGAACAAAGAGGAGGAAGTGATCCTCAGGCCTCTATTTATAAAGTTGGAGGTACCACCGTCCTGAGCCACCACTGGGTGCCTCCTCCTAGTGGAGAGGAGGAAACAAACTGGCACTTTTTAACATTATGTCATCCAAAAAGTTATAGGAGAAGCAGCAGAGAGAACAGGTGGACAGGAACGTTAAAGAAGCCAAAGAGAAACCGGAGGCTGAGCCGGAGTCGGCCAAACACGAACATCGGCTCATGTTAATGAGACACGGTAGGGACGGGTTATTGGCGTCCTCCCGTGAGTTGTGGTTTGCCTTTTGTATGAGAAAAGATTGTATACGGGCTTCTGTTGTGACATTAGTGCGCTTGGTATCTTGCACTGGCACAAACTTTGCTTCTCCATAGAGATTCTGAAGTGATTGTGCTGCAGCTCACTACAGCGTAGATATTGATTTAAACTATACGTCAGCCTTTATCCTCATCAAATCAGGATGGAAACAGGACGCAGATCGTGATTAAGATCGTCCACCCCTCATCAATATTCATATATACTTTCTTCCTTTCCTTTCTTTCTGCCAGTCCTCCTCACTCACGTTGTCCTTTCCAGATCTAATGAGACGTCGGGAGGAGCCGAGGAGACCGGAGGAGCTCCGTAACCGGATAGAGATGAGGTGCGTTTTCTTTCTTTCTTTGAACAAACCATTAGGACACAATGACACAGTCCAACTTGTACTACTTTTGTATTGTTAGGCACAAACAAATTATTTTTTAAGCTTTAAGTAGTTGTGTCATGAAGTTGTTGCATTAGAGATGCACACATATATTCTTATTTGACTAATTTCTTTGTTTTGGTTTTTCTCTCCGTCTGCAGGCATGAGGAGGAGAGGAGGAGGAGATGATGAGGCACAGAGAACAGGAGGACCTGAGACGCCGGCCAGATGGCTTCAAACCGAACTACCCGGACGATGTGAGTACGGCTGGAAGGCACACATGCTGTCAAACACACTGAGGCTCGCCCACTTACATGTTCACTTGCGATACACAAACACAAGCAAACGTATTTCTCTTTAATTCATACTAAGAAATCAGAAGAAGAAAGTAGAAACACATCGTGTCATATTTTAAACAAATTTGGGAAAGTGAAGAGGAAGTAAACCAACCAACCAACCAACCAACCAACCAACCAACCAACCAACCCCCCCCCCCCCTCTGTAAAAAAGCGCCACAGAGGTGATAATCAGACAGATAATCAGCTGCCGCCTCTGCTCCGGAAGATGGAGCGAGGTGATAGTGTGAACGTGTGTTTTATGACACAACTGTCGGAGTCATCTGAAATCACGTCTGTAATCGTTTGTTAATCTCTTGTTTTCTGCCGTTTCTGTTCTTTAAGTGCAAGTGAAGGAAGCAATGATGCGTTTTAGAGAAATTAAATGAGCTCTTTACACCTTTTTAGTTATTGTTTGGCTTTATTCTGACAGGTGCAGTGAGAGAGACAGGAAAGTCAGTCAACTTGCATTGGAAAAGCATCAATTTAAAGCTGCAGGTTTAATTTTACCGTGACTTTAGATGTGACTTTCTGAAACTCTCTCCCTGACCTCTTACTGCTCTCGACTCTCCGCCTAATCACACGTGACTTGGCAGCACGTAACACAGTTCACACAACGAGAGACTTCGACGTCGGGTCGGTGTCTGTTGAATCCAGAACACAAGTCAAATGTGGATCTTGCAAACTCAATGTACATATCTGTCGACGGTGGGGGAGATAATTAGTGTGCGATGGCGGTGAAGGGATAGAGACAGAGATCCGAAGTGGATAATCTAATGAAAGAGGCCGTGGACACCCATCGTAGATGTAGAGAAACTACCCACTGAGCAAAAAGTGGTCCAAAACACGTCAAAAAGACGTGATATCCGAACATCCAGAAGACGTTCTCAGAGGAGCCAGAATGAAAGTTTATAATACGTCTTTCCCGGACGTTGTAAAGATGTCTTTCCCGGACGTTTTAAAGATGTCTTTTCTAGACGTCGTATAGATGTCATAAAAGTACGTGTTAAAGACGTGATATCCGAACATCCAGAAGACGTCCTCAGAGGAGCCAGAATGAAAGTTTTTAATACGTCTTTTCCGGACGTTTTAAAGATGTCATAAAAGTACGTGTTAAAGACACAATTATTGGACATCCAGAAGACAATATCCATGAGGGCAATATAGGCCACATCTTTTCAGGACATTAAACGTTAAAAATTCAAACTTGGTTACTAATGAGAACAGCTTATAAAAGTAGTACCCTTCACTGACATGAATGAAATGCACACACTACAATTAGCCACTACTGTCCCGTACTGATTAGATGAGTGATGACCAGAGTTGCTAATCAGATATTAAAAAATGGATAAACGTTAAAGATAATTAGTATAAAGTTCCACTGTCCTCAAATTGACACAAACATAAAAAGTGAAGAATGCATGTTTGAGCAGAAATAGACAACTTGGATCTGTGTGTGACAGTGAGTGAGTGAGCATTCATTCTTATATGATATGATATAGTATCACTTTCTGTTTGATCATCAATGACTCAACAGTTGTCGACACACAGTATCCATATTTGTCTACAACACATAAAAGTATTGGACTTCATTAATTATCGAAGTGAACATCTAATACATCTAATAGTTACAACCTCCCCACTGGGGTGAGCTGTAACACTGCTGGGGATAGATGTAAGGATGACAGGTAATTAGCCGATTTAAGATTCACACTATCCAATTTTATTCAAGAACTTTGATGAAAAGCCACGAACACATTTAAAATACATTGTACAACAGTGAACATTGAATAAAACGAAAATAACAAAACTATAAATATATAAAAGTATTTAAAATTAGAAAAGAGTAAAAATTCAGTTGCTAACGAGACCTAATTGTAACCTCCTCCAACTCGTCCCGGGGCATGCTTCAAGCGATCTGCAGCTGCAGATCTGATTTGCGCCTCCGTCGCAGCAGAATCCCATTGCATAACAGCAGCTAAAATAAAAAAGAATAATATCAAAAAACAACCAACAAAAAAATCATGTGAATACATCCTCAGAGGAGCCAAATTGAAAGCCCGTGTCAATACGTAATGATGCTACTGTTCAGAGGCCCGTGTCAGAAAGCAGGTTTATAGTGAAAACTCTGAGTCTGTTAACCCTAAATGAGGGAAACTGGGCTTTCCATTTCAGAAAGGGAGGAAAATCACACCTGAGAAACTGAAGTAAGTTAACCTCTGAGTATGACTATGGTAACTGAATCTATGAACCTAACCTTGTCAGGAGCGGGTTTCTTCAATGAACCTTGAGTTTCTCTCCGTCTCCGTATTTTGTAAATGGCTAAAATAAATGAGGTTTTTAACATTTATATTAAAACTTTTTTTTATATCTAAATTTCTGTATGAACAACCATTTCCATCAACTATTACTCATGTGGCACATTGTGTTAGCTAATCCAAGTTTGTACTGTCCTGATGCACGAATAACAAGACAAGTACATCAAGAGTCTCTAGTTTAAGAAGCACATGCTTCGTGGGTCCTCCATTTGCAGCTTCATTAATTGACCCTTTGCTAAGCACCTCCCTTAAAAAACTAAGACGTCTCGAAATTAATAGTAAGTTACTTATGTTTAAACTTTAAGTCGAGTCACTGTGTCGTAGGCTACTTGAGCACAAGAAATACCAGTAACATTAATTGCTAGGCAGAGACACGTTCTGACGTATTGATATCTTTTAGCATTTTGTGATCGAACGCCCTATACCCGACTATCCCAGTCCTGTGACCGCTCTCCCTTCGTAAATGTATGTTTGTGGAGTTTGGATCACACGGCAGACATTTGTCAAATGCAGCGCAACTGAAATGATGGTGGAGGACTGCTTTACATATCATTATGGTTAAGAAAACGTGGTCCGTGGGGTGTGACGTCTCTGTTGCCGATAAAGTGCATGGCTCCATTTAGTCACATTTTGCAACCATTTTACTGTAACAGTTACTGTATCCACAAGGTATGCGCTGCCCTTCTTTCACTCAACAAGAGAAGGGGGATTGAGACGGTGCCTGAAGGTGCGCGGGTGGGACTCAGTCAGTCATGATCAACAATGCTAGTTATCTGCATGCTGATTTTATATATACGATGAATGGCTATACTTACATGCAGTGGACCTCTCCCTGCTGTATGACTTAGATGAACCTGAAAAGTCAACACCAGAATATTCAGTCAGTCACGATCAACAATGCTAGTTATCTGCATGTTGATTTAATTCTGTGGGGAAACAGTGTAGGTAGCTTGTATATTTTCTCATTTTAAAAGAAAATCACAACAATTTAATTCAAGCAATATAGAGAAACTCTTCCACAAAGCTGAATGATAAACAAAATGTCAAGGACATGTCTTAATAGTGAACTTACCTGGTTGGCGGCTCTTCTTTTCTCTATGAAGATAGAAAAAACAAATTTATCAAGTGTATTAAGATGTCAGAAAAACATTTCGCATTAAAATGAATTGTTACATTCTACAATGGCGATGTTAAGTACAACAAATTAGACTAATAGCTACATGATGATACAAGAAAATAAAGTGAAACTGCAGACTGATCACATACAAAACTATATTAAAGGACCAGCCAGACAACTGAAAATACTGAATTATTCAAAATATTCTCTACAGAATAACCATGGTGGGGTTGATGACCATCTGTCAACTGTGCATGACCTCTGTAGGACACATAAGTCTAATTAAACGAGGGCGTTAAAAGAACACAGCAGTAGTTAGGCATCGCAGCAGCTAATACTAGCTGAGGACTGTGGTAAACTGTGCACTCAACAACTAAGTATTTCAAAATAGACAGCAGCGTGAGTTGTCTGTGTTGAGTCTCGAGAAGTTTAAGCTTTGCGACAGCTGGCTGTCACGGAAATTGAGGACAGGGGAGTTTGGAGTGGGCATGTCAGATCAGTAGAATTAAAACCACCATAATTTACAAAAAGATCACACCATCTGATAATTTAAAGATTATATGAAGATTTATATTATGACATCTAACATGACAATTTTAAGATTTCCAACTAAACACAAAGTTACTGTCTTATTTATGATAGGAATACTTCTTTCGACCTCATCTTCCTCAGGTAAAGAAGTAAACATACAGCTCGACATTCTCTACTTAAAAGATAATGTTCCCAGTCCGTCTCAATGAGTCATTACGAAATATTATATACTCTTACTGTCCCTTAGGCTAGCCCCTGCACATTCAGCTTGTCCAGTTCACACGGCCCATTCTAGCCAGCATAGGCTGGCTCTCACTAACTGTCACTCGCACACACAGCCTCTGGCCTTAAATATATGTAGAAAATCATATGAAAAACTATATTATTTTTCGTACTAAAACAAATTAAATTATTCATAAAGGGAAAAGTCTGATATGAAGCCTACCGCACTCCCATTTAAAACAGATAACATTAGCTTTTGTGCATCCAAAAAAAGCAGATTTTGAATTTAGGAATAAACAGCAATATAACGTTTTTAACCTGGATGCATAAAATAATAAGAGAGTTAGGAAGCACATTTCCTCTAACTGCAAAACTACCTGATCTGTAAATGTTGCCTGTAGTCACAACCAAGTTAACCTAACGGCCCAAGTGGCGCTAACATTATGCTAACGTTATACGAAGCGGTTTGCTAGCAGGCGCCAAAAAAAAAAAAAAATTCTAGCAAACGTTGTTTTCCAAGTCGTATGTACAAAATGAGACTTGATAAATTGCCTAACAATGTCGTGTGTGTTTTACAAAGACTTTCGTTTTAGGGTTTTATGGAAGTTTAGTTTAATTTCTTACCTTACGATCTGCACGAGCCGAGTAACTGCCAAGTCCACTGTGTGATTGTACAATTCCTTGCAGACTTCATATCCATCCGTGCGACAGCACTATAGAAAACTTTCCTGGCAAGTTGGCTCGATTAAAAAAGCAATGTCATTTCATAAAAGGTTGAAGTAGTCGTTAAAGGCAATGTTAACCACTACGAGTCCCAATTAAATTATTAATCACCACTATAAAAGTAGAACTACTTTCACAGCGGAAGGATATCAGTCTGGTAACAAGAACGTGATTGGTTAATTCAACCGAACTTTATTAATACCGTACGACCTTACAGCCAAAAATGTTTTACCAAACCACAGAGACAGTTGTTAAATAAAAAATATTCTATATTCTATAAAAAATGACAAATTATTATTAACAAACGGGGAATATGTGGATAAATAGATTAATTCAAGTTATTGATGTTAGGATGGCTGCCGGTACTGCATACGGAAAACGTTTTTTTTTTTAATCTCTGAATCCGGAGGCAAAACCTGCCCAAATCAGGAATAACTCCTCAACCATATGGCCTATATTCATTATTCTGGTCACTTTTGAAAGAAGCTAACATGAATCCATGGTATTTAAACCATTTCTATAGAGTCAAGATGCAACGAAGGAATTTTTTTATCCTTGCCTTGTAAAAATGCACTGTAACAATAAAGCACTATAACCATTAACCAAGTTCCAGTAGCCAATTTTTCTGCTGAATTTGTTTTCCAACTCCTATACAACAATTGTAACTGTAAACCTGATGGAAATACACCAAAATGCAACATTTATGATGAAAATATATATATTTTCCCAGGTACTCAGGTTTTGGCTTAGCCTCTGTGATTTTGAATTCAAACTACTATTTATTTGCATGGCAACAAGTTGCAAGTAACATAAACCTCCAAAAATCATTGAAGTATTACTAAAAACAATGAATATTGCTGAGTATTGGTTCATTTTTAAGAAGTCTATGCTGTACAGGCAGATCAATGGAGAACAGCCATTGAAACCTCACTCTTCATGACAAAAAAACAGCTCTAAGGGGCCTGCCTTGCCTCACTCAATGTAATTTATTAACTAATTCAGGCTGTCATATAGACGTCCAGATTGTGGCCTATCGGAATGTCTCATTTACACTAGTTCTGGTTGTCTGTAGCCGTCCAAAATTGGGCCAGGATGGACGACTTTACTCAATGTCATTTATCAACTAATTCTGGCTGTCATATAGACGTCCAGATTGTGGCCTGGACGGACGGACGTGATATCGACTAGAATTGGACGTCCACAGACGTTGCTTGCTCAGAACAGCTCCTTATATGAGGAGACAGAGAGGCTTGGACCAATGAGTTAGCTGCTGCTGCTTAGCATTACCAGTGAGTCACTGGTCTGAAGCAAAAGCAAGTTACAGTATAATAAGAGAGTGGTTTTGAAACATTACAGCGAGGATATCACTGTGTCAAGCTCAGTGTTTCACCTCCGCTCTGAGTCAAAGATAAGAATCACATACCTGCATTAATCACCATGTCACCAAGACTCAACATTAGATTTTTTCAAGAAGCTTCATCCACATATGACGGGACTTTTTTGATGTTCATCTGAAACTTTTCGTAAAACAAGAAGCAGAAGTAGTTTACAGGAAATGTGGTCTGAGATGGAGATTCCCCGGCGGCCTCCTGTCGGTTAATATGACGTAGTTGCATCGAATGAAAAGAAGCTGCGCGTCGAATCTGCAGTGCTCAGTTCGAGCGTCAGTGATGTGGCCCCCGTGTGTCCCGAGACCTGTCCGTCGGTCCAGTCCTTTGTCCTCCACGGACACGCGCAGCTGAAGACGGGGATGCAGACTCAGGACCGACACCTCTTCCTGTTCACCGACATCCCGGTCATCGCCAAAGCCAAGTAAAGCACGAGTTTAGGAACATTTTGGCTGCTGCTCGTGTCATTCACCGCTGAAGTAGGTTAATACCTGGGTCTAAGGTTAAAATTAGAGCGTGTGTGTGTGTGTGTGTGTGTGAGATGTGGACGGCAGGCTGCACGGACGAGGTGTGTGAGGGAAGCACCAACCCCGACAGGAGCTTTGTCATTGGCTGGCCCACCTCCAACTGTGTTGCAACGTTTAGGTAACACACACACACACACACACACACAGGCTGTAATTACATGTGATGTTCTTTGATGTTTCTACTTCATGTTCCCCTCAGCTCCACAGAACAGAAAGAGAGATGGCTCTCCACCCTCAGAAGGTAAACTCTGCCTTCACACATCAGCATGAAGTACTGAGTGTGTGTGTGTGTGTGTCAGGACAAATCTCACCACTTTGTTTTTCTCTGCAGTCGGATAAAAGAAGAGAAAGAGAAGGAGGAGCCTAAGACCATCCCTCTGAGAGTGTATGGGAAGGGAATCAACACTTTTGCTGTTGTAAGTTTATTTTAATGTTTATCCTCCATCTTTTGTGCGTGCGTGCGTGCGTGCGTGCGTGCGTGCGTGCGTGCGGTGATACTTTCCCTGCAGTGTAAAGTGATGTCCTGTTGATGCTGTATGTGAATGTCTCCTCCCATTAGACCAAGACGCTTCCTGTCAGCAACTCAGACTCGACCAATGAGGTGATCCGACTGGCTCTGCGGCAGTTCGGCATCATAGTGAGTATCGAGACTCTTAGTGCTTAATCATATTTAATTGATAGAAAGTTAACCACTTTTGAAAACATGAAATCTAAAGATGCAACTTGACACAGTGTTGATAATTAAAAAACATTAGCTGCATGTTCTTTATGAGTCATCTTAGCACCAACCACCTGCCTTTCTATGAAATTGAAGAATGTTGTAATATAAATATAGATATCAATATCTTACACCAAATTATTATCAATAAAAAAAGGAACAAAGAAGTCTGAGTGTTCAACTTCCGCTCTGAGTTGAGTTAAAATCAGGACTCGGGGCCGTAGCAGTGATTTGAAGACTGTAGCATTGAGATTGGCTCGTCACTAATTTATTTGAGGGTACGTTAGTCCATTTTAT
>NW_019525183.1:148300-148956 GCF_002814215.2 Seriola lalandi dorsalis | reverse complement strand
TGCTCTAAGTCCTCGTCAGAAGCTTTCTTTGTGTCTGAGAACTGAGTTTTTGTCACTCATTGTCCTGTCTATACAGAACACTTCAGGATAAGTTTTCCTGTCTATTTGAGCAGCATTCATGAAGAATATGATGGATTTCATGTTTACATGTCATAAAGTTATCAGTTACACCTGAGAATGCAATACTGTTAGACAGCGCTGTTTTAACGTTTCCAGCGCCTAAATCGTCTCTTTTCCTCGTTAAAGCTGTCTGTGTGTCTCCAAAATCTCAGGATTCACATTTAGTGGGATTTCTACACAGAGAATGCAATCCTTTTCAATAGGGCTGTTAAGCGTCAGAATCGGCTCTAATTCCTCGTTAGAAGCCTTTTCTGTGTCTGAGAACTTAGTTTTTCTCACTCGTTGTCCTGTCTGTGCAGAACACTTCAGGATAGATTTTCCTGTCTATTTGAGTAGCATTCATGAAGAATATGATGGATTTCATGTTTACATGTCATAAAGTTATCAGCTACACCTTAGAATGCGATACTGTTGAAAAGCGCTTTTAAGCGTCAGGATCTGCTCTAAGTCCTCGTCAGAAGCTTTCTCTGTGTCTGAGAACTGAGTTTTTGTCACTCATTGTCCTGTCTATACAGAACACTTCAGGATAGGTTTTC
>NW_019525183.1:147162-148280 GCF_002814215.2 Seriola lalandi dorsalis | reverse complement strand
TGGAAATACACCAAAATGCAACATTTATGATGAAAATATATATATTTTCCCAGGTACTCAGGTTTTGGCTTAGCCTCTGTGATTTTGAATTCAAACTACTATTTATTTGCATGGCAACAAGTTGCAAGTAACATAAACCTCCAAAAATCATTGAAGTATTACTAAAAACAATGAATATTGCTGAGTATTGGTTAATTTTTAAGAAGTCTATGTTGTACAGGCAGATCAATGGAGAACAGCCATTGAAACCTCACTCTTCATGACAAAAAAACAGCTCTAAGGGGCCTGCCTTGCCTCACTCAATGTAATTTATTAACTAATTCAGGCTGTCATATAGACGTCCAGATTGTGGCCTATCGGAATGTCTCATTTACACTAGTTCTGGTTGTCTGTAGCCGTCCAAAATTGGGCCAGGATGGACGACTTTACTCAGTGTCATTTATCAACTAAATCAGGCTGTCAAATAGACGTCCAGATTGTGGTCGGTCAGAACGTCTCATTTCAACTAGTTCTGTCTGTAAGTAGACGTCCAAAATCGGGCCAGGCTGGACTACTTCACTCAATGTCATTTATCGACTAGTTCTGGCTGTCATATAGACGTCCAGATTGTGGCCTGTCAGAACGTCTATTTTCAACTAGTTCTGTCTGTAAGTAGACGTCTAAAATCGGGCCAGGCTGGACTACTTCACTCAATGTCATTAATTGACTAGTTCTGGCTGTCATATAAACGTCCAGATTGTGGCTTGTCAGAACGTCTATTTTCAACTAGTTCTTTCTGTAAGTAGACGTCCAAAATCGGGCCAGGCTGGACTACTTCACTCAATGTCATTTATCGACTAGTTCTGGCTGTCATATAGACGTCCAGATTGTGGCCTGGACGGACGGACGTGATATCAACTAGAATTGGACGTCCACAGACGTTGCTTGCTCAGTGGGTCAGGATCTGCTTTAAGTCCTCGTCAGAAGCTTTCTTTGTGTCTGAGAACTGAGTTTTTGTCACTCATTGTCCTGTCTATACAGAACACTTCAGGATAAGTTTTCCTGTCTATTTGAGCAGCATTCATGAAGAATATGATGGATTTCATGTTTACATGTCATAAAGTTATCAGTTACACCTG
>NW_019525183.1:146721-147142 GCF_002814215.2 Seriola lalandi dorsalis | reverse complement strand
GGTCCTGGTCCTGGTCTCCTGGTGGCAGGACATCTGCATTCAAAGAAGACACAGGCACATGTAGTGACAGACAGACTCTGTGGGCTGAGATGAGGGAGGGCGGGTACTCTGCCTGACATTTGAGCCGGCTGTGATGTGATCTGGTAGCGTTTGTGATTTGATGTTGAAGTTCCAAGTGGTCAGCATGCAGAGAAGAGAGCGAGCATAGTCCATATGCAGCACACTTCCTTCCATGTTGTGAAAATACAGAGAAGAAAAAAGCAGACAAAGCGGCGACGGGCTGAATTTAAGACATAAGAAAGCTTGTAGAGAGACTTTTCCTCTGAAGATGAATGAGAATGTATAAAAGTTTAGAATAAAATGAAATGAGTGGTGTGAATTTTGTCCTGTCCCCGTTTGAGTCAAAGTGTAAGTCCTGTAC
>NW_019525183.1:144163-146671 GCF_002814215.2 Seriola lalandi dorsalis | reverse complement strand
TCCTCCCATTAGACCAAGACGCTTCCTGTCAGCAACTCAGACTCGACCAATGAGGTGATCCGACTGGCTCTGCGGCAGTTCGGCATCATAGTGAGTATCGAGACTCTTAGTGCTTAATCATATTTAATTGATAGAAAGTTAACCACTTTTGAAAACATGAAATCTAAAGATGCAACTTGGACTCTTTGGAGACTGTGACGGGCATTTTTCACAATATCCCAACATTTTATAGACAAATGAGATTAATAAAAACAATTGACACAGTGTTGATAATTAAAAAACATTAGCTGCGTGTTCTTTATGAGTCAGTCTGAGTCATCTTAGCACCAACCACCTGCCTTTCTATGAAATTGAAGAATGTTGTAATATAAATATAGATATCAATATCTTACACCAAATTATTATCAATAAAAAAAGGAACAAAGAAGTCTGAGTCTTCAACTTCCGCTCTGAGTTGAGTTAAAATCAGGACTCGGGGCCGTAACAGTGATTTGAAGACTGTAGCATTGAGATTGGCTCGTCACTAATTTATTTGAGGGTACGTTAGTCCATTTTATTTAGATTGAAACTATATGTTTTTACAAAGAAGCAAAACGTACCGGTGTATTCCTCTCAACCGTAAAGTACCGCAGTCAGCGCGGCCCGACCATACGTGGTAATTCTTCCTCGATCTCCCAAAGCCGTCTGGTAACCTACGGTGAATTACAAATGGTAAATGCTACGGTTTATTATAAATGTAATGTAATGTAATGAAAAGAAATGACTGATTAGTGTGTCTAGTGAGAATGCTACCTGTGGTATCGGATGTTCTCAGCTTCTGCGGGCACGGTTGCACAGTTTCCGCAGGGGCACCTGTCCAAAATATAGAGAAAAATGGAAACGTTGACCAGAATATAAAGCTTATTAAATTCAAAAATTCACTCACAGACAGTGGAGCTAAGGTGGGTAAGAAGTAAGCTTGGCTACATATCAAACATGTCACTTATTGCATATAATGTGGAGCTTGACAACAGTGTAGTGTAGAAAACTGCACAGTTCAGTCTTTGACTAAAGATAATGTTGCTGACAGACAGCTTTTATTGTAATGCTCAAAATAAATTGACTACATAAAGGAAGATGTCACGATGAGCATCTCTGCTCAAAACACGGATAAAAATGAATAAAATCAAAACGATTTACTTTGTCAGCATCTATTAAAGTATCTTACTGGACTTGACATTGAACACCTGTAGCAAACATTTTCACATTTTCACAGACTGTAAAAAGTATATCTAAGGAGGCACAATTCACAATAGTGCTTATTTACCAAAAGTGATGACGAGACAGTATATTATGTTGTTGTTGTTGTTGTTGTTGTTGTTGTTGTTGTTGTTGTTTTTTTTTGTTAAAAATCAGTGTTTGTGTAGTTATTGGTTGTTTTATTTTTGGAGCCTCTCTGTGTTTTTTCAGACATCCGGTGGAAGTTTAAGGGCACTACATTGTTTGTTTGTTTGTTTGTTTGTTTGTTTGTTTACTTACTAAAACATCAATGTTTTAAATAGTGTGTGTGTGTGTGTGTGTGTGTGTGTGTGTGAGAGAGAGAGGACTTGAGGCCTCGTGACGCCGATAGGAAACGTCCAGTGGAGCGTGTGGAGAACACGGTGAGGACGGGAGCCGCAGGGAGAGATCCGCATAGACGGCGTCCTGACGTCAGAGATCGGCCTCCACGACCTGCGTCAGAGGATGTCCGTCATTCCCCAGGTAGAGATGACGCGTGGGTATTTAATTGTTTGAACATGCTTGTTAGAATTGAGCAATGTTATTATCGAACAGGGGCTGAAGCTGCGATTGAGTTTGTGTATTTATTTCTGTTTGGACTCCTGCGTGTTTTTAACAGCTGTAATGAAGTGAAGAAATAAGCAGAAACCCGGTCAGTTTTGTTTCCTGTTAGTGTTGGAAAACTCCCGAGTTTTGATGTTTCTTTAGACGGCAGTACTGTGTTAAATGAAATAAAACATGGACTGAGTGCACAATAGCTACATTCAAATGCTGAATAAAAGCGATGGGGATTAGAGGGGACAAAACCAAGCAAACATAGAAACTGACCATGAGGAGTCTGATTATTAAGAATGTGTATATTTATCATACTGTCTCACAATCAAGCAGTATGCATTATTTACACTATGTTTTTATGGCATTATAATAAGGCAAAAAAATATGATATTATAGTTAGTTAGTTAGTAAGTAAGTAAGTAAGTAAGTAAGTAAGTAAGCCGAAGAGCAGGAGAAGCCCCACATGCTCAAGCTTGCCAGTTTTATGAAACATTTTGGAATTTTACTATATTAGATTATTACATATGAATATATTTCATTAGCTGCTGTCAAGTAAATGTCAGTAGGCAGGAAATGTATTCATTTAGTGATCCAATTTCTGTAATAATCTAATATAGTAAGAATCTTATGTTAGGAAAAGTAGTAAGCTGAGATTTCAACATACAACCAAACACCCCACTTAGTACAATCCGGGTT
>NW_019525183.1:129974-144143 GCF_002814215.2 Seriola lalandi dorsalis | reverse complement strand
GAGTAGCATTCATGAAGAATATGATGGATTTCATGTTTACATGTCATAAAGTTATCAGTTACACCTGAGAATGCAATACTGTTGAAAAGTGCTGTTTCCACGTTTCCAGCGTCTAAATCGGCTCTTTCCCTCGTTAAAGCTGTCTGAGTGTATCAAAAATCTGAGCGTTCACATTTAGTGGGATTTCTACACAGAACACTTCAGGATAAGTTGGTAACACTTTCTATGAACACTACATCTATAGTGCATTATGAGCACATTCATAGTAAATTATAATGCTCATCATAATCAATCATAACGCATTACAACTACACTCATAGACACACATAACGCTTTATGATGCACTATATCAACAGTTATAAACCTAGCTTATAATGACTTATAAATCCAAGGGCCTTATGAGTGCTCTTGACTGGTTATAAACTACAGGCTGACTGATGGGGCTTATAATACATTATAACTACTTACACCCCTCTATACACACACCTCAACAATCAACTGTTTTAAGGACTCATAGGATGCCATAAGTATATATAAGTTATCAATGTATGCTTTAAGTAAAGTGAGGTTCATCTTGATGCATCTATAATGCAGTATACCTAATCATCATGTTTCATTGTTGGTGTTCAGTAAAGTGTAACACATTTGCATGCATTTAAAAGAAGCTATGCTGCATTATAAGTCATTTCGTCAGATACCAATATAGAGAATTACACTAAGATTAGTCTGCTTTAGGAATATAACGGTAAAGCTTAGTTTCAACCTGTAGGGGACAATCAACGTGCATATTTTGACCACAAAATGTATATTTCTAATTAGCTACAGATTTGGACCTGAATCAATCACCCTAATAACACTACTAAATACGTAGACATAATAGTTTACAGCTGGAAACATTGGCTTTGGGGTTTAGTTACTGTTTAAGGTATAAAACACAAAAAGCCATTTTATCATGTTCAGGATAACTGATTTTCAAATATAACGAACTTGATTTGTTAATGCTAATATTATTTAAATGCCAGAAAAAGACATAGTACATTTTTAAAGCTTTATTTTAGCAATGAAAACAGTCCTGTTAACTGTTCTACCATCTTAAACGTTAAATGCGTAGGATTTAGATGCATCTACTTGTGAAACTATGCAGCCACTGTCTCTATTTACATTCATGAGTGTTGAATTTCCTCCTATCATGAATGAGCTGGCGGTGAGGAGGCGAAAAATCACGGTTTGAACTTCTTTCTTAATAAACTGTAAAGTGCAAACATGGGCATGGAAATTCCCTCAAGCCAATGCTACAAATATACAAATATAACATACTACATACTGTAGGTGTGAACTCCAAACCTGACCTTTAACAATTCACATGTCACTTGGGTGGCGATTGGAAGCAGAGTGCCCTCTTCCTTCATTTTCAAAATCTTTTCGTTGACCTCTGGGGTCATGGCACTGCGGCACCTTTCAATGAATGTTGACAGCTTTTCTTTCCGCTCATCCCAGGCCCCCACATGAAACTATGCCACTGTAAAGGTCTCTATTTACATTCATGAGGTTTGAATTTCCTCAGATCATGAATGAGCCGGCCAAGAATCTGTGACATCGTCCAAGCCAGTACTCCCACTCAATAACCCTTAAATGATCTTTTAAAAGCCCTGTACTCCTATTTCCTCTATGACGCCAAACATCACATTTAAAGGTTTGCCAGGCTCTCTCTAAATTCTGTGTGACATCTGGAACCAGGATCTACTAAGTGTCTCTTGTGGCAGACAGTATGATGAGGGGTTTGAGGGGTGGAGGGGTTTGGGTTTTTGCGGATGATGTGGTCCTCTTAGCGTCATCGGGCACCGACCTTGAGCTCTCACTTGGGCGGTTCGCAGCCGAGTGTGAAGGGGCTGGGATGAAGATCAGCACCTCCAAGTCTGAGGCCATGGTTCTCAGACGGAAACAGGTGGATTGCCCGCTCCGGGTCGGGGGGGAGGCTTTGCCTCAGGTGGAGGAGTTTAAGTATCTTGGGATCTTGTTCACGAGTGAGGGTAGGATGGAACGGGAGATCGACAGACGGATTGGGGCAGCGTCAGCAGAGAGAGCTGGAGAGCCGGAAGGCGAAGCTCTTGATTCACCAGTCGATCTATGTTCCAATCCTCACCTATGCTCATGAACTGTAGGTAATGACCGAGAAAACGTGAAATCGCGAAAAAGATCGCGAATACAAGCGGCCGAAATTAGTTTCCTCCGCAGGGTGGCCGGGCTCAGCCTTAGAGAGGAGAGGTGAGGAGCTCGGTCACCCGGGAGGGACTCGGAGTAGAGCCGCTGCTCCTCCATGTTGAGAGGAGCCAGTTGAGGTGGTTCGGGCATCTGGTGAGGATGCCTCCTGGATGCCTCCCTGGGGAGGTGTTTCGGGCATGTCCCACCAGTAGGAGGCCTCAGGGCTGAGCAAGGACAAGCTGGAGGGATTATATCTCTCGGCTGGCCTTGGAACGCCTCGGAGGAGCTGGTGGAAGTGGCTGGGGAGAGGGCCGTCTGGACCTCTTTGCTGAGGCTGCTGCCCCCGCGACCCGGATCCGGATAAGCGGGAGACGACGAAGACGAAGAGACAAAGATCTCATGTTAATGGATACTTAATGCATTACTGAACATGGTGGTTCTTGTTTGGGGTTATTTTGAAACAGCTGCTGCTGTATGGATGTGTGCGAGGCTGGGGGTCGGGGGAATCAGAGTATACCCACTAGAAAAAACTAGACTACACCACTGGTATGTAGTCTTTCAACTAAAGTGGGATTGGAAACTTAATTTCAAATAACATATACACCACTATTGACTTTATAACATTTTTATTTAATATATTCAGATGTAAATTTACAATATCAACCAATTATTCACAAATAGTTCTTCAGAGCCCTTGGGATAATTTGAAAAACTAAAACTGGCATTTCTCCATTGGTCAATCTTGCCTGTTAAGGTTACTATAATGAGGAGTTCATGATGTCACCTCTGAAAGAGGGGTGCTGTGGAGCTGAGGGGGCTGTGGTCTGCTGTTTTATAGCTTGTATTTTCCAATTCAGTTTTATCTTGTTTTCCACAATATTCTCCATATAGTTCTGACAACATATGTGGACAAACATTGTACAATCTTTTATGTCAGAATCCCAACTATATAGTGTATTAATAAGTAAAATCAAAACATACCACAAAGGTAAATGAATCTAGAAGTGACAGTGAAACGTAGCAGATGAAGAAAAATCCACCTTCAAATTGCCAGTAATCAGCTGGATCCTTGCATCTGGGGGAAAAAAGAAATAACAGACACTAAGATTCATTGTAAAGTCCTGATAAAGTATGATTTCATTTTTTTTACCATTACTTTAATACAGCTTAAAAAATTTTTATTTAAATGATTTGTACCGACAAAGAATGCTCTGACCTTCTGTGGCTGAATTCTAATGTTCCATCTGACTAAACATCAAACATCTGATGCTCATTTTCAGAACACTCTGCTTGTGCTAAACACACACGCTGTGCACCCATCTATGTAGGCGCATATTGATAGTGTGACCTTTAAATAATGGCAAAATATTGTGCCATTTATTTAAGACCAGGTTTTTGTTGGACAATTTAAATAATGTGTCCACTGGATGGAAAGATGACAACTGCATCTGTCCAAAACTAGCAAAGATTAATAAGTAAAATTATATAAGAAAAACTAGCAAAGACATTTGAGTTGCGCTTTATGCCAGGTGAAAGATAGGGCTCATACACTACCTAGTCAGCTGCTTGGAAATAATTAACCACTAGATGACAGAAAACTTTATTCAGCTGAAAAGGGAGAAAACAGAAACAGAGTCCGTTGATCTGTGAATATCTGGAGTCCAGACCAGTAAAAAAAGTCAACAGACCAATGATGTAACTTCATGACTAACGTCACGTAGTATTCAACTGACCAAAGGTTTAACAGTAAAACTGTACTCTCAGTATCACTCAGTCAGTCAGGCAATCAGTCAGCATCAGTAGGACTGTGTTCCAGCCAAAAATCTGACCACATACATCTCTTCTCTGAAACCTTCCCTGGCTACTTGTTTTCAGAATACAATTTAAACAATTCTCATCTTGGTCTACAAAGCACTTGCTGGTCTGGCTTCACAGTACATCTCAGACATGCTGTTAGTTTACAATCCCAGCAGATCCCAAGTTGGAAATCTCCATGTGCCTAGAGCCTAGAACAAAGAATGATAAGTTTGCAGTTTCATTTAATTATTGAAACAAAATGTAATTCTGTGCATCTCAAGCCAAGGCCACTGTTTGTGTCACAATCACAATAAAAACAAATATGTAAGCCTTGTAAAATAATTTTTTCTAAGCAAACTGTAAATGTAGAAACATCTTTTTTTCTGACATTACTTAAGAGTTCAACAAGGCTCCTTTTCCATTAAGCTTCAGCCAGCTTTCAAGTTAAATTAAACAAAAACTGTGTTTGATCTATAATGAACAAATAAACATAATTCCAAAATAGGTGGATTTATACAGGCAATGTGGGCATTAAATTTCCCAAAGCTCCATTGCAACTTGCTATCCCTTAACTGGTTGTATTAATGTTGGTATGGTCTGTCTATGCAAGATAATTTAAGAACTCCAACCAATTCAAGAAATAATTTCATTTTTCACAAAGACAGAAAAGTGGTGCATCTATAGAACTTAACTGGCAGTTAAGGCACACTCAGTATTTAGAGCCATTCACCATGCCAAAACAAAGACACAAAGGAGTATGGCGATAACACTAGTACTATTTAGTTACCAAGTCTTTTGTTTAGTTCACTGTTGTAATATGAAAGTAGAAGTAAACTTTCCATGAGAAAAGATATATCCTAACTCTTTTTTATTTTCATGTTGACTGCCATCAAATCTTTCTGTAACATCCATAACATTTAGGGGTGGTGTGTCCGAACATTTTAAAACAAACATTTGGATAAGTACACAAAGAGGTTCTTTGCGATGAACTGACTCATTCCTTGACTTCTCAAAATGACTCTGGTCTATTTTCAAATGACTGCTAATGCCACTTACACTCAATCAAGCTTTTATTTATTAAACTTCACAAACTGGTTTAGATTAATCAAGATGGGATTCAACATCCAACAGATATCCCACAAACTGGGGGACTATAGAAACTTAAGTAACCAAAATCATCCATCTGTGACTGACTAACTTACTAAGAGAGTTGCATAGTTTAGTTAATCTCAGTTTAACACTCAGATCAAGTATCTACGCTTCAGGATCCCTTCCTATTTTAAGGGTTTTCCGGCAGTACACTCATCTATTGCAAAAGAGCATTTTTCAAGCTCTGAAGTTTTGGTCTCAAGTTGCCTACACCCAGGTTGAGCATCACCCTCACAATGAAATCAAAGGTGTTCTTTAGTCTTTTTGGAATCCAAATGAAGCGCGTATATTAGTCCAAATGTAACACAAAAAGTTTGTGCATGGCTTCCAAGGTCATCCATGACGATGTTACCTTCCAGTATGAGAGCAATGCTGGAGGGTTCAAGGTGCAGGGCATGTGGACCTGGCTGCTGTCTGTCTTCCGGTATAACAGTCAATACCCCAACAGGGACTTGTGTGACATCTGCAATGGCATCAGTGTCCTACAGATACAAAGGAAAGTTAAAAACTAATTAGAAAATTTGGGCTTCATAGTGCAAAACCTTCAACATACCAAATTATGCAAATTATGCAATACTTACAAAACAGACTTTGAAAAAATCACTTCCATCATCCCGAGGAAAACTGGGAGACACCGCAAGACAGCAGTCCTCATGGCTTTGACATCATGGGTCCACAAAACAGTGAAATAAGGAAAAGCATTTTCTAAAGAAACTGTATCACATTTTTCCAACTTAAGTGATTTAAAGGAATAGTTTGACATGTTAGGAAATGTATTTGCTTGTCTTGCTGAGTGAGTGAGTGAGTGTGTGTGCATGTGTGTGCGTGCGTGTGGGTGTAAACTAGAACACTGTAAGAAAGGAAGAACTAGCACAAATTCCTGCACCTGTATAAAATGAGAAGGAATGTTTACCTTTTTTTCAACCCGGGAAAGGATTTCCTTAAGTGTCCTTCCAATTATTCCAGTTTTAGATTTGAAGATCTCAAGGAAACGTGGGGTATGGCGGTCCAAGGACTCAAAGAAGTCTCGCTCAAGATCTTTACTTGCCACTCTTGTGAATTCTGCAAAGACCTTCAAGGACAAAACAAAACACAAACAAAACATTTTGTACCAAGTTAAGAGTTGACCACATATATAAACTATGAATGCGACAGACAGTTTTGCATCATGTACAACCTTTGTGTTTTTATGTTTAAGCAATGTGTGTAGTTAAATTATTTACTTTTTTTCTTATTCCCCCTAGTATGCAACATCCTGTGTTTATTTAGCATACTTGCTTGCTTACCTGTTGTTTTCTGAAAAGAGCTGGCCATCATTCCAACATCTGTTTCACAGAGGGCTGCTCTTCCACAATTTCTTTATGTCTTAATGAGAAGGTCTGGTTCATCAGCTGATTAACTTGAACTGCATTTGGGAACCTTTTCTTCATTTCATATTCAAGCAGCTGTCAAGAGCATTCAAGTGTTGATGCATCTTGACCCTGTGGAAAATCTGGAAAGAAGTTTGTCTCACTTCTTCTGGGTCTCGTCAGGCTTTTTCCAGGTGGTTCCCCCTCTGGATTCTGCTGCATTCTCTTATGGCTGTTAACCGAGAAATTTGCAATTCCACATCAGTGAAGCTTGGAACGGAGATGACCCATTTTCAATTTTAAATTATTCTTCCACCCATAGCAACCCGTGGCTGACCCTGGCTCAGCAAGGCACGGGTGCTTAGCAATCAGTGCTGCAGCAACAGTGCTGAAGTGTTCATCTTGAGGGTAAGCCGAGAACTTGTACAGATCCTCAGCTAGTTTCTGCAGAATGTCATGCTTCATGTCTCGTGAAACTGACATGCGTGTGCCATCTCTCATATAAATTAAGTTTCCTTGTCTCAGTCTATATTCAATATTTACAGAGAAATATGGCACCTCAAATGTAGAAGGCCATGGGTCACATGAGGTCAGTGGTGATGTCTCTTCAGTGCAAGGCAGTATTTCTGTATCAGACAACCTAGGTGAAGACAGAGTTAGTGCTGAAGACAATGCGCTGGCTGAAGATGATGTACTGGCTGCAGAATATGCTACTACAACTACATTTTCCAGAGAGACAATCTTCAGTGTTGGTTTATCAGGCAGCTCAGTTATATCCGTGAGGTTGCAAAAAGCTTAGCTGAACTCTGGGTCTTCGTAGTGAAGCATGAAGTCTTACTGCTGATCAAGTCGTTTTTTCAACTCCAAAGTATTCGGTCTTTCGTGGAAAGTTACTTTTCGAATGTCATTTTCAGCAACCACCGCCCTCACGGTTCTGAAAGGAAAAAAAAAATGACATCAGCAGACTTAGTAAGCCCTCAGGTGTTCATGATACCATGCAGACAATTGTCTACAAATGAACAAAACATTGGTATCCACAACCAGAACCTGCTGAATCTGCCTAAATTCTGGAAGGCCTGCGCATGCACCAACAGACACCACCCTGTCAGCTACATAGTTAATACCATCTATGCTAACACATGTTGCTGTAAGGACTGTGTTTTGAGGTGCATGTGTTGCCAACAAATGCTGCTGCACATTGTCTGAGAAGGAAGAAATCATGACACTCTTTACTTTGTCCAATTCCAATACTGGTTTAAAAAATGAAGCCGAATCTAAATTGTAAGCCATCATCTTCTGATGTCTAAGTCAGAGGAACATTTCTGAAGTTGTGAGCTCCACGAATTACTTGTTTAAAGAATTTGTGTTTCCCCTCAAATCTCATCGTCCACACATCTACAAGTGGTCCAAATACTCGAATGAGATGGGGATAATGCTCCAAGTAATGGTGTTTTGGGCGGAGTCTGTAGTGAGGGAATGCTTTTTGAAGTAATGTTCTATGCTCTGACATTTTGAAATCCAGATAGTGGAGTGACTCCTCACTAAACCTTGTAGACATGGCCAACTCAACCACATCTTTTAAGCACAGTTCCTCTGACACTTGAGCCTAATTTTTCCACATACACACCATGGTTCTCAAGGAGCACTAGATCCTGAAGGAATGGACGAAGGATTTCAGAGTACCCAATATTCTTTGACAGTGTCTTACAAAAAAGAGCCAACTGTATTGAGCTGAGAGAGGAACTGAATTTAGGTGCAAGATTTAGCAGAGTCCAATATACTGCACAGATTTTGTGTTTATTTTTAGAGGTCCTCAGAGGGTTTGCAACCTCAAAGTCATCAATGTAAAGTGCCAAGGCAATCTGAAAATTTTCCTCCACAAGTAATGTATTTTCTTTGAAACGTGAACCGTCCCTGAAGGTACTGTATCCTTGCTTATCACCATTGCTAACCATGAGAGCTTTGTCCAAGATTTCATCTTTGTTTAACAAAGTCTGGAGCATTTTAAGGATAGGTATGTAGACGACTGACTGCTTGTGTTGACCTGTAAAAAACTCAAAAGGTTCCACAAATTTAAACTCTTTTACAATGTAAGAGGCTCTTTTGCAGGAGGTGGATAGGGAACCTCCTTTCTGAGTGTGTTTCAGAATGACATCGCTCTCAGATATTGCACTTACTATTTCTCTTGCAATAGACATGTCTGCATCAGAATAGTAGTTCAATAGTACTCTCTGAATAGCAGAGAAATGCAAAGTTTTGACAGGTCCATTATCTGCCTTATTTGCTGTATTACATCTTGCACAGCAGTTTCAGATATCCTGAGTGTGGTTTGCTTTTTTAAGGAAAAGGGCTGCCAAATTATGCTTAAGCTGCCTCTCCAAGTCATCAGTATTATCTGCTGTCAAATTCTCTTCTTGAAAATCAGTTGTCTCTTCAGTGTCACTTTCATTTTCAGTTTGGACATTTTCACCCAAAGTTTCTGTACATGTTAAAATGTCCGGTTTGAACTGCAACTGGCTATGTATCTGTCTGCCATCGTGGTTCCCTGCTTTTGTGGGCATTAAACGTAGTGTAGACGCAGGTTTCAAAATTACAATCCTTGTAAGGGCACTGTACTTTTTGGTGCATCCGGATATGTGTCCGTAAGTGTGAAAAAAAATATTTTTCTACACATTGCTCATTGAAGTCACAAAGCTGACATCTGAACACATATTTCGTGGGATCACAATGATCATCAATCTGGGAGTGTGCTCTTGATATATGTACCTTAAGAGCATTAAAGGACTTGAATGTGCAGGGGCACTCTTTATGCACACATGGTAATGGTGATGTTCTTGTGTAACCACCATGTTTCAGTCTATAATGTTTTAGTAGTTGCCCTTCTTGTCACATGTGAAGTTGCAAAACTTACATGTCCACTGCATCAGTGTTGGTTGTCTGTCTTCAAGCTGTAAAAAAAATAAATGAACAAAGTCACAAAAATGGCATTAACTACTTTAAGTGAAGGAACTTGAGGAAGCAGGGCATTGTTGGTTATTCTAAGATCCAGAATGACCACAGCTAAACAGCTCTGAGCAATACACATGTAAGGTTGTTGTTGCTCAGTTGGTTCTGGCTGTAGTCATTCTGACCTGCATGCTCTTCCCAAATTCATTTATCAAATTTGTAAATGCTATTTTGAAGGAGAATAGGGGGCAATAAGTGCGGTTTAGCGCATTTACCGTTTATTAGTGGCCAAGCACAATGCACGACCTGTCTATGCACCCGTGTGTGTGTGTGTGTGTGTGTGTGTGTGTGCTCTCACGTGTGTGTATACGTGCGGTGCGCTCGCATGTGAGAGAGGGCTGGTGGAGGGGCTGACTGACAGAGGAGATAACGTGGAAGCGCTGTTTAAGAAAAAAAAAAACACGACACAAGACTTTTTTTTTTTTCAGCCCCTCCACCTGCTGTCTTTCTCACATGCGAGCGCGCCGCACGTATACACGCACGTGTGAGCACACACACACACACAGGGTGCATGGTCATGCATTGTGCTTGGCCGCTAACAAACGGTAAATGGGTGCTGAATCACCCTTAAAATTGCCATGATCAAAAGATTAAAATTTTATTTGTTTTTCCAAAACAAATAAGAAAAAGGTAGTTCAGGGCGAGGATCCGTTTTTGTGGGTCTAAATTATCGTGTGAGTAACACAATAATGGCGGCACTAAAACAGCTAACAGCTAATATAGGCTCCCGAGTCTGACTCGACAATTCGTAGGGTAATAACTAACGTCACGTTCATAAAAATTCATTTGTAAGTAATGAAATTCTCTGACAGTTGAAAGACTTTGAATAACTTACCAAGAGACCTGAAAAATGCTGTTTTCTGTGTTCGTCCACTCAGTTTCTGGAAGTTTCTCTGTACCGCAGCTCGACTGCGCATGTGCAGGGCAGAGCCTCTGCGTTCACTCCAGGAACAGAAGTCTTTTACCCCCTACGTCTGAGGATCTGAAGACCCAGTGGATTTGTTTTATTTTATTTTTGATGGAAATGTACCCGCTACAACTCCTAAAGTGTTGTAGCGGGCTAACCATTTCACTTCACTACTTTCTCAATGAAGGCCAGTACAATGCGGGATTCACTCCATTCTGAAGATAAAGCATGGATCAGTACCAACTGTCTGAGACCCAACTTCAAACTTGGGAGCTGTAAGTTTTACCATTTTATGTTGCTTTACTGTATGCACACGAGAGCCTGTTGCGTGTGTTGTTAGCATGGCACCTAATGTGGCTAACTTTTTTCGTCCACACAGCCGGGTATAGCTGGGTACAGATTGTATGCAACTCTTCTGCTTGGTATCACTGCGTGACGTTGATTAGCGCCACCCTGCTAACTTTATCACACTTGAAAGTGTCCCGGTTCTATCATGGGGCAGTCTAAAACCCACGTACTGGCCTGTGGCGTCAGGAACACGGCATGGATGCGTAGGACCACGCAGGCTGGAATGACGACCCAGATTCTGTGACCAAGGAAGCCCCAGCGCAAGCGCACAAAGCTCCTATAGGCTAGACACCTGTACAGACTAAAACAACTGGATAGGGCATTTAGTCTTGCAAACATATCTATGTTGTGTCTCACAATTTTTTATATGGATCCAGTGAATCCTACAGCTTTTTTATTATCACTGATTATAAGTTTATATTAAAAGTTATAAATGTGATGTAAATAAATGCTTGATCGTTTCTAAAGAAATGACTTCTCTGAATTCATATATTATGTGCACACTACCTGCTGATAGAAAAACATTACAAATCAAAGAGCAGCTAAACTAATTTATTAATTAATTACTAATTTACTCCATTTGTGGTGTGTTATTACCATTGTAAAATGATGTGCACTGAGGTAAAACAAGACTGCCTCACATCTTTTATTTAGATTGAAACTATATGTTTTTACAAAGAAGCAAAACACACTGGTGTATTCCTCTCCACCGTAAAGGACCATAGTCAGTGCGGTACATGTTGCAGGTATTCTGGAGGGAGTACACATTGAGGCAGACCGGCTCCAACCCAGGACGGCCTACCATACATGGTAATTCTTCCTCGATCTCCCATAGCCGTCTGGTAACCTACAGTGAATTACAAATGGTACAAGCTATGGTTTATTATAAATGTAATGTAGTCAAAACAAATTACTGATTAGTTTGTCTAGTGAGAATGCTACCTGTGGTATCTCCTAGCAGCAGATATTCTCAGCTTCTGTGGGCATGGTTGCACAGTTTCCACTGGAGAACCTATCCAAAATATAGAGAAAATTGGTAACATTCACCAGAATATAAAGCTTTTGTAATTCAAAAACTGACAGTGGAGCTAAGGTGGGTAAGAAGTAAGCTTGGCTACATATCAAGCGCATATAACATAGGTAATTTATAACATGTCACTTATTGCATATAATGTGGAGCTTGACAACAGTGTAGTGTAGAAAACACTGCACAGCCTCGTCTTAACTAAAGATTAATGTTGCTGACAGACATGTTTATGCTGATTTACAGCTTTCATTGTATGACACAAAATAAATTTACTACATAAAGGAAGATGTCATGATAAGTATCTCTGCTCAAAACATGGAGAAAAATTAAGATAAAATGATTTACTTTGTCAGCATCTATTAAAGTATCTTACTAGTCTCGACATTGAACACCTGTTGCAGTCCTCAGTCAACAAACATTTTCATAGACTGTAAAAGTATATTTAAGGAGGCATGACAGATAACTACATTACACAATTCACAATAGTGCTTATTTACCAAAAGAGTAAAGTAATGACGAGACAGTAACAGTTTGCATTAGCTACATGTTAGTAACAGTGTGCCAGCACACATCAACAAACTGAAAATGTAAAGTCAAAATACACAAAATTGGTTACCAACCATTCAGAAATGTCCTGCTGCAGTTGTAGAGTTTGAACCGCTTCAGGAGCCTCTCCCTCTGGGTCAGATTCTGAATAAAAGTCGTATGGTTGAACCAAAGCCCTTCTGACGCCAGGTCGCCGGTCATGGTCACCGTAAACATTACAGCATGGTACCAGAAGCCCAAGCCACATCCCCTTCCGGAGAGGGGCGTGGTCAGGCACAGTTCATTTGTATTTAAAGCTACACACAGAAACAGCCTGTTCTGAACAGGGCTGAAAAAGAGGGGTTTACAGGCATGTTGAAATATAGGATCTGTCACAACCAGACTTATACACAGGACGCAGATGCAGGGTATCAGAGTCTTTATTAGTAATTCCGGTTTAATTCCAAGGCAGAGAAAAAAAAAAACGGCTATGAAATATTATCTATGACGTGCTTCTTCACGAAGAAGCAGGGTTAATCAATACCAAATATAAAATTCACTCCAATAAGGGAGGAAAAAGACTACAGGGAACATAAACAGAAAATCACTCTAGCTTCAGAGGAAAAAGGAACCAAAAAAAAAAAAAAAAAAAAACAAAAACTCTCCTTAAAACTGGAGGTACTATGATATAAAAAGTTAAGTAAATAAAAATCACTCCCCACGGAGGAAACAAAAGGCTATGCAAACATTAACTAGGAAATTCAACTAAGATATAAAACTTACAACAAAAATCTCTCACTTGGAGGAAACCGACAAGAACTGTGGCAATGACTGTGATCCAAAACTGTGAAGACGGCTGGGGTGAATGCACATGAACCAAGACGAACACACTGGCACAAGACAAGGGGAGACACAGACTATTCGAACACATGAGGGTAATGGGGAGCAGGTGAACACAATCGGGAATCAGGGAAGACAATCAGACCGGTGACACATGAGGAAGGGCAAGTGACCTGAAACGAGAGGAGAGTTACTTCTTTCAAAATAAAACAGGAAATGACAAGACAAAAAAGACCCAAGACAAGACAACCCCACCACGGTGTGACAGAACCCCCCCTCCTAGGACCGGCTACCAGACGGTCCAGGCTGTCCAGGATGGTCGCGGTCGAAGTCAGTAATTAGAGTACGGTCCACAATGAACCGTGATGGGATCCACTGCCTCTCGTCCGGGCCGTACCCCTCCCAATCCACCAGGTACTGTCTGCCCCGGCTCCTGTTGCGAACAGCCAGCAGCCGTTTAACCTTGTAGACCGGACCCCCGTCTATCACCTCAGGAGGTGGAGGGGGCGGGAGGGGCGGAACCAAGGGACTTTCCTTGGCCGGCTTGACCTGACCGACATGGAAGGTGGGGTGAACACGGAGGGAGCGAGGTAGGCGGAGCCGGACAGCTGCAGGACCGCTGACCTTGGTAATGGGGAAGGGACCCACAAATCACGGTGCCAGTTTCTTCGAAGGGACCATGAGGTGGAGATCTCGCGCTGACAACCACACTCTCTGCCCAGGCCGATACTCGGGTGCAGCACGGCGTTTTCGGTCTGCTGTCTTCTTGACTCTATTCCCCTGACGGATGAGCACTTGGCGGGCGGCGGCCCAGATGCGGCGGCAGCGACGAACCAGAGCGTGGGCAGAGGGAACCGATACTTCTTGCTCTGTGTCAGAAAATACAGGAGGTTGGTAGCCATAGGCACATTGGAAAGGGGAGAAACCTGTGACAGAGGTGGGCAGTGAGTTGTGGGCATATTCCACCCAGACCAGATGGGTACTCCACGAAGTCGGGTTCTGGGACACAAGGCATCGGA
>NW_019525183.1:94928-129055 GCF_002814215.2 Seriola lalandi dorsalis | reverse complement strand
CCCGATTCCCTCATTCGATGCGTCAACCTCCACCACGAATTGACGCTGTGGATCTGGCAGGGTGAGGATGGGCACAGAGGTGAATCGGCGCTTGAGGGTCTGGAACGCCTCCTCCGCCTCTGGGACCCAGTTGAATCGAACCTTGGGGGAGGTCAGAGCATGGAGAGGAGCAGCTATTGCGCTAAAGCCTCTGATAAACCGCCTGTAGAAGTTAGCAAACCCCAAGAACTGCTGAACCTTCTTGCGGCTATCAGGCGTCGGCCACAGCGCTCACTTTAGCCGGATCCATCTGCACCCTTCCAGGGGCTACGATGAAGTCCAGGAAGAAGACGGTGTCGGCATGAAACTCACTTTTTTCTGCTTTGACATACAGGTGGTTGTCAAGGAGACGTTTAAGTACTTGCCAGACATGATGTTTGTGAGTGTCTAGATCCGATGAGTAAATTAATATAGCGTCTAGATAAACGTAGACAAACTAGTCAAGACAGTCTCTGAGCACGTCATTGATCATGGCCTGGAAGACGGCAGGCGCATTTGTGAGACCAAATGGCATGACCCGATACCCATAGTGACCACTGGGAGTATTGAAGCCAGTCTTCCACTCATCCCCCTCCCTAATCCGAACAAGATGATAAGCGTTGCGTAAATCAAGTTTAGTAAATACTGTGGCCTGCTGAAGCCGATCAAACACAGATGACATTAAAGGGAGTGGATAGTAATTCTTTATTGTAATGTTATTGAGGGAGCTGTAATCAATACAGGGTCTTAGAGACCCGTCTTTCTTGGCTACAAAGAAAAATCCGGCACCTGCCGGTGACGAAGATGGGCGGATGAGCCCTGCCTTCAGTGACGACTCAATGTAGTCCTTCATGGCTTGACGTTCTGGCGCCGACACCGAATACAGATGCCCCTTGGGGATGGTGGAGCCGGGGATGAGCTCGATGTCGGAGGAAGTGACGTGGCCTTGACCTTGTTGAAAACTTCCTTGAGGTGATGGTAGCAGGAGGGTACAGAGGTCAGATCTGGGTCCTGGAACTCTGTGACAGGGTGAGTAGAAACAGTGTTTATAATTGTGGTGACCTGTCCATGAGACTTGTTCCCCAGGCACTTCCCCTCACAGTCTTTCCCCCACCCCAGGATTTTGCCCGTAGGCCAGTCTATGTGAGGGTTGTGGCTGACGAGCCACGGATGTCCCAGTATCAGAGTGCGTGCAGGTGAGTGGAACAGGTAAAAGTTCATCTGTTCAGAGTGGTTGTCTACAGTAAGAGTTGCTGGTTCTGTGATGCGTGTAATGATGAACAGTGCCGTACCATTCAAGGCACTAGCCTGGATAGGTTGTGAAAGAGTCTTGGTTTTCAACCCCAGCCTTTTGGCTATTCCCCAGTCCATTAAGCTTTCATCAGCTCCAGAGTCAATTAAAACATTCAATTCAATAACTGTGGCATTGTGTGTTACCTTGATGGAGGTCAAATTACAGGAAACAGGACCTGAAACTGTGGATTGGCTCTTCACCTGAGCTGCCTTGACCGGACAGACGGCCACCAGGTGTCCAGGTTCCCCGCAGTAGAAGCACCGCCCTTCCTTGAGGCGGCGTTGTCGTTCCGCCTAACCAAGACGAACACACTGGCACAAGACAAGGGGAGACGCAGACTATTTGAACACATGAGGGTAATGGGGAGCAGGTGAACACAATCGGGAATCAGGGAAGACAATCAGACCGGTGACACATGAGGAAGGGCAAGTGACCTGAAACGAGAGAAGAGTTACTTCTTTCAAAATAAAACAGGAAATGACAAGACAAAAAAGACCCAAGACAAGACAACCCCACCACGGTGTGACAGGATCAGAGTGGATTTTTTAGCAAGAAACTTCAAAAACATGTTTTGTGGACCTCTGCGACTTATTTAAACTTGTTGAAAAGGATCATAATATGTCCCCTTTGAAGTTTCGTTGAATAAATTTTTGGCTCCCACAAAATTGGTTCCTTGATCTGATTTGATTTGCCTGACTACACCACGTATGACGATAAAACACAGCAGACCATTAATGAAGGAATCTGTAGACAGATCATTCAACATTTCAATATGGATTGTCCTTAAGCAGAAGCAGGCGAAGAGAAGCCTGTATCGTTTCTGCGCCTTCCTTCCTTGTTTAATGAAAAATGGGCCAAAACAGTCCATTCCAGAGTATGTAAAGGGTGCTGATGGCTCCACATGCTCTGGCGGAAGATCAGCCATTCTTTGCATCTCTGCAGGTCTCCTCAGCTTCCGACATGTGACACATTGCCAAATTTAGGATGCTAGTGCTCGGTTCATCCCTGGGATCCAGTAACCATTTGACTGTATTTCATTAATGGTAAGTCCTTTGCCTTGGTGCTTAACCTTCTCATGATAGTGTTCCACGATCAATTTGGTAATGTGGTGATTTTTTGGAATTATTATAGGATGTTTGAATGCATTAGGAAAGGACGACTCACACAGCCTTCCTCCCACCTTCAGCACACCATCCTTGTCTATGAAGGCGTCAAGTTTGGACAATCCTCTGTGGGTTCGCAGTTTGGTTCCCTTGCTCAGTGCCATCAAGTCATCTTTGTAAACATGCCTTTGTAAATCCATTATTATGAAGCGCTCAGCTTTCTCTCGTTCCAGTACTGTTGAGTGGTCACTTGATTTGTCATTGTTAATTCTCCGCTGAATGCGTGCCACAGCTCGAACTGCACTAGACCAGGAAGAAAACTTAGACAACTGTTCTGCAAGGCTTATTTAATTCGAGGTTACAGTGTTCAGTGCTTGAGCCCTTTTGACTTCTTTGTCCCAAACTGACAGCTCCGGGATCTTCTCTGATGGGGGCACGATTTCTTTCGCCCATAAGAATTTGGGTCCTGTGAACCAGTTTGATGACAGCAGCTCACTTCCCCTCGAGCCTCTCGATGCGTGGTCTACAGGGTTTTCATCTGTCGAGATATATCTCTATTGTTTGGGGTTTGTGTTAAGATGAATTTTCTGGACCCTGTTAGCCACAAATGTGTGGAACCGCCGTGCCTGATTGTTAATGTACCCCAGAACCACCATGGAGTCAGTCCAGAAAAATTCCTCAACCTCAGCACATCCAAGCTACTCTCTGAGCATCCTGCTAACTGTAACTAAGACAACAGCCTCTGTTAGTTCTAATCTGGGAATGCTGGTGACCTTGGTGGGAGAGACACGTAATTTTCCCATGACTAGAGTGCAGTGAATGTCTCCATCCTCATTTATGAGTCTCATGTATGTACATTGACCATATCCATTTCTGCTGGCATCGGACAAATGATGCAATTCTGTTTTGACAATCTTTCCAAATCTTGGAGGTGCATAACAGCGTTTGATGCTAACTTTCTCCAGGTTGATGAGACACTTGAAAGTGTCCCGGTTCTATCATGGGGCAGTCTAAAACCCACGTACTGGCCTGTGGCGTCAGGAAACACGGCATGGATGCGTAGGACCACGCAGGCTGGAATGACGACCCAGATTCTGTGACCAAGGAAGCCCCAGCGCAAGCTCACAAAGCTCCTATAGGCCAGACACCTGTACCGACTAAAACAACTGGATAGGGCATTTAGTCTTGCAAACATATCTATTGTGTCTCTTCCGACATGTGACACATTGCCAAATATAGGATGCTAGTGCTCGGTTCATCCCTAGGATCCAGTAACCATTTGACCGTATTTCATTAATGGTAAGTCCTTTGCCTTGGTGCTTAACCTTCTCATGAAAGTGTTCCACAATCAATTTGGTAATGTGGTGATTTTTTGGAATTATTATAGGATGTTTGAATGCATTAGGAAAGGACGACTCACACAGTCTTCCTCCCACCTTCAGCACACCATCCTTGTCTATGAAGTTTGGACAATCCTCTGTGGGTTTGCAGTTTGGTTCCCTTGCTCAGTGCCATCAAGTCATCTTTGTAAACATGCCTTTGTAAATCCATTATTATGAAGTGCTCAGCTTTCTCTCGTTCCATTACTGTTGAGTGGTCACTTGATTTGTCATTGTTAATTCTCCGCTGAATGCGTGCCACAGCTCAAACTGCACTAGACCAGGAAGAAAACTTAGACAACCGTTCTGCAAGGCTTATTTGCTTCGAGGTTCCAGTGTTCAGTGCTTGAGCCCTTTTGACTTCTTTGTCCCCAACTGACAGCTCTGGGATCTTCTCTGATGGGGGCACGATTTCTTTCGCCCATAAGAATTTGGGTCCTGTGACCAATTTGATGACAGCAGCTCACTTCCCCTCGAGCCTCTCGATGCGTGGTCTACAGGGTTTTCATCTGTCGAGATATATCTCCATTGTTTGGGGTTTGTGTTAAGATGAATTTTCTGGACCCTGTTAGCCATAAATGTGTGGAACCGCCGTGCCTGATTGTTAATGTACTCTCTGAGCATCCTGCTAACTGTAACTGAGACAACAGCCTCTGTTAGTTCTAATCTGGGAATGCTGGTGACCTTGGTGGGAGAGGCACGTAATTTTCCCATGACTAGAGTGCAGTGAATGTCTCCATCCTCATTTATGAGTCTCATGTATGTACATTGACCATATCCATTTCTGCTGGCATCGGACAAATGATGCAATTCTGTTTTGACAATCTTTCCAAATCTTGGAGGTGCATAACAGCGTTTGGTGCTAACTTTCTCCATGTTGATGAGCTCATCTTTCCATTGCTCCCACCATGGCCTTAGTCTGCCAGGTAGTAGATCATCCCAGCCTGTTCCATTTCTGCACATTTCTTGGAGCACTCCTTTTCCAATCAGCAGGAATGGAGCAACAAGACCCAGTGGATCATACAATGAAATGATACTGAGGACAGAATAGTACAACGCGTAGCTGGCTTGTCTTTAAAGTTGATACTGAAACTGAAGCAGTCAGATTCTATGTGCCATTGAATTCCTAGAGTTCGTTCTGATGGCAAATGTGAGGTGATGGTCCTTAACATCAACTGCACATTCTGATGATGGTATGCTCTCCATGACAGCCTTGTTGTTGGATATGAATTTGTGCAGACGGAGGCCGCCCTTGGCACAAAGTTCATGTGCTTCTTGTGCAAGCTGAATGGCACTTTCTGCCTTTTCAACACTTGTGATCCCATCATCAACATAGAAATCTCTCATTATGAATTTAACAGGTAGATGTCCTGGTGCTCCTTGGCCAGATTGCAACCCGTAGTTAGCACATCCAGGAGAAGATGCAGCCCCAAAGAGATGCACATTCATATGGTACTCCTGTGGCTGTGCACTGAGGTCCCCATCCTTCCACCACAAAAACTGCAAGTAGTCGCGGTCACTCTCACACACCTGAAACTGATGAAACATCTCCTCAATGTCGCACATCAGTCCAACAGGGTGCCAGCGAAATTGTAACAGGACACCTATCAGGTTGTTAGTTAAGTCAGGCCCTGAGAGAAGATGATCATTAAGGCTTGTTCCCTTTTATTTAGCTGAGCAGTCAAACACTACCCGTAGTTTCTCTGGTTTCGCCGTGATGAGGAATATACCATTTCTCTCCTTCAACTCCATCATTCTTAACTTCTTCTGCATCCCCCTTTCCAATGACTCCAGCCATAAACTCAACATACTGTTCCTTGTACGTTTTATCCTTTGACATTGTTTGTTGTTTGGCAGGTAGGGTCTCTCCTTCAACGGAAGGGGCATTTCATAGTGACCATTACAGGTGGTCCTTATACCTTGTTTAAGCTTGTCTAGGAAGAGGCTGTCATCCTGCGATACTGTCTTGCCTTCACTGGCATCCTTGAAATCCAATTCAAGAACACGAATAGCATCCGCAGGTGTTACTTGTGGGTGCTCTTTCACGGCAACTCTATGACACAAGCTAGTGGTGGCGGGGGAGTCAATGCATGATAAGGAGGGTCCTACAATGCTCCATCCTAAATCAGTACGAATAACATAGGGCTCTTCATCCCCACCTAAAATTACCTGCCTTGGTGCCAAGGCCCTTGGACAGTTGCATCCTATCAAAAGGCCAGCCTCACAGTCCTGTAGTGGAGGAATTTCATCTGCCATCATGTTGAGGTGAGCCCATTGCTTTGCTGTGTCACATGTGGGAATATGTGCACGATTTACCGGGATACAGTCTTTAGCGTATGCATGAGGGAGGTCAACCAGGACTGTGGAATTATGGCCTCTCACACGGAGTCCTGAAACCTTTTGGCTCTCCACAACTTTGTCCTTTCCTAACATAGTTTTGGTGCTGTGTCAGCATGAAGAATGTGGCTCAGTTCCTGATCGACGAAAGCAGTGTCACTCTGAGTATCCAGCAGAGCATAAACAAGCTTTTCAGTTCTTGGATTGTTACTTGAGGACACCCACACTGGCACGGTCATGGATGTGTTCACAGCTTGTCCGTCTCTTGCTACATTCAGTGAAAGTGCAGTTGACACATTTGTGTTAGCTGAGGGCGCCATTACCTGAGAGACAGGTTTTTCCCTTTTTGCATGGTTATCATCGTGAATACATGTTGGGTGCTTTCCTTGGCAAGTGACGCAGGAATGGCGATGACAGCAGTCCCTTGCATTGTGCCCGATTTTCATGCATCCATAGCACAGCCTTTTTTCTTTCACAAATTGTCGATGCTCCTCCAGAGACTTTCTCATGAAATCAGAACAGCAGTAGAGCTGATGGTTTTTACTCTGACAAAACATACATTGAGGCTTTGCCTTCCTCTTGCCAATTTTAGACTCTTACTTTGTGTGACTGTTTGAGTGTTAAGAACACTGGCCTTGTTCCTTTTCATGTCCCTTTGATTTAGTTTTTCTGTGGATGCATCAGATAAGTGTAGTGCATGGAATGATGTGATCGGGTTGCAGGCAACACTTCTTCTACTGACATAAAGTGCATAAAATGCAAAGTCTAGGAAGCTGGGGAATTCATTCCTGTCATTGTCAATGTCATTGTTTGTTTAACCTGGCGGTTCCAGCAAGACGCTAACCAATCAGGCAATTTTTGAACTAATTTTTGATTCTCCTCACAATCGTTGAATATTTGGAGACCTGACATGTGAGGTATGGCCTCTTGGCAGGCGTTCAAGAAGTCAGAGAAATTCCTGAGTCCTTTTGCATCCTTTGGTTGAAGTTGTGGCCATCCAGCAAGTTTATCTCTGAATGCCCTCTGGATGATAAATGGCTGTCCATACCTGTGATTCAGTTTGTTCCAGGCATCCCGATATGCTTCATCATCATTCCTGTAAAAATCTCCATCTAGAGTCTTGTGAGCCCTACCACCAAAATACTTCTTGAGGTAGAAAAGCTTATCAGCAGCAGAAATATTCCTCTGATCAATGAGTGACAAGAATGATGCCTTCCACCCAATAGAATTAATGGGGTTACCATTAAATACAGATGGCTATGGTGTCGGTAGTCTGTTAACTGCTATACTGTCTTGAACAGCTTGAGCAAGAAGAGCAACATCTGTATGTGGAGCTGGTGCCATGGCATTGAGAGGAGGAAGAGTAAGAGGGGGAGGAGGAGTGGCATGCGGAGAGGGCGCTGTGACACTGAGAGGAGGGGGTGGAGGAGTGGCATGTGGAGACATGTAATTTTGCCCTATGGAATTTGAGACCACAGGCTGGGTGTTAGACTCTCTTGTTGCCTCCTGTTAAGTAGGCCTTTAGCCTGGCCTGGGCTGCCCTCAAGTCTTTCTCTGCCTGAATCCGCCTCAACTCTCGCCTTTGAGTTTCTATTTTTTCCTTTTGTTTTTCCTCTTCAAGCAGCACTTCATACTCAGCCTCCTTAGCTGCAAGATCGGCTGCTGCATCTGCATGTTTGGCTGCAACCAATGAGGCTATGCTTTGATGACTGGAGTGGATACTTGTGTGTGAGGCAGAGGATCCATATATGGACTTAGCATAAGCCCTAGCCCTTACTATAGCATCCCCAGAAAGATGATGGTCGGACTCTTTGACTGATGTTTCATGAATTTATTAAAATCCATTCCACACCGTAAGAGCTGAGTGAAACACACAACAAACAATTAATTGAATATAAATTCACAAGGATACCTCTATCAAAGAAAAATAACAAACCATGAAATAAAACTTTAATCACATTCGTACCTTGTTCACTCTCCAACTGAGGTGCTAAATCCTTATAGTGTGGACATCGTCTTCACAGTAGATTGTCGTCAGTTATGAGCAGCAAAATTACCTAAGATTATTAATATTATAATTACCTCTTCATGCACTTTAAGACCAAAGTTGTCATAATAAAACAATTGCAACTGCATTTACCACATTATGTTAAGACATTTATCCTAGTGCAAAAAATTTCTGCTTCCTGTGACCAACATGTCTGTGCAGACTGTATAGAAACCGGAGCAACTATTTAGGCAAGTTGTTGACTTCCACTAATGGAGTTTCAAAAATAAAAGCTCAACTTTCAAAATAAAATCTCCTCTGTGTTTTACATGCAAAAAAGAAAACCATATTGTAATAAACTAAAACATGTGCAAATGTGTGCAGTGCTTACAAATACAAAATAAAACAAATGACACTAAAATACAGAGTCATTTACAAACCCAGTCCTTTTAGATATGCTTGAGCCACTCACCACAATCTCTCCCCCCATCAGCGCTACTCTGTTTAGTGTTGCGGCAGAATGGCATCATCCTGAATACTCCTATCCGTGGCATATTTCCTCAAGGGAGTTTCATCCATCTCTTGATCACTGCCACTTCTCCCAGTCTCTGAGACAGCAGTCACATCCTTCTCCCCATCCTGCTTTTTCATCATCACTCAATATAAAGCCCTTCCCGTCCTCTTCTCCAACATCATTTACACATCAGCATAAGCTGGAATAATGCCCTTTTTTCTAAAGTGAAAACATTTGAAATCAGAATGTTCTCTGAGCACATGTCCATGTTGGACACATAATCTGCAAACTCGAATTTGTCTATCATGTGTAACACGGAACTACTCAGCCCCAGCAACAGTTTCAAATTTCGTGGAATATGGAAGCGACCTGACAGTCTCTCAGCTCATCATTCTTAATTTCTTTTCCCATGACCCACAAATTTTTTAATTTTTACTACATCCAGCTTTCTTTTGATGTCTTCATCTAAAACTGTCAGTTCATATTGTTTTGGTGTTTTATTTTGACATGCAGGGCTGGACTGGGACCCGGGCTGGACTGGGACAAAAAATCGACCCAGGAAATTTTGGCCCGGACCGGCCCCCTTTCAAGTGGTTGAACACCACCTATAACACCTCCTTTACAGTCCCTTAAATATGCGCACTGTACTACAGCTGTTTTTTTGTGCCATGGACAAGTGTACCAGTATACTAGACTTGCTGTTGACTGCCTCAAAAAGGATCAGTGTACTCATTCACTCTTGACTGACTCCATGGCAATGACGTGGCTGTGATATGATAGGATATGATATGATATATGATATATATTCTAACAATGCCAAAAAGCTGATGCTACACTATTCATGTGGTAGCTATTGCACTATTAGTAACATTAGCTGATGATGGTCTCACTTTATGATATTATTTTTTTATGATTATTATTATCATTCACTTGGAATTAATGTTATTCAGCATCATCATCATCAACACGTCCATTTATTTACTTCAACTGTCTTTCCTATCAGGAAAGCCTTAGTATCGTGTTTTGTGTGTATACTATTGGCAGTTTGTACTGAAAAAGTTTATGCGCTCATCTTACTGCTTCTCCTATCTGCAACAGTCCATTCGGAGTCATACATAACGTTAACATCAATAATATCACTTTATGCCTTTTTTCACTTTGCCTATCTTTTTTAACAGGAAAGCCTCAGAATGGTGTTTCCCGTTTGTACTAGTTGCAAATATTGGTAAAGTTTGCCCTCCACCGCTGGTAGATGTGTGTGTATGAAAGTTAACGTTACAGTGTTTTGTGGTTTATATTTTGTATATTTTGTCATTAAGTCCCAATAGTTTTGTAATTTGTTATTTTCTAACTGTGCAGTTAGTTAACGGAATATAACAGCTACAGCACGAGCCGCAGCTGATTAACAGCACAGCAGTTTACTGTTGCTAGACAACCAGAAAGCCCCTCAGGCTGTGGTGCTGCAGAAATAGGAAAAGGGAGATGTTCTTATAGATACAGTGCTTTCTGAAAGGATTCACACCCCTTCACTTTCCCCACATTTTGTTATATTACAGCCTTATTCCAAAATGGATTAAATTCCTTTTTTTCTCATCAATCTAGACACAATATCCCATAATGACAAAGCGAAAAAGACTTTTTAGAAATTCTTGCAAATTTATTAAAAATAAAAAACTGAAATATCGCATGTACATAAGTATTCACACCCTTTGCTGTGACACTCAAAAGTGAGCTTAGGTGTATCCTGTTTCCACTGATCATCCTTGAGATGTTTCTACAACTTGATTGGAGTCTACCTGTAGTAAATTCAATTGATTGGACATGATTTGGAAAGGCACACACTCGTCTATATAAGGTCCCGCTGTTGACAAATAATGATCAAACACCTTAAAGTAATGTTAAAAAACCTGTAACAGCACAATCTAAGTACAATATTTAATGATTCAGATCAATTTTCTTACATTTTCAAAATATAATATACTGAAGAAATGCAAATGAAATTGTTAAGTCTCTCTATGCAGCCCTTCAACTTAAGTGGGGCTGGAAACTTAATAACTTAATTACAAATAACATACACACCACTATTGACTTTATAACACTTTTATTTAATATATTCAGATGTAAATTTACAATATCAACCAATTATTCACAAATAGTTCTTCAGAGCCCCCAAGAATGATTTGAAATACTAAAACTAGCATTTCTCCATTGGTATATCATGCCTGTTAGGGTTACTATAATGAGGAGTTCATGATTTCACCTCTGAAAGAGGGGTGCTGTGGAGCTGAGGGGGTTGTGGTCTGCTGTTTCTTAGCTTGTATTTTCCAATTCAGTTTTATCTTGTTTTCCACAATATTCTCGATATAGTTCCAACAACATATGTGGACAAACATTATACTATCTTTTATGTCAGAATCCCAACTATACAGTGTATTAAAAAGTAAAATCAAAACATAGCACAAAGGTCACTGAATCTATACCAGAAGTGACAGTGCAACAAAGCAGATGAAGAAAAATACACCTTCAAATTGCCAGTAATCAGCTGGATCCTTGGTGCATCTGGGGGAAAAAAGAAATAACAGACACTAAGATTCACTGTAAAGTCCTGATAAAGTATGATTTCATTTTTTTTCACATTACTTTAATACAGCTTAAACAAATGTTATATAAATTATCTGTACCGACAAGGAATGCTCTGACCTTCTGTGGGTGAATTCTAATGTTCCACCTGACTAAATATCAAACATCTGAAGCTCATTTTCAGAACATTCTGCTTGTGCTAAACAGGCACGCTGAGAACCCACCTATGTAGGTGCATATTGACAATGTGCCCTTAAAATAATGGCGAAATATTGTGCCATTTACTTAAGACCAGGTTTTTGTTGGTCAATTGAAACAACTGGTTATTTAAACAATGTGTGCACTGGAAGGAAAAATTTCAACTTTCAAACTAGCAAAGACACTTGAGTTGCGCTTTATGCCAGGTGAAAGATAGGGCTCATACACTCCCTAGTCAGCTGCTTGGAAAAAATTAACCACAGAGGACAGAAAACTTCATTCAGCTGAACGGGGAGAAAACAGCAACAGAGACCCCTGATCTGTGGATATCTGGAGTCCAGACCAGTCACAACAAGTCAACAGACCAATGGTGTAACTTCATGACTACCGTCACATGGTATTCAGCTGACCAAAGGTTTAATGGTAAAACTCAACTCTATCACTCGGTCAGTGTCAGTACTGCTACGGTCCAGCCAAAAATCTGACCACATGACTCTCTTCTCTAAAACCTTCCCTGGCTACTTGTTGTTTTTAGAATACAATTTTAAAAAATCCTCCTCCTGGTCTATGCACTTACTGGTCTGGCTTCACAGTACGTCCCAGACAGTTTACAATCCCAGCAGATCACAAGTTGGAAATCTCCATGTGCCTAGAGCATTTTCAAAGTGTAGGAGATGGCTTTTAGCATCTATGCACCTAAAACAGTTTACCTCCTGATCTTAGATTTGCCCCATTAATGTGTTCTTTTAAAACCAACTGGAGGACAGGGCTTTTAACCCAGAAACACTTAATTCTGTACCCTACCATTTGGTGATATATTGTCACTCCTGGTTCACTCAGCATTATCATGATCTTGCGGGTCCTTGGCTGTGTTAAATACAGTTTGACACACCAAAAAATATCTCAGAGCTATTACCTTTGAGTAATTGCCATGCTTCTTACTAATAACTTCCATGCTGTTGAGATCAGTAACTGCACACCATACTTCCTGGGGAGGATTCTAGTACAGTGATTGCCATCTAACCTACAAACATCAATGTTTACATTAACTTCAGATCAAACCAAAGATATTTAGCACCAGTTAGTAAATCAGTCTCTTTATATCAAGTGTAAAATGTGTGTTTTGAAGAGTGCTACCTGCAAAGCTGAAGAAGGCCTGAAGTGAAGTTGTTGATACTAAAAACCCCAAAATGCACATCACAGCATCTCACCCGGCAGTTCTTGATCTCAGCAGCCTGGACAAAGACAAGTATGTCATGTTTATGTTCTTAATAAATTGTCAACTGAGTGTACATTAATAATTGTCAGCTGAAAGAGCCTGACTGGAATTAATTAATTGCTGTTGGTGCTGTTTTCACCTGGGAACTGATACTGGCTCCCTGGCAGCCTAAATACTGTATGTGTTTAATACTTTTATCATATATTATTATTATTATTATTATCACCATATAAGACGTTACACCCCTTCTCTTCCCCTTTAAAAATGTGGCGCAGTAACACCTTTACACAGGGTACATTACCTTTCATTAACAGCAGTGAGTGACCATTTACATGCCCAGTGTAGTGTCTCATCGCCAGTCTCTGGAGTTTCTGTTACCGGTAGAGTTTATTGCTGCTCTATCTGAACATAGTTAATGTTGTTGATTTCTTCATTATAGTGACTAATTACCTGCTGTACATTTAAACTCACCAGTTCTGCTCTAGCACCTACAGCTCTCTGCTACTTTTAGCGAATTTCACTGAATCAGCATTTGTTTATGTAACCCACTCGGTAGGTAAGTATATACACCGGACCAGAATTTTCTAGATTCACAGGGAGGAGTAATGATTTGGACACCACAACGAGTATGAGGAGACATAGAGGTGAGTTAAAGCAAACACACTGTATTAAACACACATGGAAAATGAGTTTACAAATACTGCCGGCTTTAAATATTGTTTCTTTCAAATGTCTTTTAACCGGGTGCACCCTTCATAAAATGATTGTCTCTCTTTGTCAAAAAATAAAAAATTGTTCGCTTCAATGGTTCCTTTAAGTCTATTCCAAAAGTCCTACCACACTGATAGGACAAATGATGAAGAATGAAGAAGGTCCTGTTCAATCCAGATGCTCACACGGTTGGCTCTCCATCCCCCTCGTCAGGGAGAGAATCCACCTCAATCCAGAATCCAGGGTATCAAAAAACCCAGCCTGTATAATATAACAGATTTAAATGAATCTATTCAACTTCTTTTTAACTGTACAGTTTGTATTTTCTAAATATCACTGTATTATACAGCCTTTTACTGTTAACTTATAAAAAGATAAGTGCTGTATTGCATTATACTGTTACCACATGAATTGTTAACCTTACTGTTTTTTTTAAATGAAAACAAAGTCATTAAATGGCTGATAAACAATCAGGAGCTCATATGTAAATGATCTGGAAAACCATTCACAGTTCAATAAATCCTCACTTACACTGGATTAAGGTAAGTAATATAATGTAAAATAAATTCTTTGTTGATTATTTGTGAGGTTCTCACAATACTGACATCGCGCCCTCATATGCACGTTACACAGTACTATACAAAATCAAGCAGTCTCAAAACCCATGAAACTCATAAATGATAACTCTTATGTTTTCACCATGTAAGTAAGATGCTCACATACTCTTTATATACACATACATTCCCGTTTTTGTCTTTTGTCCGTTTTTTAAAAGTAACACAAGACTGTGGGTTTATGCTTCAGGTCGGTGGCTAAAATGCCACAAGGCTAGGCTAATTCAAGGAGCTAACTGCTGCTGCATCACAGTACTCACCGAGAAAAGAAAAGATTAAACACAGGTAAGGTCCCCGGGGTCGCTCACAGTGGTTCACCAGACATTTGCCGACTCGAACTGCTTCTCTTTTTAATAATGTAACACAATATTAAATGTTTTAACAATTTTTATGCATCTCCGTGTCGTCCGTGTCTCTGCTCTCTTCATGCTATCGCTCTGTGTACTTCTCACAGCGCGTCTCCCTAACCTGCGCCAGGGGCGGGACATGAACTACTTTACACCAATCACGATTCAGCTACCTCAGTATGAACCAATGGCATTACATTTTCTTCACAGGACCACTCTCTTAAGCAACTTGGACCTCTGGGATGAAATTAATTACTAAATTGAATGCAAAATGAAATAAGGAATGTTGTTATGAATTAAATGTTATTTTCATTTAATGCTCAATGAAATAAAAAGTATGTCTACTCATTGTAACAGTTTGGTTCGTTTTTTTCCCCCAACAGATTACACATCTAAATACCTAACTGTGTATTTAGTTTCTCAATTTCTTAACAGGTTACACTCTCCCCCCTTAAATGTATGCACGTCCCATTGCATGATTAAAGGGCTTTTGGGTAACTACTGGCTCTGTTACTTCCAGAGGAAGCTATCAACCAATCTCTACTGGCACTATCATTAAGAGAATTGGTGAGGGCAGTACTCAAACCCTGAAAAAAGGAAGTAACAATAGAGACTAGGGGGTTTCCCAACTCAGGATAATGGAACCTACGTGATGGCTCACGTTGTCTGAGTGATCTTCTGACAGGAATATCTGGTTCTGTCTTTTCTTGGGTTGGTATCTCTGCCTCTGTATGATATTTAGTTTCTGATTTCATAGGACTTCCTTCCACAGGTTCAGAACTAGTGTCAAGCTCTCCAGGTAGGTTTTCAATTTCCGTCTCAGGTAAGTTTTGTGTTTCCTTTTCAGGTACGATTTATGTTTCCTTTTCAGGTAGGTTTCCTGTTTCCTCATCAGATGACTGTTTCATTTCCTTTTCAGGTAAGTTTCTGATTTCTCCAGATGTTAAGGTCTCAGAGTAACCAACTTCTCCTTCCTCCTCATCAGATGAACATAACTCTCTTTCAGACTGAAGGGCATCACTTGGTCTTACAGCTGCTGGAACTGAATCCACAGTGATGTGTGGATGAAGGTTTCCAGGGTTTTGCCTATGCTTGCCTGGAGCAGGTGCAAGCCTGTGCCTTGGCATTTCATACGCCTTGACAAACCTATTCTCTTGAACATCTGGCAAGGTAGCAGTTGCATACCAGCCTTCATAGGCACCATCATCTGAAACAAGGGGCTCCTCATCTTGCTGGATAGTGTCACGCGGTGAGGTCAAGTTGGGGTTTTGTCCTGTCTCCATGTCTTGTCATTTCCTGTTTTATTTTGAAAAGTAACTTTCCTCTCGTTTCAGGTCACTTGCCCTTCCTCATGTGTCACTTGTCGGAGTGTCTTCCCTGATTCCTGATTGTGTCCACTTGTTTCCCATTGCCCTCATGTGTCTTATAGTCTGCGTCTCCCTTTGTCTTGTGCCAGAGTGTTTCGTTCCGTTCGTGCACCCCAGCCAGTCATCACAGATCTTGCCTTGCATTGTCTCTGCCTTGTTCTATGCATTCTTTACCTCCATGTGAGTGATTTTTTGTTGGTATTTTCATAGTTTAGAGCCATCTGTTTTGTCAAGTTTATAGCAGTTTTTGTAGCCCCCTTGGAGTGAATTTTTGTTCTATTTGTTTTTGCCTAGTTGTAATTGTAGAGCCTCTGTTTTTTGAGAGCGTTTTAGTTGGTCATAGTGTACAGCTTTTGTCTTCATCCTTGTGGAGTGATTTCCTGTTGGTTTTTTCCTTTTTGTTTCTGCAGTTTTGTTCCTCCATTTGGAGTGGTTTTTGTTTATTAGTTTTTTTCCCTGATAAGTTTAGTTTGTGTTGATAGTATAAATTCCATAGCTGGTTTATTTTGGTCACTCACAGCCGAGGTTAGAATATATTAATAAAGTCTGCCTATTGAACACTCTGCATCTGAGTCCTCTTTATAGTCCAGGCCTGACAGTACACTCTGGCCAGTATGGACTCAGCAGAGAATAAACAACTGACAGAGTACCTGCGTGCCCAAGAGGCCCGTCTCTCCCATCAGGAGGAGTTTCAGACGGCTTTGGCTCATCAGTTGAGTCTCCTCACGGCTCAAATTCAGGTCCTGCAGGATCGTCCCACTCAGACGACCACAGCTCCCGAGCCTCCGGCAGCTGCTGCTGCTCCCGCCCCGGCTGTGCCCATCGTCGGGGCTGGCAGTAAATTAGCCCAACCAGAGAAATTCTCTGGGGAACCGGGACTATGTAAGACTTTTCTCATTGACTGTTCACTTCATTATGAACCATCTCCCCATGCTTTCCCCACTGACTGGTCCAAGATAGCATTCATGATGTCCCATCTGACCGGACGAGCCAAAGCTTGGGCCTCAGCAGAGTGGGCTCGGGACTCTCCACTCTGCAGCTCCCTCACAGACTTTCAGGCGGCTTTGCAAAAGACTTTTGACCCGGTTACGACTGAAAAGGCGCAGGAACTGAGCAGACTAAAACAAGGCAGCGACTTTGTCTGTGACTACGCCAAGATGTAACTGTGGCCAACCTTGCCTCTGCTAATCCTGCAACAGACTCCGAGTACCCGGACCTGAGCTCCGTGCCTTCCTGCTACCACCGCCTTCGGGAGGTATTAAGTAAAAATAAAGCCATGTCACTCCCTCCACATCGGCCATATGACTGCGCTATTGAACTGATTCCAGGCTCCACCATACCCAAGGGCCGACTGTACTCGGTCTCTGGGCCAGAGAGGGTGGCCATGCAGGAGTACATCGAAACCTCACTGAAGGCAGGGTTGATCCGCCCTTCATCATCACCAGCAGGTGCCGGCTTCTTCTTTGTGGGCAAGAAGGATGGTTCCCTAAGACCTTGTATAGACGACAGCCCTCTTAATGACATTACAATTAAGAACCGTTACCCACTTCCTCTCATGTCTTCTGTGTTTGACCAGCTCCAGCAGGCCAGAGTGTTCACAAAGCTAGACCTTCGCAATGCTTACCATTTGGTCAGAATAAGAGAGGGTGACGAGTGGAAAACAGGTTTTAACACACCAAACGGTCATTACGAGTACCTGGTCATGCCGTTCGGGTTAACCAATGCGCCTGCTGTGTTCCAAGCTATGATTAATGAGGTACTCAGGGATTTTCTCGACCATTTTGTTTATGTTTACATTGATGACATTCTCATTTACTCCCCTGACCTTGACTCACACCAAGACCATGTAACCAGAGTACTAAAAAGATTGTTGGAAAATGATCTCTACGTCAAAGCGGAAAAGAGTGAGTTCCATGCCGACACCGTCTCCTTCCTGGGCTTCATTGTAGCCCCTGGAAGAGTGCAGATGGACCCGGCTAAAATTAGCGCTGTAGCCGAGTGGCCTACACCTGATAGCTGCAAGAAGGTTCAGCAGTTTCTCGGTTTCGCTAACTTTTACAGGCGGTTTATCAAGGGCTTTAGCGCAATAGCTGCCCCTCTCCATGCTCTTACTTCCTCTCAGGTGCGTTTCCACTTGTCCCCAGAGGAGGAGACAGCCTTCCAGACCCTCAAGCGTCGCATTACCTCGGCTCCCATCCTCACCATGCCAGACCCCCAGCGACAGTTTGTGGTCGAGGTAGACGCCTCCAACGAAGGGATCGGGGCAGTTCTCTCTCAACGGTCGGAGCAGGATGGTAAGATGCATCCCTGCGCCTTTTTGTCACGGCGGCTGTCCAAAGCTGAGCGGAACTATGATTTGGGAAACCACGAAAACTGCTGGCGGTCAAGGTAGCTATGGAGGAGTGGAGACATTGGCTTGAAGGGGCTAACCATCCATTTATTGTCTGGACTGATCACAAGAACCTTGAATATATCAGATAGGCCAAGAGACTTAATTCTCGCCAGGCCAGGTGGGCTCTTTATTTTAAACGGTTTTCTTTTTCCCTCTCTTACAGGCCGGGGTCCCGAAACGTCAAACCAGACGCCCTGTCTCGACTATTTGACCCCGAGCCTGTTGCCAAGGAACCAGAAACTATCCTCCCACTAACCTATGTGGTTGGAGGGGTGACTTGGCAGATAGAAAATGAGGTCAAGCAGGCTAATGGTGAGGCACCGCCACCTAGTGGGTGCCCAGAGAATCGTTTGTTTGTCCCGGTTGAGTTGTGCCCACAGGTGATCCACTGGGCCCACAGCTTGTTGCTTTCCTGCCATCCGGGAGTTCGGAGGACAATGTTCACCATCTCTCGGAGGTTCTGGTGGCCATCCATGGAGCCGGAGGTCCGGGAGTACATACAGGCATGTTCAGTCTGCACCCGAAACAAGACGTCCTCCGGTTCACGTATGGGGCTCTTGCAGCCGCTCCCCATCCCCTCCAGACCATGGTCCGACATTTCCATGGACTTCGTCACGGGGCTCCCGGTCTCTCAAGGTAACACCACTGTCCTCACAGTGGTGGATAGATTTTCCAAGATGGCTAGGTTCATTGCTCTGCCGAAACTGCCCTCCACCAAGGAAACGGCGGAGATCATGATGAACAATGTTTTCAGTATTCAGGGATTTCCCAAGGACATTGTCTCTGACCGGGGGCCCCAGTTTGCTTCCCGGTTCTGGAGGGAGTTCTGTCGACTCATCGGAGCTAAGGCCAGCCTGACCTCAGGATACCACCTGGAGGCCAACGGCCAGACCGAACGCCTCAACCAGCAACTGGAAACCGGCCCCCGGTGTCTGGTCACCCAGAATCCCTCTTCCTGGAGCAAGCACCTGGTCTGGGTCGAGTATGCCCACAATTCACTACCCACCTCTGCCACAGGATTCTCACCATTTGAATGTGTATTTGGTTACCTGCCCCCTGTTTTTGCAGACAACGAGCCTGAGGTGTCAGTGCCCTCCGCCCATGCCGTGATTCGTCGCTGTCGTTGTATTTGGGCAGCCACCCGGCAGGTGTTAATTCGCCAAGGGGACTGGGTCAAGAAAGCTGCGCAAGAGACGACCCACCCCAGCCCATCAGCCAGGTCAGAGGGTGTGGCTGTCCGCTAAAGATCTCCACCTCAGGGTCCCCTCCAGGAAGCTGGCGCCACGATTCGTTGGTCCGTTCCCCATCACCAAGATCATCGGTCCTGCGGAAGTCCGCCTTCGCCTGCCTCGATCCCTTCGTGTCCACCCTACCTTCCACGTGAGCAAGATCAAACCTGCAAAGGAGAATGCCACACCTCCGCTGCCACCTGAAGTGGTAGACGGCGGTCCAGTGTACAAGGTCAAGCAGTTGTTGGCGGTACGCAGCCGGGGCCAGGGTAGACAATACCTGGCAGACTGGGAGGGATATGGACCTGAGGAAAGACAATGGATCCCTTCCCGCTACATTGTAGACCTGAGCCTCATAGAGGACTTTCAAAGGGACCACCCTGAACAGCCTGGGCCGTAAGGGGGGTACTGTCACGTGGTGAGGTCAAGTTGGGCTTTTGTCCTGTCTCCATGTTTTGTCATTTCCTGTTTTATTTTGAAAAGTAACTCTCCTCTCGTTTCAGGTCACTTGCCCTTCCTCATGTGTCACTTGTCAGAGTGTCTTCCCTGATTCCTGATTGTGTCCACCTGTTTCCCATTGCCCTCATTTGTCTTATAGTCTGCGTCTCCCTTTGTCTTGTGCCAGAGTGTTTCGTTCCGTTCGTGCACCCCAGCCAGTCATCAAAGATTTTGCCTTGCCTTGCCTTGTCTATGCATTCTTTACCTCCATGTGAGTGATTTTTTGTTGGTATTTCATAGTTTAGAGCCATCTGTTTTGTCAAGCAGTTTTTGTAGCTTCCTTTGGAGTGAATTTTTGTTCCATTTGTTTTTGCCTAGTTGTAATTGTAGAGCCTCTGTTTTTTGAGAGCGTTTTAGTTGGTCTTTATAGTATAGAGTTCATAGTGTTTAGCTTTTGTCTTCCTCCTTAAGTGATTTTCTGTTGGTTTATTCCTTTTTGTTTCTGCAGTCCCTCCATTTGGAGTGGTTTTTGTTTATTAGTTTTTTTCCCTGATAAATTTAGTCTTGTGTTGATAGTATAAATTCCATAGCTGGTTTATCTTGGTCACTCACAGCCGAGGTTAGAATATATTAATAAAGTCTGCCTATTGAACACTCTGCATCTGAGTACTCTTTATAGTCCAGGCCTGACAGATAGCAGTTTGCTGCCTTGTTCGAGGTCTCTTTGAACTGCTCTTTGTGTTTTGTTCCTCACTCTCAGTTTCAGGAAGAAATCCACAAGGAAGTAAAAGATCCCTTTGTAATGTTCGTGGTGGTCCTTCCTCCTTTTCCAGTTTTACAGAGTAGACAGGTAAGTCTCCCATTTGCTTGGTAACCACATATATTGTGGGCTCCCAGCGACCTGCCAGCTTATGTTTGTTGCGGAGACGAAGGTTACGGACAAGGAATCGATCCCCGGCAGCCAGTGTGGACTCTCTGACAACTCTATCAAATCGCCTCTTGTTCTTTTCTGCGATCTTGTGAGAGGCTAAGTCTATGGGTAACCTTGGTTGTCTCCCAAACATTAACTCATATGGGGAGAACCCAGTAACGTCACTCCTTGTGCATTTGTAAGCATGAGTGAGAGGTTTGACATGGTCTCACCACTGAGTCTTCTCTTTGTCTTTGAGAGTTCCTAACATGCTGAGGAGTGTTCGGTTATACCGCTCCACAGGGTTTCCCCTGGGATGGTACGGACTTGTTCTCACCTTGCGAATACCTGCGAATACACATAGCTCTTTGATGGCATGAGACTCAAAGTCTCGGCCCTGATCGCTGTGCAGGCGTTCAGGGAACCCATAATGGACCAAGAAGTGTTCCCACAAGGTTTTAGCAACTGTACTAGCTTTCTGGTCTCTGGTAGGGATGGCTACAGCATATTTGGTAAAGTGATCCGTTATGACGAGGATGTCCTTAGTGTTGTGACTGTCTGGCTCTAGTGAAAGAAAGTCCATACAGACCAACTCCATTGGTCTTATAGATTGGATGTTTACTAGTGGAGCAGCCTTGTCAGGTTGAGTCTTTCGTCGAACACATCGCTTACATGTTTTCACTTTCCTCTCCACATCTCCAGCCGTCTTTGGCCAGTAGAATCGCGATCTGGTGAGGTCAAGTGTTCGTTCAATCCCTAAATGCCCCATATTGTCATGGAGATTTCTGAGTACAGTGGCCCGTAGGACATCTGGGAGTACTGACTGGAAAAGAGTTTGTCCTTCACACTCCTGTGTCCGGTATAACAGGCCTGTGTTCAAATGAAGCCGCTTCCACTCTCTCAGGATCGTCCGCTCTTCAGGATAATCTGCTGTTTGATCTGCAGGTAAGTTGTCAGATTCAACCAACTTGATAACTCTGCTGATGACGGGATCTTCTCTTTGCAGCTTCATTAGGTCAGACTCATTGTATTGTACTGCTAGGATCCCATCCTGTGACTCACTTTCTTCAAAGACAGGAGGGATTGCATCTGCGTGAATGGTAAGCGATTCAACATAGCCGAAGAAGGGTGAGAGCTCTTGAACCTGCTTCATGGAATGTCTTTGACAAGCAGCTTTGACAGTCTCTGGAGTCACCAGCTCACATTTGTTCATGGATGTTAATAGCCGAGACGTGAACTGGTCAATCCTTTGGCTCTCTTCCTGCGATGTGGCATCATTTTCCAGCACACCATCTGCGTTTTGCTTACCAGCTCGATACTTGATATCAAAAGTGAATGTTGAGAGTGCAGCTAACCAACGGTAGCTCACAGCATCAAGCTTGGCTGTGGTAAGTAGGTATGCCAGTGGATCTGTGATAACGGTGAAGACGTTTCTATACAGATAGTCATGAAACTTCTCTGTGATGGCCCATTTAAGGGCCAAGAATTCAAGTTTGCGTGCTGGATATTTTGCCTCGCTGCAGGAGAGTCCTCTACTGGCATAAGTGATCACATGCAGTTTCCCATCCTGCTCCTGATACAGAGCCGCTCCCAAGCCTGTCGTTCTGGCATCTGTGTGGAGCACATAAGGACCCTTAGGATCTGCATAACCAAGGACTGGGGACGATGTTAGCTTGTGTATGATCTCCTCAAAGGCTTGTTGACGCTCTTTTGGGATAAGGTATTTTCCATCACTGAAGCCAACCTTGACTCCCTTCCGTCGCGGTGGGTAGCCTGCGGTAAGGTTGGTCAAAGGCTTGACTATCCTTGAGTAATGCTTCACGAACCTCCGATAGTAACCAGAGAATCCGAGGAAGGATTGGAGCTCCTTTAAGTTCTGTGGTCTCGGCCAGGTTTTCAAAGCTTGAACCTTTTCCGGGTCAGTTTTCACTCCATCACTGGACACAATGTGCCCCAAGTAATGCACCAAAGTCTGAAAGAACTTACATTTATCAAGTGAAAGTTTCAAGCCATATTCCCTGAGACGGCTGAGCACGTGGTTGAGCCTGGTCTCATGTTCTTCAAGAGTGTCCGAAAACACTATTAGGTCATCAAGAAAAACCAGGACTTCCTTTAGATGGATGTCACTCATGCATTTCTCCATGAGCCGTTGGAATGTGCTCGGTGCATTTGTGATTCCCTGGGGCATTCGGTTGAATCCAAAGGGGCACACAAAAGCGGTTTTATGCTTGTCACTTTCATTCATCTCAATCTGATAGTATCCAGACTTCAGGTCCATCACTGAAAACCACTTGGATCCAGTTAGAGCGGAAAACGACTCCTGCAGGTTTGGCAATGCATAAGAGTCTTTTATTGTTTGCAGATTCAATTTTCTATAGTCCACGCATAGGCGCACATCGCCATTCTTCTTTCTCACCACCACAATTGGTGATGAAAATGGGGACTCTGATTCTCGGATTACGCCTGTGTCAAGAAGGGTTTGGAGGTGCTTCTTGACAGCTTCATAATCCAGAGGATGAATAAGACAAGGTCTCTGTTTGATTGGTGTCTCGTCCTTCAGCTTGATGTGGTGCTGGATTCTGGTCGCATGCCCAAAGTCAAGGTCATGTTGTGCAAAGACGTCAGAGAAGGTACTGAGCTTCATTGTAACTCTTTCCTTCCACTCCTCAGGGAGCGAAGGGCCAAAGTCAAAGCTTTTCCCAGGACACTTTTCATCTGTTTGGTGAGTAGAGCACTCAACAACATGCTTCTGATCATTGAGGAGAACATCTGCGACAGTCAGGTCTGCGATGACACAATTGGTACGTAGAATGATGTCATGCTCTGTTTCATTTCTAAGGAGAACAGGCAGCTTGTTGGAGCCATGCTCTGGCAAGGAAATGAGACAACAGTCTTCAAACACACCGCCTGGCAAAGTTGATCTGGATGGTTGCTCTAACAGGCCATATTTCTCTGTGTTAACTGGGTTGACACACGGACAGCCTTCAAGCAGCACCTTTTCTTTCGCTGGGAGGACTTCTTGTTCTCTCCCTCTGAGCTTCACAAAGCCAAGTTCTCCACTTGTCGCTTGCTTTTGTCTCAGTTGAAGTGTGCGAAGGACATGTGTATAGCCATGACAAGGTGAGTTTTGGGGAAATGACAATCCATCACAACACTGATCATAAAGGGGGTCTAAAGTGTTGGTGCCAATTAACAGTGGGACACCACTGTTGAAACGCAGATCAGGAACGATCAAAGCCAAGGTTGACATTTCAGGCTCAGACTCAAGGAGAGCTTTAGGGAACTTGAGGTCAACCTCAACATATCCCAGGTAAGGAACAGGTTGGCCATTTGCTCCCTCTACTTCAAGGATATCACTGATGGGTTTAATAGGATGATCAGAGAGATGGGTCTGATACTTGGCTTCCATTTGCCCCTCAATGGAAGCCCGTTCTAGTTTAACTGGGGAGCCATTCTGGGCTTCCCAAGCGCGCTGCTTCTCCCTGAGCTCCGCTTTCTTGGCCTGTATAAGGGTGGGATTAGGCATGTTGCTGCATGTGGATGCAATGTGGCCCTCCTCACCACATTTGAAGCAATACCATGGCTTTGGTTTCACCGTTTCAGTCATTTGTTGAAGCTGTCCCTCCGGCTGGGTATTTTTAATCTTTTGTTTCTGTTTTGTACTTACTGTTACTTTCTTTTTCACAGGCTTCTCTGAGCTGCATATTCTGAGTTTTGGCCGTCTGAACTTGAAGTTCAGCGATCTGCTTTTGGATGTCTTTGGTCATAGCTAAGAAGGTTTGCTCAGTTTCCTGTGGCATGCTAATGTCCTCTGTGTAGGACACGTTTACATATTTGACATGGCTTTTGGCTTGATGAACCCGAGGTGCTGCTTCATTCTGCTAGCTTTATTAGCCTGTTTGTCTTCCTCAGTTCGCAGTAAGAGAAGAAGCTCTGCGAAAGATGGCGGCTTCCCCTTGAGCTGTTCAAGTTGAAGACAGGTGATCAGAATACTGTTCCAACATCCTTGACAAAATTGTTTGAGGAGTTGTTAGTCAGCATTGTGAGCAGCAATCCCACCTTTATTGATCACATGACTTAATGCTGTGTGTAACCGCTGCAAGTAATCTGATACTTTCTCCCCAGCATTTTGATTGTTGTTCAAGAATCGTGCAAAGAGCTCATCCCCATCCTCAACAGTGGCATAAACAGAATCAAGTAAAGTCAAGTACTGGTTTGGTGAGGCTTGGGACCCTAATGACTTGATCATGTTTGCTGCTGGGGTTGAAAGGCTTTCAACAATTTTCCTTACCACTTGGGAGTCAGGGATTGATGGATCATTCAAGCAGAACTTGACACTGTTGTGTTGTGTCGTAGTCGACCTCGAAGCATGGCTGAGGAAATTGCCCAGAAAACTGTTTCAGCTTACATGGAGAATGAAGGTGAGCTGCAAGTTCACTGCTCTCGACAATATGCTCAACCACAACACGTTGCACTTCTGGGGTGCTGAGTTGATCTGAAGGTAAGTGGAAAGTGCTGGTTCTTTTCCCTCTTGGAGAAAGGAGATCTCTTACCTCAGTGCCCATCTGGGGTCTATAGGAGGCCTGACTCACCTCAATGGGGGCCTTGACAAAGCTAAGGGCAGCAGCTTGAATATCACTTTGTGTAGGAGGTGGCTCACTTTCTACAGTGTCTTCACTGTTTTCAACTGGGGTCTCAGTTCTAATGGATTCACTAATCCTAGCCAGCTCCTCACGGAGGATATCTCCAAACTCCCTGCCGCTCAACTTGGCTAAGTCTCTCAACCCAGAAAGGTAAGTATTTGTTGTACTGGTGCCTACATCACTAGAGTAAACACTAGCAAGGCTCTGAACATGATGGATAATAACTTCAGGTTTGGTAGTACATGGTCTTCGATAAGGTAAGATATCGGTTTCAAGTGCTTTTACAGCAGCACTATACTCAAACTGTATGATTACCTGGGTGTCAGAATCTGTGGTAAGTACTTCAATTATTCTAGTAATTGACCCATATTCCCTGAGAAAGTGAAAGATCTCATTGTCAATCTCTGTGTTAGTTAAACCGCTAACTAAGTCAGCATTAGGAATATTGACACCTTTTTGTCACAACAATGTTCATGTTTAACCAAGGTAAGTATGAAATGTCAATGAACTTGAAAATGAAATGAATCAATAAAATCAAAATGTCATAAATGTTAAGTTATCTTTCAAATACACTCAATTACTCAAAAGGTGTCAATTTAATTTAATTACAAATGGAAATTTAGGAATCAAATTTCTCCCTCCTGGCTGGCTCTGTCATGATGGATGGAGGTCTGGACCCACAATGCAGACAAGACACTGATTTGCTGTAGAAAACACAATTGTTTATTACACAAAGGTAGGAGCGGCTGGAGCAGGGCAGGGGTTGCTGGATCTTGGAAGGGTAGCTGGGCTGCTGGGCCTTGGAAGGGTAGCTTGGCTGCTGGGGCTCGGAAGGGTAGCTTGGCTGCTGGGGCTTGGAAGGGTAGCTGGGCTGCTGAGGTTTGGAAGGGTGGTGGCAGAAGCAGGACCTGGAAACAAGGGGAAAAAACACAGTCAGGAACGGAGCTATAAAGCTAGCAAGAGAACTAAAGAATGAGACACTGACTATTCTCTGAGCCGATATACTATACCACTTAGGTAAGCTGACAATCTGGCGAAGAGCTGTGAACTGGACCAGGGTTTTATGCAGACTGGAGTGAAGGTGACTTGATTGCAGATGGCTGGCAGGTGGCTTGATTACTGACAGCTGGCAGGTGTGTGGTGACTTCAGCTCCGCACAGCTCCAGACAGACAAACACTAGGATCCTGACAGTACCCCCCCCTTAATGGGAGCCCCCTGGCGACCCCCAGGCTTGGCAGGATGAGCTCTATGAAACTCCCTCACCATATCAGGGTCCAATATGAGGGACCGAGAGATCCTCTGGTCCATACCCCTCCCAATCGACCAAGTATTGCAGCCCCCGGCCCCTGCGGCAAACATCCAGGAGCCTGCGCACCGTAAACACCACATGATCATCAATGAGCCGGGGGGAGGAGGGGGAATGGCTGGAGGGCAAAGGTCACTGCTGTGGACAGGCTTTAACTGGAAAACATGAAAAGTGGGGTGGATACGGAGGGATTTGGGGAGCTCAAGGCGGACAGCAGAGGGATTGATTATCCTTACAATCTTGAATGGACCAAGGTAATGAGGAGACAGCTTCCAGGAATCGGTCTTGAGTGGAATATTTCTAGAAGATAGCCAAACTGACTGACCTGTGTGATATTGGGGAGCTGGGACACGGTGTTGGTCAGCTGCTTGTTTGTTCTTGGCAGAGGTTTGGAGGAGAATGGTTCGGGTCTTCGTCCAGATGTTTTGGCAACGACAGAGATGATGCTGGATAGAGGGAACTGAAAGCTCCTCTTCTAGAGAGGGAAACAGAGGAGGTTGATATCCAAGGGAAGCTTCAAAAGGTGACATACCTGAGGCAGAGCTGACAAGGAATTATGAGCGTATTCGATCCATGGGAGGAATGAGGTCCAAGCAGAGGGGTTGGATGCGGTGATACAGCGAAGAGAGGTCTCCAAATCTTGGTTGGCCCATTCTGTTTGTCCGTTGGTCTGGGGGTGATAACCAGAGGTTAAACTGACAGTGGCACCCAGGCCCCGACAGAAAGCTTGCCATACCTGCGATGTGAACTGGGGCCCTTGGTCAGAAACAATGTCTGTAGGAATAGCATGCAGGCGAAATACATGGGTGGTAAGTAATTCTGCAGTCTCCTTAGCTGAGGGCAGTTTGGGGATGGCAATGAAGTGTGCAGCCTTGGAGAAGCGGTCAACTATAGTAAGTATGGCGGTATTACCATGGGAAGCTGGGAGGCCTGTGACAAAGTCAACAGCAATGTTGGACCATGGGCGACCAGGAACAGGTAGAGCACGGAGCAGGCCAGCAGGGGGTGAGTGTGCTGCTTTGTCCCGGGCACAGATGGAGCAGGCCTGGACATAGTCTTGGGTGTCCCTGTCCATTGTTGGCCACCAGAAATGGCGCTTGAGGAGGGATAGGGTTCAGTTGATTCCCGCATGACAAGAGAATTTACTGGCATGCACCCATTGAAGAGCGGAAGACCGGACAGAATCAGGGACGAATAGACGGTTAAGGGGACCTCCACCAGGGTCTGGTTGAGTGCGTTGTACTTCCTGGATCTGGGACTCAATCTCCCAGGTAATGGGAGCCACCACCTGGGAGGCTGGCAGCATGTTCTCAGGTTCAGTGGGGGTCTCCTCAGCGCTAAACTGCCATGACAGGGCATCAGGCTTAATGTTGCGGGAGCCAGGACGGTAAGTTAGTGTGAGGTTGAAACGGCTGAAGAAGAGGGACCAGCGGGCGTTGAGACTCTTAGCCGACTGGATGTAGGCCAGGTTTTTGTGGTCAGTCCAGACCACAAACGGCAGTTTGGATCCCTCTAGCCAATGTCGCCATTCTTCCAGTGCCATCTTCACTGCCAGCAACTCCCGATTCCCCACATCGTAGTTCCTCTCTGCAGGGGTCAACCGTCTGGAGAAATAGGCACAGGGATGGAGCTGTCTGCTTACTGTCCGGCTCTCGTCTCTGGGACAAAACTGCCCCAACGCCAGTCTCCGACGCATCCACTTCGACGATGAATTGCAGTGCGGGATTGGGATGGACAAGGACTGATGCTGAGGTGAACAGCTGTTTCAGCTTGGAGAAGGCTGAGTCCGCTTTGGGGGTCCAACAGAACTGTACAGAAGGGGAGGTGAGGCAAGTTAGAGGAGCAACCACATGGCTGTAATCCCGGATGAATCGTCTATAGAAATTTGCAAACCCCAAAAACCTCTGACGCTGCTTCCTGTTTTCTGGAACTGGCCACTCTGCCACCACTCTCACCTTCTCCAGATCAGTCCTACGTTGTCCCTCCTCAATAATGAAGCCCAAAAAAACTGACCTTCTTGGCATGAAAGTCACACTTCTCCGCCTTGACGAATAACTTGTTCTCCAACAACCTTTGTAAAACGAGATGGACGTGATCCTGGTGTTCCTCTAGGGACTGAGAAAAAATGAGAATGTCATCCAAATAAACATACACAAATTGATTCAGAAAGTCTCTCAGAACATCATTAATGAGGGCTTGAAATACGGCTGGGGCGTTGGTAAGGCCGAAAGGCATTACTAAATACTCAAAGTGCCCTAAAGGGGTGTTAAAAGCCGTCTTCCACTCGTCCCCCTCCTTAATTCTCACCAAATGATAGGCATTACGGAGATCCAGCTTAGAGAAAACAGTGGCTCCTTGTAGGGGGGTGAAAGCTGCGTCAATCAGAGGTAGGGGGTATTTATTCTTTACAGTTATATTATTCAGGCCACCATAATCAATACAGGGTCTCAGACTAGCATCTTTCTTGGACACAAAGAAAAACCCAGCGGCCACCGGAGAAGAAGAAGGCCGAATTATCCCAGCTGCAAGGGAGTCTCTGATGTATGTTTCCATTGCGTCATGTTCAGGCTTAGACACGTTGTAGAGACGACTGGAGGGCAATGGAGCACCAGGGAGCAAGTCGATGGAACAGTCGTAGGGTCTGTGAGGTGGGAGGGAGAGTGCTTTGTCCTTACTGAATACCTCTCTCAGGTCATGGTAAACCTCTGGGACTTTGGAGAGGTCAGGCATATCAGGAGGAGGATCTAGAGAGAGGGGGACAAAGCAGATTGCAGACAGGTTGCATGACAGAATGAACTCCACTCAGAAACTCTCCCCTTGGCCCAATCAATGAGGGGGTTGTGTTTTGCTAACCAGGGGTGACCCAGAATTAATGCAGTGGAGGGAGCAGAAATGTTGTTAAACTGAATAATCTCTCTGTGGTTACCAGACAGGATGAGTGTGAGTGGTTCTGTCAAGTGAGTAACCCGAGCCAGCAGGCGTCTATCCACAGCCAGCGCTGTCCAGGGTTCTCACCAAAGGCTCCAACCTAATGCCCGCCTGCACTGCCCAGCTAGCATGTCCATGTGGGGCCCATATGGGTTAAATTTGGGCTGCAATTATGGGTGCCAAGTGGGTTTGTCCACGGTTTCCATGGTGGCCCCACCCGTGTTTGCCTATATGGGCTCGAAGTGGGATCAGAATAGACCTAAAATAGGGCCCAACTGGGCAATGTACCTGAGACCCATTTAGGCCCCACTTGTCTGATTTTGAGAGGGATCCGACTGGGCTTTAGGTGGGACTCAAGCAGGAGACTTTTATGAGACTTTTATGAGACCCGTGTAAGCCCCCCCTGTGTGCCCCCATATGGTCTTGAAGTGAGCTCTGGCTCTGGCAGGCATGACATTTTTACTTATCCTGTTGGCTGAAAATAATTCTGTAAAACTGTCATGTTTTTTCATATAGTTGCAACCCTACAACTGCCATTATACTACTACAAAACTGATAAAATATGCAAAATCTTACACATAAAATTCCACTGTGGACAGTAATAGGTTTAAGTACATATATATTACCTTCTCTGTCGCTTCTTTGGTTGTTCATTGTCTGTTTGAAGATCAGATGTAACCTCTGCTCGTTTAAGCTTATGTCGAGCACCTCCATATGTATCTTAAAAAGACATAAAAAAAAGTGTAGGTTAATCTTAATCACATACAGTTTCAGACTTATCCCACTCCCCCAAAATCAGTTTTTTACCTGAATTTCCAATTACACGCACACTGTATGTACGCCATGAAGCATCTGGCTGGAGTTGCTGCTTCACTGCCTTATTGATTGTGGTGTCAAAACCAGTCACAAAATGCACAGGCAGGTTCCCCAGCATCCATTCCAAACCTGCAGGGGGAATCCACACAATTTGGTGCACCCATGTGCACAGGAAGTGCTTCACAGGAAGCAAGTGGGAAGTTATAAATGTTTGGGGAGGAGCTCAAGTCACTTTTTCACCTGCTGCTGCTGCAGCTGAAGAACAATAGGCCAGCTACAGCTCATGTTCATCATTACAGACGCAACTGGTAGGACAAACCAAGTTATGTGCTTTTTTGTAGGTTTTTCAGTTTGTATTTGTATTTGAGAACATGCTTTCTAAGTTGAAACTTTTGTGTTAGGTGAATTGAATCATTAGTTGAAAAACTAACATTTATTCTTTGTCTTAGTCTTCAATATTCTTTAAGGAAATGTTATGTATGCATTTATTTGGAACTAATGCATATCTTTTTATTATCTTTAAGGTTTTCAACCTATTCTATTCTATTATTCCATCCTCCCCATCTGGAAGAAAATAAAAGATCAAAAGAATTGAGTTGTCCTTTGCATTCCTAAGATGAGCAAGCCATTTCTCAAGTTTGGGCAGAGTTGTGGTTAGCCAAAGAACTGAAAACAAACACACAAAACTTGACAGTTGAAAACCAGCATGGCAGTGAGGACAAGGATTAAAGGTCTGAAGTCAAGCTGTCGACGCAAAGGAGAAATTGAGTGAAGATTCTTCACCATGGCGAAGGAAACTCTCGGGAAAACAGTCAAGCAACTGAAGCAGGAGAGGACCTTAGCTAAAGCTGCTTTTACCAAGCAGGCAAATTACCTGAGCAGAAGCACAGATGACATGATCAAGCATGAACTACAAGAGGAGTTCAGCAAGCTCAGTTCCCTGGCAAGGAATGTCAGCAATGCAAATGAAGACTACAGGGCTGGCCTACTGGCAAACACTAAAGCAGGCTGAGATTGGAAGGACAATGGAGGAGTGTGACGCAAGACTGGCTGAAGTCCGTGAAGCAGTCCGATCCAAACTCTGGCCAAGGTATGGTAAAGAGGAGGTAGATTATGTGATCCGAGAAGCAGAAAAAGCCTGTGACAAAGCCCATGCAAACCCCACCACTGCTATCAATAGAGATGGGTTTGAACTGCAATTGGAAGGAGCAAAGAAGCTAATCCATGATGCAATTTCAAGCCTGAAGGACTGGGAAAAATGGATACAACATGATCAGGCAGCAGGCCTGGAAGGCAGGTTAAAAGACCTGAGAACATTCGGCAGCAATCTCGAGGCCAGGAGAGCAGAATTCCTCACCGCACAAAGAATTGCAGAGGAGGAAAGAATAGGAAGAGAGGTTCAACCACCTCAACCGATGGTAACTCAACAACCAGTGGTGAGAATAAAGCCGACCAGTCTACCTAAATTCACTGGGTATAAGAGGAATTTCCACAGATGGAAGAGAGACTGGGAAAGCCTGCAAAAGCAGGGAGAGCCGACTGACTCAGTGGAGGTAAAGAAGTTCCAACTCCTTGACAGTGTGGACGAGAGAATATGCAGGGACCTGCGCCTGTCAACATACAACAGCGCTGAAGACATATTCAGAGTACTCCAGGCTTAGGCTTGATGGCCAAAAACTTCTTATACAGTCGTGTAGGTAGACGTCCTTGAAGAACCACAGGGCCTGTATACAACAGAAATTCAGTGGCCTTCCACTGAGTGTATTCCATAATTGACCGTGGTTTTCGAGAAAAATTCCTTGGGAGATGTTCTCTCATTGATTTCAAATGGCCAGAGATAATGGTGATGGTGGCTGCAGAAACCCGACACCTTAAAGGTCCTTTGATCCACAGGGTTACAAGTTTTCTCACATTTCCTAAGCAAACTAAATGCATGTAAACAAGTACAAAGCTCGACACCATCCCTATGCCAAGTTCTTGTAAGGGTGAAACACCATGATGATGTTCTTCATCCATCATATGTTTAAACTGTGCATCTGTTCTAAGTGGTGCTTTCAAATCAGGAAACACAACCTTATAGTCCATGCGAATCCCATGCTCTGTGCAGCGTTCACAGGAGTTGTAACCAGAATGACCCTTGGTACATTTCAAGAAGGCACGGGCAGGTGCATCACAGATGAAGGCATCCGGAAGTGCAATGTTGTAATGTTTTCCATTGTAATGCAAACCCTCATTAGTTATTACCTTCAGGTCCTCAATGAAATCCTTTAAGTAATCCTCAACAGAATTTGGCTTTGTTGGGCCTGCATACAAACCAATGATAACAACATTAGACTTGGGAAGTTCTTCGATCTTGGCCAAAATAGGCCATAACTCCATTTTGGAGCTTCTGAAGAGCGGTAATCTATCAATATTAACACGGAGAGTTAGAGTGTTTGTTGAAGGATATGATTCATGGGACAGCTGTGAAATAATTGCATTTGACAGTCCAAAATGATAGTAGCTACCATCTCCAATTTCTTGGACCTCACAGGTTTTTAAGGTTGACAACAGACTCCTTGGATCTCTGGGTAGATCCAGGCCACACTGCACTAAAATATGCAATAGTTCTGATAATGCACTGTGTGACATATTGTGTTTTGGGGCCCAATCAGCCAATTTCTTTTTCAGTTCATCACAAGGATTAGTTCCTTCAGTGTTGGCATCCAAATTTAATTCTTCACTGCTATCACTGTATAACAGCTCAGAATCGGATTCTTGGCCACTTTTGCTGTAAACAGTCTGAGCCTGAGAATTCAACTCACTAAACTGACTTTTCCACCGTTTGAGCTGCTGTACCAGTACATTTTTTTGCTCACACTTTTTATAAACAGACTGCATCCTATCCTCATGATATACACTCTGAAACACATTTAATTTCCTATCACTTTATCATAATAAAAAGCCTCCCGTTAGTTCGTCATTGGAAAACTTTTAATATGTAGCAGCAGCAGCAGGAAATGTTTTCTTCAGCAGTAACTTAACACAACTTTGATGTGGCTGAAAGCGATCAGGAAACAGTCAAATAAGGCTGATATCTGAAAGTACAAACTCACTCTCACTGTCCTCATTCATGTTTTAAGACCCTACAAATTAATTCCAGCTACAAACCCCCCGAAAAGCAGGCAGTTTGAAAGGGAGTATGGAGAGTCGTTGCTATGGAAACGGTTCACCGTCCAGCCTAGTCGCATAACTAGCAGGTTTGAGAAGTAGCCCAGCACATTGCAAGTAGTTGCAAGTTTCAACTCGTCTCGTCGTGAATCATTGGTCTGAACAGGGCTTTTGAGACGTGTTCACCCTGTTTGTGACATTTACTAGTACTGTTGCAGTATGATATCATTGAAAGAGACAGAGCCCAGCTCTGGTGGGTGCAGTCCAATAACTTACAGATTAATCTAGCCATCTTATTTTAACTTCATAACACGTTTAGAGTTTGTGGTGTAGGCCGACCTGAGTGGCCGTTTAGTAGGAAGCAGACACGGAGAATTTTGTCCAGGGATACCAAAGTGATTTATTTACAGTGCAGTCCATGTTCACACTTAACAAAAAACTCAAAATAATTAATCTAGGCCTAACTAATTAAAGTTAACTCATAGTAACTCAACTTAAACAAACATCATGTGTACACAGCTACACTGATGTGTCATTCCCCCCTCGACGACAAAAGCAACTGCTTTATATAGGCCCTTCCATCCAGACCTAATCTGGACCATACCATCGCTGCAGGTATACATTTTACTTTATTGACACAGGAATT